>NC_137332.1:72500-517500 GCF_965287045.1 Carcharhinus amblyrhynchos | reverse complement strand
TAACTGCTGGTTATTTAACCTGAGGATCACCACAGTCCAGATGAAGAGCAAGGTTGAGAAGGTGGGGCTTCATGAATAACCTTGGCTGGTACGGGGATGGAACCCACTGCATTGGCATTTCAATCATTTGAAGGTATCCTCTTTCACCCTCTCCCCGCTCACATTGTCCATACCTATAAAGACTTAATTAGCTATAAAGACTCGCATTCCAACAATTATCTTGCAATTGTGCCTTTGTTTATATATGCCATACTTGTGAAACCTACCTCTCCAACCACCTGATGAAGGAGCAGCGCTCCAAAAGCTCTCGATTCCAAATAAACCTTTTGGACTTTAACCTGGAGTTGTGAGACTTCTTACAGTGTCCTACAACTAAGCCAATTTTGAATCCATCTTGTCAAATTACGCTGAATCCTCCTGTGCATTTGGCTTCCTTATCAGTCTCTCATGTGGGACCTTCTCAAAGGCTTTGCTGAAATCCATAGCAACAGATGGATTGGGTGCTGAAGAAGGTGTTCAGCATGCTTGGTTTCGTCAGTCAGAATATTGAATACAGGAGTTGGGACATCTTATTGAAGTTGTAGAAGACATTGGTAAAGCCACACTTGGAATGCTGTGTGCAACTCTGGTCACCGTATTATAGAAAGGATATTATTAAACTAGAAAGAGTGCAGAAAAAATTTACTAGGATGCTATCGGGACTTGATGGTTTGAGTAATAAGGAGAGGATGGATAGACTGGGACTTTGTCCCTGGAGCGTAGGAGGCTTAGGGGTGAGGTCTATAAAATAATGAGGGGTGAGGTAGATAGTCAACACCTTTCCCTAAAGGTGAAGGAGTCGAAAACTAGAGGACATAGATTTATGGTGAGAGGGGAGAGATACAATAGGGCCCAGAGGGGCAATTGTTTCACATAGAGGGTGGTGAGTGTCTGGAACAAAGTGATGGCCTACTGGTGTTATTGCTAGACTAATAATCCAGAAACTCAACTAATGTTCTGGGCACCCAAGTCCGAATCTCGCCACGGCAGATGGTGGAATTTTAATTCAATAAAAAAAATCTGGATGATCATGAAACCATTGTCGATTGTCTGAAAAAGCCATCTGGCTCACAAATGTCCTTTCAAGGAAGGAAATCTTCACCTAGTCTGGCCTACACGTGACTCCAGAGGCAGAGCAATGTGGTTGACTCTCAACTGCCCTCCAAGGGCAACTAGGGATGAGCAATAAATGCTGGCCAGCCAGCAACACCCGTGGCCCATGAATGAATTTTTAAAAATGAACTGCTAGATGCAGTAGCAGAAGTGGATAAAATATTGTTTCTTAAAAATCATTTCAGACAGTTACATGGGTGAGATGGGTAGAAAGCGAAATGGGCCAAATGCAGGCAATTGGGACCAGAACAAAGAAAATTACAGCACAGGAACAGGCCCTTCGGCCCTCCAAGCCTGCACCAACATGGATCCAATCTGAACTGAAACCCCCTATCCTTCCAGGGACCATATTCCTCCATTCCCATCCTATTCACGTACCTGTTATGGCACCCCTTAAAAGTCACTATTGTATTTGCTTCTACGACCTTTCCCGGCAGTGAGTCCTGGTGGCACCACCCTCTGTATAAAGAGCACATCTCCTTTAAACCTTGTACCTCACACCTTAAACCTATAAAATAATGAGGGTCATAGGTGAGGTAGATAGTGCCTCCTAGTAATTGACCCACCCGGAGAAAAAGCTTCTGACTATCCACTCTGTCCATGCCCCTCATAATCTTGTAGACTTCTATCATGTCGCCCCCCTCAATCTCCGTTGCTCCAGTGAGAACAAACCAAGTTTCTCCAACCTCTCCTCATAGCTAATACCCTCCAGACCAGGCAACATCCTGGTAAATCTTTTCTGCACCCTCTCCAAAGCCTCCACATCCTTCTGGTAGTGTGGCGACCAGAATTGAACTCTATATTCCAAGTGCAGCCTAACTAAGGTTCTATAAAGCTGCATCATGATTTGCCAGTTTTAAAACTCAAAGCCCTGGCCAATGAAGGCAAGCATGCCGTATGCCTTCTTGACTACCTTCTCCACCTGCATTGCCACTTTCAGTGCCCTGCGTACCTGTACACCCAGATTCCTCTGCCGATCAATACTGCCATTTACTGTATATTTCCTATCTGTGTTAGACCTTCCAAAATGCATTACCTCACATTTGTCCGGATTAAACTCCATCTGCCATCTCTCCGCCCAAGTCTCCAACTGATCTATATCCTGCTGTATCTTCCAATGGTCCTCGTCACTATCTGCAATTCCATCAATATTTGTGTTATCTGCAAACTTACTAATCAATCCAATTACATTTTCCTCCAAATCATTTATATCTATTACAAACAGCAAAGGTCCCAGCACTGCTCCCTGAGGAACACCATGTGTCACAGCCCTCCATTCAGAAACACACCCTCCCACTGCTACCTTCTGTCTTCTTTGACCAAGCCAGCTTTGTAATGCTGAAGTCCATGTAGACGTGTAGGGTTGTTGTAGTGGGAGACTTTAATCTCCCTGGTATAGACTGGAAAGCGCTTAGTGCTGGGGGTCTGGATGGTGAGGAATTTGTGAAATGCGTACAAGAAGGTTCTTTGGAACCACATGTAGATAGCCCAACTAGAGAGGGGGCTGTTCTGGGAAATGAGCCTGGTCAGGTCATCAAAGTTTCAGTAGGGGAAAATGTGGCAAATAGTGACCACAATTCTGTTAACTTTAGGATAGTAATGGAAAAGGATGAGTGTTGTCCTACAGGTAGGGTGCTGAATTGGGGGAAGGCTAACTATAGCTGGATTAGGCAGGAATTGGTGGCTGTTGATTGGGAGAGGCTGTTCGAGGTAAATCCACATCTGTCATGTGGGAGTCTTTTAAGGAGCAGTTGATGGGACTGCAGGACAGGCATGTGCCTGTAAAAAGGAAGGATAGGAAAGGTAGGATTCGAGAGCCGTGGATAACCAGGGAAATTGAGGATCTGATCAAAAAGAAAAGAGAGGTGTACGTTAGGTCCAGGCAGCTAAAAACAGATGGAGCTCTGGAGGAATACAGAGAAAGTAGGAAAGAACTCAAACAGGGAGTGAGAAGGGCAAAAAGGGGTCATGAAATGTTCTTGGCAGACAGGATTAAGGAGAATCCTAAAGCATTTTATTCATACATTAGGAACAAAACAGTTGTCAGGGAAAAAAAATCAGACCTCTCAGGGACAAAGGAGGGGAATTATGCTTAGAACCCAAGGAAGTAGGGGAGATCCGAAATGAATACTTTGCATCAGTATTCACAAAGGAGAGGGACGTGTTGACTGGGAGTGTCTCAAAGGGAAGTGTTGACCCATTAGAGAAAATCTCCATTACAAGGGAGGAAGTGTTAGGTTTTTTTAGGGAACGTTAAGACTGTGAAATAATCTGATGGCATCTATCCTAGACTGCTCAGGGAGACAAGAGATGAAATTGCTGGGCCTCTGACAGAAATCTTTGTCTCTTCGTTGGACACAGGTGAGGTCCCTGAGGATTGGAGGATAGCGAATGTGGTACCGTTATTTAAGAAGGGTAGCAAGGATAACCCGGGTAATAATAGGCCGGTGAGCTTGACATCTGTGGTAGGGAAATTGTTAGAGAGGATTCTTAGAGATAGGATGTATGCGCATTTAGAACGGAATAATCTCATTAGTGATAGACAGCATATATGGTTTTGTAAGAGGGAGGTCATGCCTCACAAATTTAGTGGAGTTTTTTGAGGAGGTGACAAAAATGGTTGAGGAGGGAAGGGCCGTGGATGTTGTCTATATTGATTTTAGTAAAGCGTTTGACAAAGTCCCTCATGGCAGGTTGGTGCAAAAGGTTAAATCTCATGGGATAAAAGGAGAGGTGGCGAGATGGGTAGAGAACTGGCTTGGCCACAGAAGACAGAGGGTAGCAGTGGAAGGGTCTTTTTCCGGCTGGAGGTCTGTGACTAGTGGTGTTCCACAGGGCTCTGTACTGGGACCTCTGCTGTTTGTAATATATAGAAATGATTTGGAAGAAGGTGTAACTGATGTGATCAGCAAGTTTGCGGACGACACAAAGATGGCTGGACTTGCGGATAGCGATGAACATTGTCAGAGAATACAGCAGGATACAGATAGGGTGGAAAATTGGGTGGAGAAATGGCAGATGGAATTTAATCCAGATAAATGTAAAGTGATGCATTTTGGTAGATCTAATGTAGTGGGGAGCTATACAATAAATGGCAGAACCACCAAGCGTATAGACACACAGAGGGACCTGGATGTGCAAGTCCACAGATCCTTGAGGATGGCTGCACAGGTGGAGAAGGTGGTGAAGAAGGCATATGGTATGCTTGCCTTTATAGGACAGGGCACAGAGTATAAAAATTGCCGTATGATGTTGCAGCTGTATAGAACATTGGTTAGGCCACATTTGGAGTACTGCGTCCAGTTCTGGTCACCACACTACCAGAAGGACGTGGAGGCTTTGGAGAGAGTACAGAAAAGGTTTACCAGGATGTTGCCTGGTATGGAGGGTATTAGCTATGAGGAGAGATTGGGTAAACTGGGGTTGTTCTCCCTGGAAAGACGAAGAATGAGGGGAGACCTAATAGAGGTGTACAAAATTATGAGGGGTACAGATAGGGTGAACAGTGGGAAACTTTTTCCCGGGTTGGAGGTGACGATCACGAGGGGTCACAGGTTCAAGGTGACGGGGGGGAGAGGTTTAACTCGGATATCAGAGGGACGTATTTTACCCAGAGGGTGGTGGGGGCCTGGAATGCGCTGCCAAGCAGGGTGGTGTAGGCGGACACACTGGGATGGTTTAAGACTTATCTGGATAGTCACATGAGCAGACTGGGAATGGAGGGATACAAACAAATGGTCTAGTTGGACCAATGAGCAGCTGTATTAGCTCAGATAGTGCACTAGAAAGCTTTAGATTGGCTAGGAGGGAGTTGAAGAGTGAGTTGAGAAGGGCTAAAAGAGGACATGAGAAGACTTTGGCTGATAGGATTAAGGAGAATCCTAAGGCGTTCTATAGGTATGTCAAGAACAGAAGGTTGGTCAGGGCAAGATTAGGGCCAGTTACAGACAGCAGGGGGAAGTTGTGTGTGGAACCGGAGGAGATTGGAGAAGTATTGAACCAATATTTCTCTTCGGTGTTCACGCAGGGGGACATGAATATAGCTGAGGAGGACATTGGGTTGCAGGGGTGTAAAATAGACAGTATTACGGTTGATAAAGAGGATGTGCTGGAAATTCTTGAGGGGCTGAAAATAGATAAGTCCCCTGGTCCGGATGGGATCTACCCTAGGATTCTCTGGGAGGCTGGAGAGGTGATTGCAGAGCCTCTGGCTCAGATCTTCAGGTCGTCATTGGTCTCTGGTGTAGTCCCGGAGGATTGGAGGATAGCGAATGTTGTCCCATTGTTTAAGAAGGGGAACAGAGACTTTGCCGGGAATTATAGACCGGTGAGTCTTACTTCTGTTGTGGGCAAGGTTTTAGAAAAAATTATTAGGGATAGGATTTATAGTTATTTGGAGTGTAATGAATTGATTAGAAATAGTCAGCATGGTTTTGTAGCGGGTAGGTCGTGCCTTACTAACCTTATTGAGTTTTTTGAGAAGGTGACCAAAGAGGTGGATGGGGGTAAGGCAGTTGACGTGGTATACATGGATTTTAGTAAGGCGTTCAATAAGGTTCACCATGGTAGGCTTCTGCAGAAAATGCAGATGTATGGGATTGTGGGTAATCTAGGAAGTTGGATCAGGAATTGGCTATCAGATAGGAGACAGAGGGTGGTGGTGGATGGTAAATATTCATCATGGAGTGCAGTTACGAGTGGTGTGCCTCAGGGATCTGTTTTGGGGCCACTGTTGTTTGTAATTTTTATTAATGATCTGGATGAGGGTATAGTTGGGTGGATTAGTAAATTTGCTGATGACACCAAAGTTGGAGGTGTGGTAGATTGTGAGGAAGGGTGTCATAGTCTGCAGGGAGACTTAGATAGGTTGCAGAGCTGGGCCGAGAGGTGGCGGATGGAATTTAATGCGGAGAAGTGTGAGGTAATTCACTTTGGTAGGAGCAACAGATGTGTCGAGTATAGGGCTAACGGGAGGACTTTGAATAGTGTGGATGAACAGAGGGATCTAGGTGTGTGTGTACATAGATCCCTGAAAGTTGGGAATCAAGTAGATAAGGTTGTCAAGAAGGCGTACGGTGTCTTGGCGTTTATTGGTAGGGGGATTGAATTTAGGAGTCGCAGTGTAATGTTGCAACTGTACACTACTCTGGTGCGGCCGCACTTGGAGTACTGTGTGCAGTTCTGGTCCCCGCATTACAAGAAGGATGTGGAGGCGTTGGAGAGGGTGCAGAGGAGGTTTACTAGGATGTTGCCTGGTATGGTGGGGAGGTCCTATGAGGAGAGACTGAGGGATCTAGGGTTGTTTTCGTTGGAAAGAAGGCGGCTAAGAGGGGATCTTATTGAAACATATAAGATGATTAGAGGTTTAGATAGGGTGGATAGTGATAGCCTTTTTCCTCGGATGGAGAAAGCTAGCACGAGGGGGCATGGCTTTAAATTAAGGGGGGGTAGCTACAGGACGGATGTCAGGGGTAGGTTCTTTACCCAGCGGGTGGTGAGGGATTGGAATGCCCTGCCTGCTGCAGTTGTAAATGCGTCTAGTTTGGGGGCGTTTAAGAGATCTCTGGATAGGTTTATGGACGAAAAGGGATTGGTATAGGCTAGTGGGTCATTGTTTTTGTAACTGGTCGGCGCAACATCGTGGGCCGAAGGGCCTGTTCTGCGCTGTAATGTTCTATGTTCTATGTTCTATGTATTGTTCTTTGTTCTTTAACATCCACTGCCCTACCCTCATCAATCCATTTCATCACTTCCTTGAAAACTCAATCAAGTTAGTGAGACATGACCTCCCCTTCACAAAACCATGTTGCCTCTCACTAATACGTCCACTTATTTCCAAGTGGAAATAATCCTGTCTCGAAGAATCCTCTCCAATAATTTCCCTATCACTGTCAGGCTCACCGGCCTGTAATTACCTGGATTATTCTTGCTACCCTTCTTAAACAGAGGAACAACATTGGCTATTCTCCAATCCTCTGGGATCTCCCCTGTAGCCAATGAGGATACAAAGATTTCTCTCAAGGCCCCAGCAATTTCCTCCCTTGCCTCTCTCAGTATTCTGGGGTATATCCCATCAGGCCCTGGGGTCTTGTCTATCTTAATGTTTCTCAACAACCCCAATACCTCCTCCTTTTTGATCTCAACATGACTCAAACTGTCTACACATCCTTTCCCAGACTCATCATTCACCAAGTCCCTCTCTTTGTTGAATACTGACGCAAAGTACCCAGTTAATACCTCGCCCATTTCCTCTGACTCCACGCATAGATTCTCTCCCCTTTCTTGAGTGGGCCAATCCTCTCCTTGGCTACCCTCTTGCTGTTTATGTGTATGGATAAAAAGCCTTGGGATTTTCTTTAATCCTGTTGGCCAGTGAATTTTTGTGACCCCTTTTCAACCTCCGTACTCCTTGCTTAAGTTTCTTTCTGCTTTCTTTGTATTTAACGCTTCGTGTTCCCAGCCTCCTAGCTTTGACAAATGCTTCCTTTTTCTCTTTGACTAGGCTCACAATATCTCTCGTTATCCAAGGTTCCCAAAACTTAGCATAATTATCCTTCATCCTTACAGGAATGTGCCCATCCTGAATCCCTATCAACTTACATTTGAAAGCCTCCCATATGCCAGATGTTGATTTGCCCTCAAACATCTGCCCACAATCTACATTCTTCAGTTCCTGCCTAATATTGTTATAATTAACCTTCCCCCAGTTTAACACCTTCACTTGAGGACTACACTTATCTTTATCCATCAGTACCTTAAATCTTACTGAATTGTGGTCACGGTTCCCAAACTGCTCCCCTACTGAAACATCGACCACCCGTCCGGGCTCATTCCCCAATACCAGGTCCAGTATGGCCCTTCCCTAGTTGGACTATCTACGTACTGTTTCAGGAAGCCCTCCTGGATGCTCCTTACAAACTCTGCCCCATCCACACCCCGAGCACTGAGTGAGTCCCAGTCAATATCGGGGAAATTAAAATCTCCCATCACAACAACCCTGTTACTTTTACACTTTGCTAAAATCTGCCTACATATCTGTTCCTCTATCTCCCACTGGCAGTTGGGTGGCCTTTAGTAAACCCCCAACATTGTGACTACACCCTTCCTTTTCCTGAGCTCTATCCATGTTGCCTCACTGTGTGAACCCTCCGAGGTGTCCTCCCACAGTACAGCTGTGATATTCTCCTTAACCAGTAGTGTAACTCCCCCATCCCTTTTACATCCCCCTCTATCCCACCTGAAACACCTGTATCCTGGAATGTTAAGCTGCCAATCCTGTCCTTCCCTTAACCAAGTCTCTGTAATGGCAACAACATCGTAGTTCCTAGTACTAATCCAAGCTCTAAATTCATCTGCCTTACCTGTTACACTTCTCACATTGAAACAAATGCACTTCAGTCCACCAGACCCTCTTTGATTAGCAACCCCACCCTGCCTGCTGTTTCTCTGAGTCTTACTGGCCCTAGTCTCCAGCTCCCCTTCTGTTAATTCACTTCTGCTTTGGTTCCCAACTCCTGCCATTAGATAAATGCGAGGTGATACATTTTGGGAGATTGAACCAGGGCAGGACTTACTCAGTTAATGATAGGGTGTTGGGGAGAGTTACAGAACAAAGAGATCTAGGGGTACATGTTCATAGCTCCTTGAAAGTGCAGTCACAGGTGGACAGAGTGGTGAAGAAGGCATTCAGCATGCTTGGTTTCATCGATCAGAACATTGAATACAGGAGTTGGGATGTCTTATTGAAGTTGTACAAGACATTGGTAAGGCCATACATGGAAAACTGTGTGCAATTCTGGTCACCCTATTATAGAAAGGATATTATCAAACTAGAAAGAATGCAGAAAATATTTACTGAGATGCTACTGGGACTTGATGGATTGAATTATAGGGAGAGGATGATAAGGTTGGGACTATTTTCTCTGGAGCACTGAAAGCTGAGGGGTGATCTTATAGAGGTCTCTAAAATAATGAGGGGCTCAGACAAGGTAGATAGTCAATATCTCTTCGCAAAGGTAGGGGAGTCTAAAACTAGAGGGCATAGGTTTAAGGTGAGAGGGGAGAGAGACAAAAGTATCCATAGAGGCGATTTTTTTCACACAGAGGGTGGTGAGTGTCTGGAACAAGCTGCCAGAGGTAGTAGTAGAGCCGGGTACAATCTTGTCTTTTGAAAAACATTTAGTCAGTTACATGAGTACGATGGGTATAGAGGGATATGGGCCAAATGCTGGCAATTGGGATTAGCTTAGGGGTTTAAAAAAAAGGCAGCATGGACAAGTTGGGCCAAAGAGCCTGTTTCCATGATGTAAACCTCAATGACTTTATAACCCTTCTTAAATAGTGGAATCACATCAGCTGTTCTCCTGTCATCAGCCACCTCCCCTGTGTCCAGAGGGGGATTGAAAATTTGGGTCAGAGCCCGTGCCATCTCCTCCCCTGCCTCCCACAGCAGCCGAGGGCACAGTTCATCTGGACCTGGAAATTTGTTCACTTTTCAGCCTGCTAACATGTCTACCAATGTTCTCAGGCTCCACTCATAGATTGTCCCCTTGGTGTCGAATGGGCCACACTCTTTCCCTGGTCACTCTCTTCCCTTTGATATATTATATGTATATATCTTGGAATTTTCCCTACTTTTACCAGTCAGAGCTTTTTCAAATCCCCTCTTTGCATCCCTAATTGCTTTCTTAAGCTCCACCCTGCACTTTTTATACCTCACTAACGTCTCCACTGATTTGTTTCCCTTGTACATTTTCACAGAAATCACAGAAACCCTGATGTTCTATCTCAGGGTTTAGAGATAGGCAATCTAGAGACCATTCGGCCCATCGAGTCTAAACCGACCACAATCCCACCCAGATCGTACCCCCACCTCTCTACATATTTACCCACTAATCCCTCTAACCTACGCATCTCAGGGCATTAAGGGCAACTTTTAGCATGGCCAATCAGCCTAACCCGCATATCTTTGGACTGTGGGAGGAAACCGGAGCACCCGGAGGAAACCCATGCAGACACGAGGAGAATGTGCAAACTCCACACAGAAGTGACCCGAGCCGAGAATCGAACCCAGGTCCCTGGGGCTGTGAAGCAACAGTGCTAACCACTGTGCTACCGTGCTGCCCTTCCTTTCTTTCTCATTGTTTCTCGATTATTTCTGGCCATCCGTAGTTCTCTGGGCTTGTTATTTCTCCCTATCATCAGAAACAAGAACATGCTGGACTGACACCCTCCCTGTTTCCTTTTTGAATGCCCTCCACTGCTCTCCTTTAGGTTTTCCCGTTAGTAGCTATTCACAGTCTCCCTGGGCCAAATCCTGTCTTATTTTACTAAAATCTGCTCTTCTCCAATCAAAACTTTTTTTTTGCAACTTGTCGAGCCTGACCCACAAAACTTCATTCCATGCTCACTCCAAGATATTATATCTGCCTTCAGTAACTAACTCCTTAGCTATGAATGTAATGCCTCCTTCTCTTTTACTCCATTCTCTGTCTCGCCTGAAGATTGTCTATCCTGGGGTGTTAAACTGTCTATCCTGGGGTGTTAAACTGCCAATCCTGCCCCTTCCTCAACCATGGTTGGCAAGGTCCCACATAGCAGACTGGTACAAAAACTAAAATCACACGAGATTCTGGGTGGGCTGTTTAGATGGATACAGAACTGGCTCAGTTATAGAAGACAGAGTAGCAGTGGAAGGGTGTTTCTCAGAATGGAGATCTGCAGCTTGTGATGTTAAAAACATAGAACGTAGAAAACTACAGCACAAACAGACCCTTCGGCCCACATGTTGCACTGATCATATCCCTACCTACTAGGCCTACATATAACCCTCAATCCCATTAAATCCCATGTACTCATCAGAAGTCTCTTAAAAGACCCCAAGAAGTTTGCCTCTACCACCACCGACGGCAGCCGATTCCACTCACTCACCACCCTCTGAGTGAAAAACTTACCCCTAACATCTCCTCTGTACCTGCTCCCCAGCACCTTAAACCTGTGTCCTCTCGTAGCGACCATTTCAGCCCTGGGAAATAGCCTCCGAGAATCCACCCTATCTATTCCTCTCAACATTTCATAAACCTCTATCAGGTCACCTCGCAACCTTCGTCTCTCCAGGGAGGACACCTAGCTCCCTCAACCTATCTTCATAAGGCATGCCACCCAATCCAGGCAACATCCTTGTAAATCTCCTCTGCACCCTCTCAATAGCTTCCACATCCTTCCTATAGTGAGGCGACCAGAACTGCGCACAGTACTCTAAGTGGGGCCTGACAAGGGTCTTATAAAGTTGCAGCATTACCTCCCGACTCCTAAACTCAATCCCTCGATTAATGGAGGCCAGTACACCATACGCCTTCTTGACCACATCCTCCACCTGCGAGGCCGGTTTAAGAGTCCTATGGACCTGGAAGGTCCTTCTGATCCTCTACACAGCTAAGACTCCTACCCTTGTTACTGTACTCCTCTATCCCATTGGACCCGCCAAAATGGACCACTACACATTTATCTGCGTTGAAGCCCATCTGCCACTTCTCCGCCCAGTCTTACATCCTATCTATGTCACGCTGCAACTTCTGACATCCCTCCAGACCATCCACAACACCACCAACCTTCGTATCGTCGACGAACTTACTAACCCATCCCTCCACTTCCTCATCCAGGTCATTTATGAAAATGACAAACAGCAAGGGTCCTCGAACGGATCCGCGGGGCACTCCACTGGTGACCGACCTCCATGCAGAAAAAGACCCATCCACAACCATTCTCTGCCTTCTGCAGGCAAGCCAGTTCTGGATCCACAAGGCCAAAGCCCCTTGGATCCCATGTCCTCTCTCCTTCTCAAGAAGTCTTGCATGGGGGACCTTATCAAACACCTTGCTGAAGTCCATGTAAACCACATCCACCGCTCTTCCTTCGTCAATGTGTTCAGTCACATTTTCAAAGAACTCAACTAGGCTCGTAAGGCACGACCTGCCCTTGACAAAGCCGTGCTGACTATTCCTGATCATTCTAAACTTCTCTGAATGTTCATAAATCTTGTCCCTCAGAATCCTCTCCATCAACTTACCAACCACTGAGGTCAGACTCACCGGTCGGTAATTTCCCGGGCTATCCCAGTTCCCTTTCTTGAAAATAGGAACCACATCCGCAATCCTCCAATCCTCTGGAACCTCTCCCGTCTCCATCGACAATGCAAAGATCATCGCCAGGGGCTCTGCAGTCACTTCCCTCACCTCCCACAGTATCCTGGGGTACATCCCATCCGGTCCCAGCGACTTGTCTATATTGATAGAATTTAAAAGTTCCAACACATCCTCTTTCTTAATATCCACATACTCAAACTTTTCAGTCTGCCGCAAACCTGTAATACAACCTCCCAGATCACTTTCCACCGTGAATACCGAGGCAAAGTACTCATTAAGCACCTCTGTCATTTCTTCTGGTTCCACACAGACATTTCCCCCTTCACCTTTTATAGGTCCAATCCCTTCACTTCTCATCCATTTACTTTTCGCATATTTGTAGAATACCTTGGGATTCTCCTTAATCTTACCCGCCAAGGCCTTCTCATGACCCCTTCTGGCTCTCCTAATTTCCTTTTTAAGCTCCTTTCTACAAGCCTTATACTCCTCTAGATCCTTAACATCTCCTAGCTCTCTGAACCTTTTATACACCTTTCTTTTCTTTTCGACGAGGTGCACCACGGTTCCCGCGCCCTACCAAAACCTCCCTGTCTCATCGGAATGTTGTCGTGCAGAGCTCCAGACAAACATTCCTTGAAAATCCGCCACCTTCCTTCTGTACTTTTCCCCAAGAACACCTCCTTCCAGTTTACTCGTCCAATTATCTGCCTGATGTCTTCATATTTCCCCTTACTCCAGACAAACACCTTCCTAGCCTGCCTGATCCTATCTCTGTCCAATGCTATCGTGAAGGAGATTGGATTATGATCTCCATCCCCGAGATGCTCTCCCACCGAGAGATCCGACACCTGTCCTGGTTCATTAGCCAGCACCAGGTCAAGTACAGCCTCTCCTCTCGTAGGCTTATCCACATACTGTGTCAGGAAACCCTCCTGAACACACCTAACAAACTCCTCCCCATCCAAACCCCTTACCCTAGGGATATTCCAGTCGATGTTTGGGAAATTAAAGTCTCCCATCACGACAACTCTGTTATTACTACATCTCTCTCGGATCTGTTTCCCTATCTGCACCTCAACTTCCCTGTCACTATTGGGCGGCCTATAGAAAACACCCAGCAAAGTTATTGACCCTTTGCTGTTCCTAACTTCCACCCACAGAGACTCCGTAGACAGTCCCTCCACGGCATCCTCCTTCTCTGCAGCCATGACACTGTCCCTGATCAACAGTGCCACTCCACCACCTCTTCTGCCACCCTCCCTGTCCTTCCTGAAGCATCTGAATCCTGGCACCTGAAGTACCCAGTCCTGTCCCTGAGACATCCAAGTCTCCGTAATGGCCACCACATCACATTCCCAAGCAGCAATCCATACCCTAAGCTCTGATTCCAGAGGGATCAGTGCTGGGACCTCTGTTGTTTGTAGTATATATAAATGATCCGGAGGAAAATGTGGATGGTCTGATCAGTGAGTTTGTGGATGACACAAACATAGGTGGAGTTTTGGGCACCATGGTAGCACAGTGGTTAGGTGTGGGATAGAAGGAAATTTGGCCGATTGGATAAGTAACTGTCTGTCTCATAGAAGACAGAGGGTGGTGGTGGAGGGAAAATTTTCAGACTGGAGTCCAGTTACCAGCGGTGTACCACAGGGATCAGTGCTGGGTCCTCTGCTATTTGTGATTTTTATCAATGACTTGGAAGAGGGGGCTGAAGGGTGGGTTAGTAAATTTGCTGATGACATCAAGATTGGTGGAGTAATGGATGAGGTGGAGGGCTCTTGCAGGCTGCAAAGAGACATTGATAGGATGCAGAGCTGGGCTGAAAAGTGGCAGATGGAGTTTAACCCTGATAAGTGTGAGGTGATTCATTTTGTTAGGACAAACTTGAATGTGGATTACAGGGTCAACGGCAGGGTTCTGAGGAATGTGGAGGAACAGAGAGATCTTGGGGTTCATATCCACAGATCTCTGAATGTTGCCACTCAAGTGGATAGAGCCGTGAAGAAGGCTTATAGTGTGTTAGAGTTTATTAACAGGGGGTTTGAGTTTAAGAGCCGTGGGGTTATGCTGCAACTGTACAGGACCTTGGTGAGACCACATTTGGAATATTGTGTGCTGTTCTGGTCACCTCACTATAAGAAGGATGTGGAAGCATTGGAGAGAGTGCAGAGGAGATTTACCAGGATGCTGCCTGGTTTGGAGGGTAGATCTTATGAGGAAAGGTTGAGGGAGCTGGAGCTTTTCTCTTTAGAGTGGAGGAGGATGAGAGGCGACTTAATAGAGGTTTATAAGATGATGAGGGGGATAGATAGAGTGGACGTTCAGAGACTATTTCCTCAGGTGGATGTAGCTGTTATTAAGGGGCATAACTATAAGGTTCATGGTGGGAGATATAGGAGGGATGTCTGAGGTAGATTCTTCACTCAGAGAGTGGTTGGGGTGTGGAATGCACTGCCTGCTGTGATAGTGGAGCCGGACACTTTAGGAACTTTCAAGTGGTTATTGGATAGGCACATGGAGCACACCAGAATGATAGGGAGTGGGATAGCTTGATCTTGGGTTCGGACATAGCTCAGCACAACATTGAAGGCCGAAGGGCCTGTACTGTGCTGATCTATGAGTTGCTGGGATTGTCAGAGGATACGACGGGATATAGATAGCTTGGATTTAGGCACAGAAATGGCAGATGGAGCCGACTGCAGACAAATGCGAGGTGATGCATTCTGGAGGATTAAATTTCAGTGTGAATTACGCTGTAAATGGCAGAACCCTGAGGAACATTAACATACAGAGGGATCTGGGCGTGCAGGTCCACGTTTCCCTAAAGGTGGTAACACAGGCAGTCAAGGTGATTAGAAACATAGAAGATAGGAGGAGGCCATTCAGCCCTTCGAGCCTGCTCCACCATTCATCACCATCATGGCTGATCATCCAACTCAATAGCCTAATCCTGCTTTCTCCTCATAGCCTGTGATCCCATTTGCCCCCAGTGCTATATCCAGCTGCCTCTTGAATAAATTCAATGTTTTGTCATCAACTGCTTCCTATGATAATGAATTCCACAGGTTCACCACTCTTTGGGTAGAGAAATGTCTCCTCACCTCCTAAATGGTCTACCCTGAATCCTCCGACTGTGACCCCTGGTTTTGGATTCCCCCACCATCGAGAATGTCCTCTCTACATCTACCCTATCTAGTCCTGTTAGAATTTTATAAGTCTCTACGAGAAACCCCCTGCTCCAATGCGTCTGAACTCCAGTGAAAACAATCCTAACCTGGTCAATCTCTCCTCATGCGTCATCCCACCATCCCTAGATTCAGTCTGGTAAACCTTTGCTGCACTCCCTCAAGAGCAAGAACATCCTTCCTCAGAAAAGGAGACTAAAACTGCGCACAATACTCTAGGTGCGGCCTCACCAAGACCCTGTATAATCACAACAACACATCCCTGCTCCTGTACTCAAAACCTCTTGCAATGAAGGCCAACATACCATTTGCCTTCTTTACCACCTGCTGCATCTGCATGCTTACCTTCAGTGAGTGGTGCATAAGGACACCCAGGTCCCTCTGCACACTCCCCTCTCCCAATTTATTCACATTTATTAGGAAAACATATAGTATGTTTGCCTTCATCAGCCCGAGTATTAAGTACAAGAATTTGCAAATCATGTTGCAGCTATATTAAACCTTGTTTGGGCCATATTTGGAGTATTGTGTGCAGTTCCGGTCACCACACTATCAGAAGGACATGGAAACATTGGAGAGAGAGCAAAGAATGTTCACCGGTGTATTGCCTGGTCTCGAGGGTGTTGGCTATGAGGAGAGGTTGGATAAACTGGGACTGTTTTCACTGGAAAGTTAGAGGCTGAGAGGAGACCTGATAAAGGTCTACAAAATTATCAGAGGCACAGACAGGGTGGATAGTCAGAGACATTTTCCCAGGGTGGAATGTAATTCCAAAGGGACACAGGTTCAAAGTGAGGAGGAAAAGTTTAAGGGAGATGGGCAGAGGAAGTTCTTTGTGCAGAGAGTGGTGGGTGCCTGGCTGTGGAGGAGGTGGTGGAAGCAGGCATATTAGCAACATTTAAGAGGCATCTGGTTGGGTGCATGAATAGGGAGGGAATAGAGGGATACAGACTGAGTGAGGGCAGAAGGTTTTTTTAAATTTAGTTATGGTATCATGATCAAAACAGGCTTACAGGGCCGAAGGGCCTGTTCCTGTGCTGTACTTTTCTTTGTTCTTTGTATGTCTCTCTGATAGCTATGATATCACACTTCAACATGTCACTCCTTGCTGTTAACTCATCCATTTGATCTGTAATATTCCTGGTATTAAAGTAGAACATTTCTGAATGGAGGGCTGTGAGTGATGTTCCTCAGGGATCAGTGCTGGGACCTTTGCTGTTTGTAATATATATAAATGATTTGGAGGAAAATGTAACTGGTTTGATTAGTAAGTTTGCGGATGACACAAAGGTTGGTGGATTTGTGGATAGTGATGAGGACCATCAGAGGATACAGCAGGATATAGATCAGTTGGAGATTTGGGCAGAGAGATGGCGGATGGAATTTAATCCAGATGAATGTGAGGTAATGCATTTTGGAAGGTCTAATACAGATAGGAAATATACAGTAAATGGCAGAACCCTTCAAATAGACAAAGGGATCTGGGTGTACAGGTACACAGGTCACTGAAAGTGGCAATGCAGGTGGAGAAGGTAGTCAAGAAGGCATACGGCATGCTTACCTTCATCAGCCGGGGCACTGAGTTTAAAAATTGGCAAATCATGTTGCAGCTTTATAGAACCTTAGTGAGGCCGCATTTGGAATATAGTGTTCAATTCTGGTCGCCACACTACCAGAAGGATGTGGAGGCTTTGGAGAGGGGACAGAAAAGATTTACCAGGATGTTGCCTGGTATGGAGGGCATTAGCTATGAGGAGAGATTGGAGAAACTTGGTTTGTTCTCACTGGAATGATGGAAGTTGAGGGGAGACCTGATAGAATGCCCTGCCTGCAGCAGTTGTGGTCTCGCCAACTTTAAGGGCATTCAGATGGTCATTGGATAGGCATATGGATAACATTGGAATAGTTAGAACAAAATCAGCCCGGGAAACAGGCCCTTCGGCCCAACGAGCCAGCGCCGCCATCTCAACACCACCAGTCCCCCTATCTACCCATGACCCCTATCTAATGTTTTATGGCCATCCAGATTGAGGGAAACTGATTTAGGGACAATTTATTCCTGCCAATCAGCCTAACAGCACATCTTTGGGGTGTGGGAGGAAACCGGAGCACCCGGAGAAAACCCACGCAGGCACGGGGAGAATGCGCAAACTCCCACAGACACCGGCCCAAATCCATGTGTCTGCCCAGCAATCAGTGATAGTCACTGAGCTGTCGTCTTGCCCAGTATCTGGTCCAGTTTAGGCACACACTAACGACATGAAGCACTAGGCCAATCTCAAACAACCAAGAGCAGCCAAAAGACAGTAGGACGAGGGGGCACAGCCTCGAGATAAAGGGGGGGCGGTTTAGAACGGAGTTGAGGAGGAACTTCTTCACTCAAAGGGTGGTGAATCTCTGGAATTCTCTGCCCGTTGAAGTGGTGGAGGCTGCCTCGCTAAATATTTTTAAGACGCGGGTTAATGGGTTTTTGATAAGAGAGGGGATTAAGGGTTATGGGGAGAGGGCGGGAAAGTGGAACTGAGACACGACAGATCAGCCATGATCTTATTGAATGGCGGGGCAGGCTCGAAGGGCTAGATGGCCTACTCCTGCTCCTATTTCTTATGTTCTTATGTATGCCCCTCGTTGGACACGAGGTGGACCGACTGAAAACCTGTGAATGAAAAGGGAAAAAAAACATTATTATTGTACCATATCCATTTACATTACCAGGGATGCCCCAATGCTAATGAACCTTATTTAAAACAATCTCCTATATCCACCCATCTCCAACTCACTCATGTGCCTGTCTAAGTTACTCTTAACTCTAGCGTGTTTGCCTCCACCACCTTACTTGGCAGAGCATTCCATACCCCCACTACCCTCTGTGTGAAAAACCTCCCTCTGATATCTGTGTTGTACCGCTCCCCCCTCACCTTAAGTCCATGGCCCCTCGTCCTACGTGTCTCTATTCTAGGAAATAGCTTACCTCTGTTTACTCTATCTATACCCTTCATAATCTTATATACCTCTATTAGATCCCCCCTCAGTCGACGTCTCTCAAGGGAAAAGAGCCCCAATTTCTTCAATCTTTCCTCATGCCCCAGTCCTTCCAAACCAGGCAACATCCTGGTAAACCTCCTCTGCACTCTCTCCAGAGTCTCCACGTCCTTCCGGTAGTAAGGCGATCAGAACTGGACGCAGTACTCTAAATGCGGCCCAACCAACGTTCTGTACAACTGCAACATTAGACTCCAGCTCTTATATTCTATACCCCTTCCTATAAAGGCTAACATACCATAGGCTTTCTTCACCACACTCTCCACTTGCACTGCAACCTTCAAAGACTTGTGCACTTGCACCCCCAGGTCTCGCTGCGATTCTATACTCCTTACGGGCTTACCCTTTATCATATAACTCCCCCCTACATTATTCTGGCCAAAATGCATCACCTCACATTTATCCGGATTAAACTCCATTTGCCACGTATCTGCCCAATATACCAGCCTATCAATATCCTGCTGTATTGCCAGACACTGCTCCTCACTGCCCGCCAATCCAGCCATCTTGGTGTCATCTGCAAATTTGCTGATCACACCACCTACTCCCTCTTCCAAATCATTTATATATACTACAAAGAGTAGAGGTCCCAGTACTGAGCCCTGCGGCACACCACTAGTGACAGACCTCCAGCTAGAAAAGGACCCCTCCACTACTACTCTCTGTCTCCTGTTTGCAAGCCAGTTCTCTACCCATCTAGATACCTGGCCACGTATCCCATGAGCTTTAATCTTCTGTACCAACCTACCATGAGAGACTTTATCAAACACCTTACTGAAATCCATATAGACCACATCAACAGCTCGTCCTTCGTCGACCGTTTTTGTCACCTCCTCAAAGAATTCTACCAGATTCGTAAGGCAAGACTTCCGCTTTACAAAGCCATGCTGCGTATCCTTAATCAGATCGCAACGCTCTAAGTGCTCATACATCCTATCCCTAAGAATCCTCTCCATCAACTTACCTACCACTGACGTTAAACTCACCAGCCTATAGTTACCAGGGTTGTCCCTCCTACCCTTTTTAAACAGCGGTACCACATTCGCTATCCTCCAGTCCTCTGGGACCCCACCTGTGTCCAAAGAAGAGACAAAGATTTGCGTCAGAGGCCCAGCAATCTCATCCCTCGCCTCCCTGTGCAGCCTAGGATAAATGCAATCGGGCCCCAGAGATTTATCGTTTTTAATGCTACCTAAAAGCCCTAACACTTCTTCCCTCGTAATCGATAGATCCTTCAATTGGTCTACAGCTCCCTCGATGACCGGACCAGACATCAAGTCCCTCTCCTTCGTGAATACCGACGCAAAGTATTCATTCAGGAACATAAGAACATAACATAAGAACATAAGAAATAGGAGCAGGAGTAGGCCATCCAGCCCTTCGAGCCTGCCCCGCCATTCAATAAGATCATGGCTGATCTGTCGCTGCTCAGTTCCACATTCCCGCCCTCTCCCCATAACCCTTAATCCCCTCTCTTATCAAAAACCCATCAACCCGCATCTTAAAAATATTTAGCGAGGTAGCCTCCACCACTTCAACGGGCAGAGAATTCCAGAGATTCACCACCCTTTGAGTGAAGAAGTTCCTCCTCAACTCCGTTCTAAACCGCCCCCCTTTTATCTTGAGGCTGTGCCCCCTAGTCCTACTGTCTTTTTTGAGCGGGAAGAGTCTCTCCACCTCTATCCTATCCATCCCATTCATCATCTTATACGTCTCAATGAGATCTCCTCTCATTCTTCTAAACTCTAACGAGTACAAGCCCAGTTTATTCAGCCTCTCCTCATAGCTCAACCCCCTCAACTCCGGCATCAGCCTAGTAAACCTCCTCTGCACTCCCTCCAAGGCCAAAATATCTTTGCGCAGGTGCGGTGCCCAAAACTGCACACAGTACTCCAGCTGCGGCCTCACCAATGCCCTATACAGCTGCAGCAAGACCTCCCTACTTTTATATTCAATCCCCCTCGCTATGAAGGCCAGCATCCCATTCGCCTTCCTGACCACCTGCTGCACCTGCAAGCTGGGTTTTTGCGACTCATGCACAAGGACCCCGAGGTCCCTCTGCACCGTCGCCTGCTGCAGTTTTTTGCCCCGTAAGTAATAGTCCTTCCTACCATTCTTCCTACCAAAGTGGACCACCTCACACTTGCCAACATTAAATTCCATTTGCCATTTCCTGGCCCATTCGCCCAGCCTATCTAGATCCTTCTGCAGACTCTCCACACCCTCCGCACAATTTGCCGTTCCCCCAATCTTGGTGTCATCAGCAAATTTCGACACCCTGCACTCGGTTCCCTCCTCCAGATCATCTATATAAATGGTAAATAGCTGAGGCCCCAGCACCGACCCCTGGGGCACTCCACTAGTCACCATCTGCCAATCCGAATAGCACCCGTTGACCCCCACTCTCTGCCTCCTATTTGACAACCAATCCTCTATCCACGCTAACACCCTACCCCCAACTCCATGTCCCCTGACCTTCTGCAATAACCTCTTGTGAGGTACTTTGTCAAATGCCTTCTGAAAATCAAGACAGACCACATCCACCGGCTCTCCTCTATCCACCGCCCTAGACACATCCTCATAGAACTCCAGTAAATTTGTCAGACACGACTTCCCTTTAATGAAACCGTGCTGCGTCTGCTCTATCAAGCAATTCCCTTCAAGATGCCTCGCAATTTCCTCCTTAATGACAGATTCTAACATTTTACCCACCACAGACGTTAAACTAACAGGCCTATAATTCCCCGCCTTTTGCCTGGCACCCTTCTTAAACAACGGCATAACATTAGCCGTTTTCC
This sequence comes from Carcharhinus amblyrhynchos, assembly GCF_965287045.1. Taxonomy (NCBI): domain Eukaryota; kingdom Metazoa; phylum Chordata; class Chondrichthyes; order Carcharhiniformes; family Carcharhinidae; genus Carcharhinus; species Carcharhinus amblyrhynchos. Next base: position 496,179 of record NC_137332.1, on the reverse strand, counting down.
AATCATCCGGCACTTCCCCGGAATCCAGCGACGTCTGGAAAATAACCACCAAGGCATCCACTATCACCTCCACCATTTCTTTCAGAACCCTCGGATGCATTCCATCCAGTCCTGGGGACTTGTCCACAATCAGCCCCTCCAGTCTGTCGAGCACCTCCTCTCTAGTAACAGTAATGTCATTAAGACCCTCCAGTCCTACCACCTTTCCATCGCTAACACCCGGCAAATTATTCACGTCCTCCTCCGTGAAGACAGAAACAAAAAAGTTATTCAATACCTTAGCCATATCCCCATCCCCTACCACTAGGTCCCCTTTCTCATCCTCTAAAGGACCAACGTTCACCCTAGCCAGCCTCTTCCTTTTTATATATTTATAAAAACTCTTGCTATCCTTTTTTATATTAAGCGCTAGCCCAGCTTCATAGTTTCTCCTACCCTCCTTTATCAACTTCTTTGTCAATCTTTGTTGACATTTAAACCTCTCCCAATCCTCATCTCGCCCACTACTCTTAGCTACTCTAAACGCCTCCGCTTTTAATTTAACACTTTCCTTCACCTCCTTCGTTATCCATGGCTTATTACCTCTCTTCCTACGGTCCTTTTTGACCATCGGAATAAATTTCTGCTGAGCACCAAGAAAGATCTCCTTAAAGATCCTCCACTGCTCCTCAGCAGACCCTCCCTCCAACGCGTTCCCCCAGTCCACATTCGCCAATTCTTCTCTCATCCTACCATACTCCCCTCTGTTCAAACAAAGGACGCGTGTCCGGGAACCCACTTTCTCCTCCTCCATCTGCACCAGAAACTCCACCATACAATGATCACTCTCCCCAAGAGGATCCTTCACCGCAAGGTCCCTAATTCTACCCGCCTCATTACATAACACCAGATCCAAGATAGCTCGCTCCCTCGTCGGCTCCAACACACACTGTTCGAGGAAACTATCCCGGCAGCATTCCAAGAACTCTTCCTCGAGCCCCCCGCATCCAACATGGGTCGACCAATCAATATGCAGATTGAAATCCCCCATAACTACGGCCGTCCCATTCCTGCACGCCGCACTTATTTGCGCGTTAACAGCCCACCCCACCTCCAGATCATTATTTGGGGGCCTATAGACGACACCCACCAGCGTCTTCCTCCCTTTGCTGTTCCTAATCTCCACCTACAACGATTCCACCCTCTGCTTCTTGGCTCCAATATCATCCCTTGCTACCACCGTGATGCTATCCTTAATCAGCAGAGCTACGCCCCCCCCTTTTCCCTCCTGCCTATCCTTCCTAAACACTTGATAGCCCTGTACATTCAGCTCCCAGTCCCTGTCACCCTGCAGCCACGTCTCTGTAATGGCCACCAGATCATATCCATTTGTGTCGATCTGCGCCACCAGCTCATCCACTTTATTCCGAATGCTTCGTGCATTCAGATAAAGCGCTTTCATCCCAGCCTTCACCTGGACCCTATTTGCCGTAACGCCACCAACCATACTCACGCCCCCTCCTCCCTCTATTATCTCCCCCATTCCCTCTGCCTCTAAGCACAATTCCCCTCGTCTGTCCCTGAGAGGACCGATTTTATCCCTAGCCACCCTTTTGTTCTTAAGATAGGAGTTTAGGTTAGAGGGTCATTAGATTGGTTCCACTGGTCGGTGCAACATCGAGGGCCGAAGGGCCTGTACTGCACTGGAATGTTCTATACCCAACTTACCCATGTAACTGTCAACGCTTTTTAAAGAACAAAGAAAATTCTAGCACAGGAACAGGCCCTTCGGCCCTCCAAGCCTGCACCGACCAAGCTGCCCCCGACTGAACTAAAACCCCCTCCCCTTCTGGGGACCATATCCCCCTCTTCCCATCTGATTCATAGATTTAAAAGACAAAACTGTACCCGCCTCTATTACTACCTCTGGCAGCTTGTTTAAGATGCTCATCACCCTCTGTGTGAAAAAGTTTCCCCTCTGGACTCTTTTGTATCTCTCCCCATTCACCTTAAACCTGTGCCCTCTAGTTTTAGACTCCCCTACCTTTGGGTAAAGATATTGACTATCTAGCTGATCTGTGCCCCTCATTATTTTATAGACCTCTATAAGATCACCCCTCAGCCTCCAACGCTCCAAAGATAAAGGTCTCAGTCTATCCGGCCTCTCCTTATAACTCAAACCATCAAGTCCCGGTAGCATCCTAGTAAATCTTTTCTGCACTCTTTCTAGTTTAATAATATCCTTTCTATAATAGGGTGACCAGAACTGTACACAGTATTCCAAGTGTGGCCTTACCAATGTCTTGTACAACTTCAACGAGACGTCCCAACTCCTGTATTCAATGTTCTGACCGATGAAACCAAGCATGCCGAATGCCGCCTTCACCACTCTGTCCACCTGTGACTCCACTTTCAAGGAGCTATGAACCTGTCCCCCTAGATCTTTGTTCTGTAACTCTCCCCATCGCCCTACCATTAACTGAGTAAGTCCTGCCCTGGTTCAATCTACCAAAATGCATCATCTCACATTTATTCTGTTGTACCTGTATCCATCCTGCTACATAGAAACATGCACCATGTTGAGAGCAAGTCATGGGAACAAGAAGAGTTTAAAAACCTCTGCAAAAATGTTTTCAATGTTTATAGGGTGTAACAATTTGAAATGAAAGCTGTAGCAGCCAATCACGCATCCTGGAGGAGTCAGTGGTGAGATCTTTGTGAGTTCAGGGGGTGATTGTCTTCCTGACATTGCACAGGAACCACAGGAGACTGTAACTGCCCAGTCAGGGGGTAACAGACATCGGTGCCCTTGTCAGTGCGGACCTCTGTGGCAATGGGTAGCCGACTACATCACCAATGCATCACCCTGGTGACTGGCCCCTCTTCACCCAACTGGATCCATTTGGATCACAACTGAGGGGGCAAAGCAGGACCAGGGGGCATCGGGTCTGCTGTCCCACACTCCCCTCCACCAAGGGTCTCATTCATTGTACTGATCTGCTGCCTTCTCTATAACAAGGTTCCCCAGGGAGGTGTGAACCTTGAGGATGCTGCGGTCCAGGAGGGAGACACCTCATCAGCAGGAGCAGGAGGGAAGAGAGAATGAAGAATTGAAGGCAGATGGAGATGGTGCTGAATAGTGAGGTGACCTCCTGCTGCCACCCTCTACAAAGAGGATCTCCCTCCTCTCCCTCATGGCCTCAGGTCCATGTGCTGCAGCAGTAACTCTCTCCTTCAGGACGAGGGCAGCCTCAGAGATGGTGGTTGCCTTGGGGGTGAAACTCACCTCCGTTCCTACCCCACCACCTTTAATTGGACAAGAAACCCGTCTCTTTATCAGTTCAGGATTCATTCCTAGGGAAATCTGAAATGGAATTATTTTCCCACAGGATTTGAATTCCTGACACAGAAACAGACCTAGCTCCTGTTTCCATCTCAAGGGGTAAAATGCAGCTCAGGATGGCTTTGAGGAGTGAAATGTGTTCCTGATTCCCAGAAAATGCCCTAATTTGTTTCAGCGATTGTAATCTTCCGAGACATCAGATCAAATTGATATTTGAAAGTGGATGAGCAAGTGCATTTGAAGATTATTTCATCATTTGTCCTTCTATCCTTCTGGCCTGATTAATAGAACGTTGCACAAGGGACCAAGTGGCCTCTGTCTCTGGTGATTGCGGTGGGCTGGTTTTACTGCAATGCTGCCCCCTTGTGGGCCGGCACACAGTGGGTTCAGGAGCTGCCGCCTGGTATTTTTCATCATTCTTTCAGCTCCCAGCTGTGTGTTCATATTAAATCCCTGACATTAGCAAGGATTGATATCAACAGGTTAAAGAATCAAAAAAATTGAACTGTTTCATTTGATTTAGAGGAGAACAAAATTTCCCCAAATTATTTATGTGAGCGTTAATTTGTGTTTGACAGATCTCGGGGCCCTGAGAATCCAGATATTTGAGGGGAGGTTCTCAGACAATATCTGCTCATTAAAGCTGTTACTTTCAGGCAATGTGAGAACTGAGAACAGAACTGTCAATATTTCAATATTAATGTTGATAATTCTGCTGCATTGTGAAGTGGATTGGAGTTCTTTCTTGGGAGTATTCCGGATCAGGACTTAAGCCTGAGAAAGAGCGACCTCACAGACACTCAAATAGATCTGAAGAATTGATCGACTTTTCCCTAGTGGAAAGGAACCATTTAAAGAGAATATTAACATCCCCCAATAGCCTTTTGAACAGTTTTTAGCTGGATTATAACAACCCAGATAATATAACTCTAAAAATTGCTCCTCAAAAATGAAGAGTATATGAACAAAGAACAAAGAAAATTCCAGCACAGGAACAGGCCCTTCGGCCCCTCCAAGCCTGCACTGACCATGCTGCCCCGACTGAACTAAATCCCCCTACCCTTCCGGGGACCATATCCTTCTATTCCCATCCTATTCATGGATTTGTCAAGACACTCCTTAAAGTCACTTTCAAATCTGCTTCCACTCCCTCCCCCGGCAATGAGTTCCAGGCACTCACTACTCTCTGTGTAAAAAATCTGCCTCGTACATCTCCTTTAAACCTTGCCCCTCGCACCTTAAACCTGTGCCCCCCAGTAATTGACTCTTCCACCCTGGGAAAATGCTTCTGACTATCCACTCTGTCCATGCCCCTCATAATCTTGTAGACTTCTATCAGGTCTCCCTTCAACCTCCGTCGCTCCAGTGAGAACAAACCAAGTTTCTCCAACCTCTCCTCATAGCTAATGCCCTCCATACCAGGCAACATCCTGGTAAATCTTTCCTGTACCCTCTCCAAAACCTCCACATCCTTCTGGTAGTGTGGCGACCAGAATTGAACACTATATTCCAAGTGCGGCCTAATTAAGGTTCTATAAAGCTGCAACATGACTTGCCAATTTTTAAACTCAATACCCTGGCCAATGAAGGCAAGCGTGCCGTATGCCTTCTTGACCACCTTCTCCACCGGCATTGCCACTTTCAGCGACCTGAAAGAGAAAATACTGGACAATCTGAGCATTCTGGCAGCATCTGTCAGGGGAGAAAAGAGCTGATGTTTCAAGTCCAGATGATCCTTTGTCTTGTGGTTTATGAATCCAGCATCCGCAGTAATTTGCTTTTATCCAATGTTATTTTATATAAGATACATGGAAATGTGTTTTCAAGTTTAGATACAAAAGATGATTTGAGACAATATCTTTTCTAAATGATAGAGTAAATAGTCTCACAACAGCAGGTTGAAGCCCAACAGGTTTATTTAGTAGCCCGAGCTTTCGGAGTGTTGCCCCTTTGTCAGGTGAATCATTTTCTAACCAAAGAACTGAACATTTAATTCCCTTTTGATGGTAATTGCAATATTGGTGGTTCGAGGAAAAGTGAGTATAATGTTGTTTCTAATAAGTTTATTAATGTTACAGAGGAATATTTAAGATATCTGGCAAATTTACAGTAGTATTTACCTTGGATCCCCAAGTAGAAAGCTACCGAGTCTGGCAAGATACCTTTTCCAATGAAGGGGAGAACTATCATCACCATACTACAACAGCTGTGCCTTTATCTTGAGAAATGCTGAAGTGAATCCAGCAAATCTAAAAATCTTACTGTGTAGTTCCAATAATCATACCACAAAATATTTAATATATATTTAAGGATGATATCTGGGCTGCAGTGAGAGATGATACAGCTTCTATGGGAAAAAGGTTGAATCCATTTGGGTGGAAATTAGAAATAGTAAGGAGAAAAAGTCACTGATAGGCACAGACTATAGACCACCAAATAATGACATCATGGTGGGACAAGAAATAAACAAAGGAATAACTGATGAGTGTAAAAATGGTACAGCAATTATCATGGGGGATTTTAATCTACAAATCAATTGGTCAAACCAGGCTGGCCTAGGTACACAAAAGAATTGAATTTAATACCACTAAAGAATTGAACCACCAGGAAGCACATTGAGCAAGAACGCTGGACAACATAGAATATTCCAGCGCAGTACGGGCCCTTCGGCCCTCGATGGTTTCATAGGTTGGTGCAACAATCTAAATCCTATCTAACCCACACTATACCAATGTCATCCATATGTTTATCCAATGACCATTTAAATTCCCTTAATGTTGGCGAGTCCACTACTGTTACAGGTAGGACATTCCACGCTCTTACTACTCTCTGAGTAAGGAACCTACCTCTGACATCTGTCCTTTATCTATCACCCCTCAATTTAAAGCTATGTCCCCTCATGTTAGCCATCACCATCTGAGGAAAAAGGCTCTCACTCTCCACCCTATCTAATCCTCTGATCACCTTATATGCCTCAATTAAGTCACCTCTTAACCTTCTCTCTAACGAAAACAACCTCAAGTCCCTCAGCCTTTCCTCATAAGACCATCCCAATATTCTGCAATAGCTTACTGTGGGGAACCTTATCAAATGCTTCACTGAAATCCATACACACCACAGCAACTGCTTTACCCTTATCCACCTCTTTGGTCACCTTCTCAAAGAACACAATAAGGTTTGTGAGGCACGACCCACCCTTCACAAAACCATGTTGACTATCCCTAATCAAATTATTCCTTTCTGGATGATTATAAATCCTATCTCTTATAATCCTTTCCAAAACTTTGCCCACAACAGAAGTAAGGCTCACTGGTCTATAATTCCCAGGATGGTCTCTACTCCCCTTCTTGAACAAGGGGACAACATTTGCTATCCTCCAGTCTTCCGGCACTATACCTGTAGCCAATGACGACATGAAGATCAAAGCCAAAGGCTCTGCAATCTCCTCCCTAGCCCCCCAGAGAATCCTAGGATAAATCCCATCCGGCCCAGGGACTTATCTGTTTTCATACTTTCCAGAATTGCTAACACCTCCTCCTTATGAATTTCAATCCCGTCTAGTCTAATAGCCTGTATCTCAGTATTCTCCTCAACAACATTGTCTTTTCCCTGTGTGAATACTGACAAAACATACTCATTTAGTGTCTCTCTCATCTCTTCGGACTCCATGCACAACTTCCCACTACTGTCCTTGACTGGCCCTAATCTTACCCTAGTCATTCTTTTATTCCCAACATACCTATAGAAAACCTTTTAGGTTTTCCTTGATCCTACCTGCCAAAGACTTTTCATGTCCCCTCCTGCCTCTTCTTAGCTCTCTCTTTAGCTCCTTCTTGGCTAACTTGTAACTTTCAATCTGTTCTTTTAGTGAATATCCTTCATTTAGTCACCATCCTTTGAGGAAGGTAGGATACTGAAAGATGCAGATAATGGTCACAACACACTGCATATAGACACTCAGTACAACTATATGATCTACTGACTGGGGGAGACTGGGAGAGATGCAGTGGGCAACATCCCTACCTCTGGGCCAGGCATTGTGGGTTCTGGAGGACACCTGGACTTGATGGGTGTGGAAGATGCTTTTGTAATGTGCTCATATAGGCTGACTATCCAATATGTCTGATAGTAAATGTGGGAGAGTTTCCTGGTCAGACAATATGACTTAAGTTTTTTTATGGGAAAGGAAAAAGATGGTCCACAAAAAATGGTTTTGGATTTGGGGGAGGCAGATTTTATTAGAATAAGGCAAAATAAAAGCTGCTCAGTGGTTAGCACTGCTGCCTCACAGCGCCAGGGACCCAGCTTCAATTCTGGCCTTAGGTGGCTGTCTGTGTGGGGTTTGCACATTCTCCCCATATCTGTGTGGGTTTCCTCCAGGTGTTCCTATACAGGGATATATAGAACAGTACAGCACAGGAACAGGCCCACCAGATCCGTGCCGACACATGCCCATTTAATATTTTCTTGCTTCTACATGGTCCATATCCCTCTATTCCCTGTCTATTCATGTATCTATCCAGACGCCTCTTGAACATTGTTACACAATCTGCTTCCACCACCTCCAGCAATACGTTCCAGGCATTCCCCACCCTCTGTGTGAAAAACCTGCCCCTTACATCTCTTTTAAACTTTCCCCCTCTCACTTTCAACCTATGCCCCTGAGTAATTGACCCTTCAACCTGAGGAAATAAACTCTGGCTATCCACTCTCCAAGTCTGTCATAATCTTGTAAACCTCTATCCTGTGCCTCCTTTCATTTTTTTAAAAAGCGTTTGGATAGTTACACGGGTAAGATTGGTACAGAGGGATAGGGGCCAAATGCAGGCAACTGGGACTAGCTTAGGGGTTCAAAAAAAAGGCTGGCATGGACAAGTTGGGCCGAAGGGCCTGTTTCCATGCTGTAAACCTCTATGATTCCTCCTCCTCCAATGAAAACAATCCAAGTTTGTTCAACATTTCATCATAGTCCATAATCCTTCAAACCAGGCAACACCCTGGTAAATCTCTTTTGCACGCTTTCCGATGCATCAACATCCTTCCAGTAGTGTGGTGACCAGAATTGTACACAATACTCCAAGCACAGCCTAACCAAAGTCTTATACAGCTGCAACGTGATTTACTCAATGCCCCGACCAATGAAGGCCAGAATGCCAAACACCGCCTTGACTGCCTTGCCCACCTGAGTTGCCACCTTCAGGGAATTGTGGATCTGCAAGCCTAGATCCTTCTGTATGCTAATATTTCTAAGGGCTCTACCATTTACTGTATGTTTTCCTTCTGAATTACAGGTGCTATCTGAAAGATAGAACAGGAGGTAAGGGAGGAGGGGGAGTAGCACCTTTGATTAGGGAAAACATCACGGCCGTACTGAGAGGGGAAATATCCGAGGGTTCACCCAGACAGTCTATATGGGTAGAACTGAGAAATAAGAAGGGGGAAATCACTTTGATGAGGTTGTACTACAGGCACCCAAATAGTCGGCGGGAAACTGAGGAGCAGATATGTAAGGAGATTACAGATAGCTCCAAGAAAAATAGGGTGGTAATAGTTGGAGATTTTAACTTTCCCAACATTGACTGGGACAGCCATAGTATTAGAGGGTTGGATGGAGAGAAATTTGTTGAGTGTATTCAGGAGGAATTTCTCATTCAGTTCGTGGGTGGCCTGACTAGAGAGGGGGCAAAACTTGACCTCCTCTTGGGAAATAAGGAAGGGCAGGTGACAGAAGTGTTAGTGAGGGATCACTTTGGAACCAGTGATCATAATTCTGTTAGTTTTAAGATAGCGATGGAGAATGATAGGTCTGTCCCAAAAGTTAAAACTCTAAATTGGAGTAAGGCCAATTTTGATGGTGTCAGGCAGGAACTTTCAAAAATTAATTGGGGGAATCTGTGGGGAGGCAAATGGACGTCTGGTAAGTGGGAGGCTTTCAAAAGAGTGTTAATCAGGGTTCAGGGTAAATACATTCCTCTTAGAGTGAAGGGCAAGGTTGGGAGGAGCAGGAACCCTGGATGACTCGGGATATTGAGGCCCTGGACAAGAAGAAGAAAGAGGCACAGGATGTGCATAGACAGCTGGGATCAAGTTGAAGAGTACAGGGGTGTAGGAGTAGAGTTAAGAGAGAAATCAAGAGGGCAAAAAGGGGACATGAAATTGTCACCATACGCCTTCTTAACAACCTTAACAACCAATTAGGCGAGATTTAGGATACATAGGGTGGAGTAGGAAACTGCAGGGGCTGGGAACATCTGAAATGTGGAGCTTATTCAAGGAGCAGCTACTGCGAGTCCTTGATAAATATGTACCTGTCAGGCAGGGAGGAAGTGCTCGAGCGAGGGAACTGTGGTGTACTAAGGAAGTTGAATCTCTGGTGAAGAGGAAGAAGGAGGCTTATGTAAAGATGAGATGTGAAGGCTCAGTTAGGGCACTGGAGAGTTATAAATTAGCCAGAAAGGAGCTAAAGAGAGAGTTAAGAAGAGCAAGAAGAGGACATGAGAAGACTTTGGCAGGTAGGATCAAGGAAAACCCTAAAGCTTTCTACAGGTATGTCAAGAATAAAAGAATGGTTAGGGCAAGATTAGGGCCAGCAGTGGGAAGTTGTGCGTGGAGCCTGAAGAGATAGGAAAGGCACTGAATGAATATTTTTCGTCAGTATTCACGCAGGAAAAAGTCAGTGTAGTCGAGGAGAATACTGAGATACAGGCTATTAGACTAGACGGGATTGACGTACATAAGGAGGAGGTGTTAGCAATTCTTGAGAGTATGAAAATAGATAAGTCCCCTGGGCCGGATGGGATTTATCCAAGGATTCCCTGGGAAGCTAGGGAGGAGATTGCAGAGCCTTTGGCTTTGATCTTCATGTCATCATTGGCTACAGGTATAGTGCCGGAAGACTGGAGGATAGCAACTGTTGTCCCCTTGTTCAAGAAGGGGAGTAGAGACCATCCTGGGAATTATAGACCAGTGAGCCTTACTTCTGTTGTGGGCAAAGTTTTGGAAAGAATCATAAGGGAGAGGATTTATAATCATCTAGAGGGAAATAAATTGATTAGGGATAGTCAACACTGTTTTGTGAAGGGTAGGTTGTGCCTCACAAACATAGAACACTACAGCACAAACAGGCCCTTCGGCCCACGAGTTGTGCCGATCACATCAACACCTACCAATCTATAGACCTATCTATAACCCCCAATCCCATAAAACCCCATATACTCATCCAGAAGTCTTTTAAAAGACCCCAGCGAGTTCGCCTCCACCACCACTGACGGCAGCCGATTCCATTCACTCACCACCCTCTGAGTGAAAAACTTACCCCTAACATCACTTCTGTACTTGCCTCCCCGCACCTTCAATCTGTGTCCTCTCGTAGTGACCATTTCAACCTGGGGAAATAGCCTCTGAGAATCCACCCTATCTATTCCTCTCAACATTTTATAAACTTCTATCAGGTCGCCTCTCAACCTTCGTCTCTCCAGGGAAAAGAGACCCAGCTCCCTCAACCTAACTTCATAAGGCATGCCTCCCAGTCCAGGCAACATCCTTGTAAATCTCCTCTGTACCCTTTCAATAGCTTCTACATCTTTCCTATAGTGAGGCGACCAGAACTGCGCACAGTACTCCAAATGAGGTCTGACAAGGGTCTTATAAAGTTGCAGCATTACCTCCCGACTCCTAAACTCAATCCCTCGATTAATGAAGGCCAGTACACCATACGCCTTCTTGACCACATCCTCCACCTGCGAGGCCGATTTAAGAGTCCTGTGGACCCGGACCCCAAGATCCTTCTGCTCTTTAACACTACTAAGACTCCTGCCCTTGATAGTGTACTCGTTCATCCCGTTGGTCCTGCCAAAATGGACGACTACACATTTATCCGCGTTGAAGTCCATCTGCCACTTCTCCACCCAGTCCTGCGTCCTACTTATGTCCTGCTGCAACTTTTGACATCCTTCCAGACCATTCACAACACCACCGACCTTCGTGTCATCAGCGAACTTACTTACCCATCCCTCCACTTCCTCATTCAGGTCATTTATGAAAATGACAAACAGCAAGGGTCCTAGAACAGATCCCTGGGGCACTCCTTTTTGAGTTCTTTGAGAAGGTGACCAAAGAGGTGGATAAGGGTAAGGCAGTTGACGTGGTGTATATGGATTTTAGCAAAGCGTTTGATAAGGTTCCCCATGGTAGGCTACTGCAGAAAATGCAGATGCATGGGATTGAGGGTGATTTAGCAGTTTGGATCAGGAATTGGCGAGCTGATAGAAGACAGAGGGTGGTGGTTGATGGGAAATATTCAACCTGGAGTTCAGTTACAAGTGGTGTACTTCAAGGATCTGTTTTGGGGTCACTGCTGTTTGTCATTTTTATAAATGACCTTGATGAGGGTGTAGAAGGATGGATTAGTAAATTTGCGGATGACATTTGCGGTTCACCATGGTAGGCTTCTGCAGAAAATGCAGATGTATGGGATTGGGGGTGATCTAGGGAATTGGATCAGGAATTGGCTAGCAGATAGGAGACAGAGGGTGGTGGTTGATGGTAAATATTCACAATGGAGTTCGGTTTCGAGTGGTGTGCCTCAGGGATCTGTTTTGGGGCCACTGCTGTTTGTAATTTTTATTAATGATCTGGATGAGGGTATAGTTGGGTGGATTAGTAAGTTTGCTGATGACACCAAAGTCGGAGGTGTGGTAGATTGTGAGGAAGGGTGTCATAGTTTGCAGGAAGACTTAGACAGGTTGCAGAGCTGGGCCGAGAGGTGGCAGATGGAGTTTAATGCGGAGAAGTGTGAGGTAATTCACTTTGGTAGGAATAACAGATGTGTTGAGTATAGGGCTAACGGGAGGACTTTGAATAGTGTGGATGAACAGAGGGATCTAGGTGTATGTGTACATAGATCCCTGAAAGTTGGGAGTCAAGTAGATAAGGTTGTTAAGAAGGCATACGGTGTCTTGGCGTTTATTGGTAGGGGGATTGAATTTAGGAGTCGCAGCGTCATGTTGCAACTGTACACAACTCTGGTGTGGCCGCACTTGGAGTATTGTGTGCAGTTCTGGTCCCCACATTACAGGAAGGATGTGGAGGCTTTGGAGAGGGTGCAGAGGAGGTTTACCAGGATGTTGCCTGGTATGGAGGGGAGGTCCTATGAGGAGAGACTGAGGGATTTGGGGTTGTTTTCGCTAGAAAGAAGGCGGCTAAGAGGGGATCTTATTGAAACATATAAGATGATTAGAGGTTTAGATAGGGTGGATAGTAATAGCCTTTTTCCTCTGATGGAGAAATCTAGCACGAGGGGGCATGGCTTTAGATTAAGGGGTGGTAGTTATAGGACGGATGTCAGGGGTAGGTTCTTTACCCAGAGGGTGGTGAGGGATTGGAATGCCCTGCCTGCTGCAGTTGTAAATGCGCCTAGTTTGGGGGCGTTTAAGAGATCCGTGGATAGGTTTATGGACGAGAAGGGATTGGTTTAGGTTAGTGGGTCATTGTTTTGTAACTGGTTGGCGCAACATCGTGGGCCGAAGGGCCTGTTCTGCGCTGTAATGTTCTATGTTCTATGTTCTATGTTGACACTAAAGTTGGAGGAGTTGTAGACAGTGAGGATGGATGTTACAGTTTGCAGAGGGACATAGATAAGCTGCAGAGCTGGGCTGAGAGGTGGAAAATGGAGTTTAATGCGGAAAAGTGTGAAGTGATTCACTTTGGTAAGAGTAACAGGATTACAGAATACTGAGCTAATGGTAAGATACTTGGTAGTGTGGATGAGCAGAGAGCCCTCGGTGTACACGTGCATAGATCCCTGAAAGTTGGCACCCAGGTTGATAAGGTTGTTAAGAAGGCGTACGGTGTGTTAGCTTTTATTGGTAGAGGGATTGAATTTCGGAGCCATGAGGTCATGTTACAACTGTACAAAACTCTGGTGCGGCCGCACTTGGAGTATTGCGTACAGTTCTGGTCGCCGCATTATAAGAAAGATGTGGAGGCATTGGAAAGGGTGCAGAGGAGGTTTACCAGGATGTTGCCTGGTATGGTGGGAAGGTCTTCTGAGGAAAGGCTGAGGGACTTGAGGTTATTTTCATTGGAGAGAAGAAGGTTACGAGGTGACCTAATTGAGGCATACAAGATGATCAGAGGATTGGATAGGGTGGACAGTGAGAGCCTTTTACCTCGGATGGTGATGACTAACACAAGGGGACATAGCTTTAAATTAAGGGGTGGTAATTATAGGACGGATGTTAGAGGTAGGTTCTTTACTCAGAGGGTAGTAAGGGCGTGGAATGCCCTGCCTGCAGCAGTTGTGGATTCGCCAACTTTAAGGGCGTTCAAATGGTCAGTGGATAGGCATATGGATAACATTGGAATAGTTTAGGTTGGAGGGTCATTAGATTGGTTCCACTGGTCGGCGCAACATCGAGGGCCGAAGGGCCTATACTGCGCTGGAATGTTCTATGTTCGATGATGTCAGTATGAGGGTTGCTGAATTTTGGTTTGCTTTCTCCAGTCTTTATTCTTTGTTTTCACAGGCCATCAATCCGAAGGATGGCTGGCAAGTTTACAGCTCTGCCCAGGACCCCGATGGGAGGTGTATTTGTACAGTCGTGGCTCCGGAACAGAATCTGTGTTCAAGGGATGCTCGAAGCAGACAACTCCGCCAGTTGCTGGAGAAGGTAAATCAATCTCTTATTGATTCATGGGGTGTAGACTTTGCTGGCTAGGCCAGCATTATTGCCCAGTCCTAAATACCCTTCCGAAGGCAGTGGTGAATTCCTTCTTGAACCCACTGCAGTCCGTGTGGTGTAGGTACACTCACTGTGCTGTTAGGGAGGGAGTTCCAGGATTTTGACCCAGTGATGTAAGGTGATATATTTTCAAGTCTAAGTGGTGGAGGGGAACTTCCAGGTGGTGCTGTCTCCAGGTGTCTTCTGTCCTTGTCCTTCTAGGTGGTAATAGTCATGAGTTTAGTGTCACTGGCTGGGACAGCAATTATTGCAATTCAGAGATAATCACATTGCTGTACATCTGGAGACACTTTTTATTTATTCGTTGGACACTGGGCATTGTGGCTGGGCAGCATTTATTGCCCACCCCTCGTTACCCTTGGAGGGCAGTTGAGATTAATGATACTGTTGTGGCCCTGGAGTCACGTGTAGGCCAGAACAGGTAACGATGGTAGATTTCCTTCCCTAAAGGGTATTAGTGAACCAAATGACAATTGACAATGGTTTTAGAATTTTAATTCCATTTTTTTCATTGAATTCAAATTTCACCGTCTGCAACAGTGGGATTCAAATCCGGTTCCCCATTTGGCTCGACCTTGGGTCTCCAGGTTAGTAGTCCAGCGTCAGCGTGGCAGATGGAGAACAACGTTGGTAAATGTGAGGTCATCCATTTTGGTAAAAATAACAACAAAATGGACTATTATTTAAATGGTAAAAAATTGCAGCGTGCTGCTGTGCAGAGGGATCTGGGTGTCCTTGTGCAGGAATCTCAAGCAGTTGGTTTGCAGGTGCAGCAGGTAATTAAGAAGGCAAATGGAATTTTGTTCTTTATGGAGTTTAAAAACAGTGAGGTTATGTTGCAGCTGTATAAGGTGCTGGTGAGGCCACACTTGGAGAACAGTGTATAGTTTTAGAACATAGAACGTTACAGCACAGTACAGGCCCACCGGCCCTCAATGTTGTGCTGAGCTTTGTCCAATCCCAAGATCAAGCTACCCCACACAAGTGATGCATTTTGGTAGAACTAATGTTGGGGGGAGCTATACAATAAATGGCAGAACCACCAAGCGTGTAGACACACAGAGGGACCTGGGGGTGCAAGTCCACAGATCCTTGAAGGTGGCAGCACAGGTGGAGGAGGTGGTGAAGAAGGCATATGGCATGTTTGCCTTTATAGGACGGGGCATAGAGTATAAAAGCTGGAGTCTGATGTTACAGCTGCATCGAACATCGGTTAGGCCACATTTGGAGTACTGTGTCCAGTTCTGGTCGCCACACTACCAGAAGGATGTGGAGGCTTTGGAGAGAGTGCAGAGAAGGTTTACCAGGATGTTGCCTGGTATGGAGGGTATTAGCTATGAGGAGAGATTGGGTAAACTGGGGTTGTTCTCCCTGGAAAGACGGAGAATGAGGGGAGACCTAATAGGGTGAACAGTGGGAAGCTTTTTCCCAGGGGTTACAGGTTCAAGGTGAGGGGGGCGAGGTTTAACTCAGATATCAGCAGGATGTATTTTACACAGAGGGCGGTGGGGGCCTGGAATGCGCTGCTGAGCAGGGTTTTGGCGGCGGACACGCTGGGATCGTTTAAGACTTATCCGGATAGTCACATGAACAGACTGGGAATGGAGGGATACAAACAAATGGTCTAGTTGGACCAATGACCGGCGCAGGCTTGGAGGGCCGAAGGGCCTGTTTCCTGTGCTGTATTGTTCTTTGTTCTCTGTCACTATCAGTCAGAGTGCATCGAGGGATTGGAAATTGTATAAAACCTCTCCAACTGTGTGACTCAGATTGAATGTGAGTCTGACCTCAGTGGTTGGTAAGCTGATGGAGAGGCTTCTGAGGGACAAGATTTACGAGCATTTGGAGAGGTTTCACATGATCAGAAATAGTCAGCATGGATTTGTCAAGGGCAGGTCGTGCCTTACGAGCCTAGTTGAGTTCTTTGACAATGTGACTGAACACATTGACGAAGGAAGAGCGGTGGACGTGGTTTACATGGACTTCAGCAAGGCGTTTGATAAGGTCCCCCATGCAAGACTTCTTGCAAAGGTGAGAGGGAATGGGATCCAAGGGGCTTTGGCCTTGTGGATCCAGAACTGGCTTGCCTGCAGAAGGCAGAGAGTGGTTGTGGATGGGTCTTTTTCGGCATGGAGGTCAGTCACCAGTGGAGTGCCCCAGGGATCTGTTCTAGGACCCTTGCTGTTTGTCATTTTCATAAATGACCTAGATGAGGAGGTGGAGGGATGGGTAAGTAAGTTCGCTGATGACACGAAGGTCAGTGGTGTTGTGGATGGTCTGGAAGGATGTCAAAAGTTGCAGCAGGACATAAATAGGATGCAGGACTGGGCGGAGAAGTGGCAGATGGACTTCAACGCGGATAAATGCGTAGTCGTCCATTTTGGCAGAACCAACGGGATGAACGAGTACACTATCAAGGGCAGGAGTCTTAGTAGTGTTGAAGAGCAGAAGGATCTTGGGGTCCGGGTCCACAGGACTCTTAAATCGGCCTCGCAGGTGGAGGATGTGGTCAAGAAGGCGTATGGTGTACTGGCCTTCATTAATCGAGGGATTGAGTTTAGGAGTCGGGAGGTAATGCTGCAACTTTATAAGACCCTTGTCAGGCCTCATTTGGAGTACTGTGCGCAGTTCTGGTCGCCTCACTATCGGAAAGACGTAGAAGCTATTGAAAGGGTACAGAGGAGATTTACAAGGATGTTGCCTGGACTGGGAGGCATGCCTTATGAAGTTAGGTTGAGGGAACTGGGTCTCTTTTCCCTGGAGAGACGAAGGTTGAGAGGTGACCTGATAGAAGTTTATAAAATGTTGAGAGGAATAGATAGGGTGGATTCTCAGAGGCTATTTCCCCAGGTTGAAATGGTCGCTACGAGAGGACACAGATTGAAGGTGCGGGGAGGCAAGTACAGAAGTGATGTTCGGGGTAAGTTTTTCACTCAGAGGGTGGTGAGTGAATGGAATCGGCTGCCGTCAGTGGTGGTGGAGGCGAACTCGCTGGGGTCTTTTAAAAGACTTCTGGATGAGTATATGGGGTTTTATGGGATTGGGGGTTATAGATAGGTCTATAGATTGGTAGGTGTTGATGTGATCGGCGCAACTCGTGGGCCGAAGGGCCTGTTTGTGCTGTAGTGTTCTATGTTCTATGAATGTACATGGTGAGTATCACATGATTCACAGTTGTTTTGAAATCTCTGAGTACAACTTGATCTATGTGGAACACTTGTTTGTTACTGCACGCTGACACAGTGCTTGGCACTGCTGCCTCACAGCGCCAGGGACCCAGGATCAATCCTCAGCTGGGGTTATTGTCTATGGGGAGTCTGCCCATTCTCTCCAGGTCTGTGTCAGTCTCCCCCGGATGCACCAGTTTCCTCCCACAGTCTGAAAGACGTGCTGGTTAGGGTGCATTGACCCAAACAGGCACCAGAGTGTGGTGACTAGGGGAATTTCACAGTAACTTCATTGCAATGTTAATGTAAACCTTACTTGTGACTAATAAATAAACTTCACTTCAATCTGCGGGATAGCCATTGTGAAATGTTTGTAATAACCTTTCAGGTATTTTATGTATAGAAAGAACAATGAACAGTACAGCACAGGAAACAGGCCCTTCAGCCCTCCAAGCCTGCGTCGCTCATTGGTCCAACTAGACCATTCTTCTGTATCCCTCCATTCCCAGTCTGTTCATGTGACTATCCAGATAAGTCTTAAACGATCCCAGCGTGTCCGCCTCCACCACCCTGCTTGGCAGCGCATTCCAGGCCCCCACCACCCTCTGTGTAAAATACGTCCCTCTGATATCTGAGTTAAACCTCGCCCCTCTCACCTTGAACCTGTGACCCCTCGTGATCGTCACCTCCGACCTGGGAAAAAGCTTCCCACTGTTCACTCTATCCATACCCCTCATAATTTTATACACCTCTATTAGGTCTCCCCTCATTCTCCGTCTTTCCAGGGAGAACAACCCCAGTTTACCCAATCTCTCCTCATAGCTAATACCCTCCATACCAGGCAACATCCTGGTAAACCTTCTCTGCACTCTCTCCAAAGCCTCCACATCCTTCCGGTAGTGTGGCGACCAGAACTGGACGCAGTATTCCAAATGTGGCCTAACCAGCGTTCTATACAGCTGTAATATCATACGCCAACTTTTATACTCTATGCCCTGTCCTATAAAGGTAAGCATGCCATACACCGTCTTCACCACCTTCTCCACCTGTGCTGCCACCTTTAAGGATCTGTGGACTTGCACACCCAGGTCCCTCTGTATGTCTATACTCCTGATGGTTCTGTCATTTTTTGTATAGCTCCCCACTACATTAGATCTACCAAAATGCATCACTTTACATTTATCTGGATTAAATTCCATCTGCCATTTCTCCACCCAATTTTCCAGCCTATCTATATCCTGCTGTATTCCCTGACAATGTTCATCACCATCCGCAACTGCAGCCATCTTTGTGTCATCCACAAACTTACTGATCACACCAGTTACATCTTCTTCCAAATCCTTTATATATATATCACAAATAGCGGAGGTCCCAGTACAGAGCCCTGTAGAACACCACTAGTCACAGACCTCCAGCTAGAAAAAGATCCCTCCACTGCTACCCTCTGTCTCCTGTGGCCAAGCCAGTTCTCTATCCATCTAGCTAGCTCTCCTTTTATCCCCTGAGATTTAACCTTTTGCACCAGCCTGCCATGAGGGACTTTGTCAAACACTTTACTAAAATCCATGTAGATGACATCAACAGCCCTTCCCTCATCAATTATTTTTGTCACCTCCTCAAAAAACTCAACCAAATTTATGAGGCATGATCTCCCTCGTACAAAACCATGCTGTCTATCGCTAATGAGGTTATTGCATCTATCCTATCCCTAAGAATCTTCTCCAACAATTTCCCTTCCACGGACGTCAAGCTCACCGGCCTATAATTACCTGAGTTATCCTTGCTACCCTTCTTAAATAACGGGAAAACATTCGCTATCCTCCAATCCTCAGGGACCTCACCTTTGTCCAGTGAAGAGACAAAGATTTCCATTAGAGGCCCAGCAATTTCATCTCTTGTCTCCCTGAGCAGTCTAGGACAGATGCCATCAGGCCCTGGGGATTTGTCTGTCTTAATAGAACATAGAACACTACAGCACAAACAGGCCCTTCGGCCCACAAATTGCGCCGATCATATCCCAACCTACCAGGCCTATCTATAACCCCCAATCGTACTCATCCAGAAGTCTCTTAAAAGACCCCAGCGAGTTCGCCCCCACCACCACTGACGGCAGCCGATTCCATTCACTCACCACCCTCTGAATGAAAAACTTACCCCTAACATCTCCTCTGTACCTGCTCCCCAGCACCTTAAACCTGTGTCCTCTCGTAGCGACTGTTTCTTCTGGCCCCTTCTCTGTCTTGTCTAAAACACTTATACCCTGGAATATTCAGCTGCCAGTCCTGTCCTTTAAACCAAGTCTCTGTCACTGCCACCACATCCAAGTTCTACACAATCATTAAGGCTCTAAGTTTGTCTGTCTTGCCTGTTATGCTCCTTGCATTGAAGCAGATGCTCCCCAGACCTCCAGGCCCACTGAGGTCATCCTCCCCCAGAATGCTCTTCCTCTTCGATAGCCTTGTCCTGGCCCTCGGCTCGTCCCCAGCCTCTGTGCTTATTGACCTATTGTTTTGATCCCCACCCCTCTGCCACATTAGTTTAAACCCACCTGAACCACACCAGCAAAACTCCCAGCCAGGATATCCGTGCCCTGCCCTTTGTGTACAGGTACCGTCCTCTCTTGATTTTTATTGTCACATGTATTAGTGTACAGTGAAAAGTGTTGTTTCTTGTGCGCTATTTCTACTTTGTCCCCATTGATGTGGACAGGGACGTGTTCTCCTTTACACCTCCTGAAATCTCCTTCATTTTGTTGAGATTGAGGGAGAGATTATTGTTGCTGCACCAGTTCACCAGATTCTCTATCTCATTCCTGTTCTCTGTCTCGTCATTGTTTGAGATCCGAGTCTCTACGGTGGTGGTGTCAGCAAACTTGAAAATCGAATTGGTCTCCTTATCTGGGGAAGGATGTCCTTGCTTTAGAGGGAGCACAGTGAAGGTTTTCCAGGCTGATTCCTGGGATGGCAGGTCTGTCATATGAGGAGAGACTGAGTGGGTTAGGATTATATTCACTGAGTTTAGAAAGAGTGAGAGGGGATTGCCTAGAAATTTATAAAATTCTAACAGGGTTAGATTCAGAAAGAATGTTCCCGATGATGGTGGAGTCCAGATCTAGGGGTCATCGTTTGAGGATGAGGGGTAAATCTTTTAGAACTGAGGTGAGGAGAAAGTTGCATAGAAACATAGAAACCAGAAGCAGGATTTGGCCCTTTGAATCTGCTCCACCATTGATTCTGATCACAGCTGATCATCAAATTCAAAATCCTGATCCCCTTCCTCCCCCGTATTCCTTGATGCCTTGAGCCCCAAGAGCGAAATCTAATTTCTTCTGGAAATCAGACAATGTTTTGGCCTCAACTGCATTCTGTGGTTGCAAATTGCACCCATTCACCATTCTCTGTGTGAAGAAATCTCTCCTCACCTCCAAATCATTTCTTACTATTTGTGTCTGTATAAGCTCAGTTTGTGAACAGAATTCCCATTCAGCTGATGAAGGGGTGGCAGTCTGAAAGCGAGTGGCTTTTGCTACCAAATAAACCTGTTGGACTTTAACCTGGTGTTGTGAAACTTCTGACTGTGTTCTTTGACAGAGCCAGTTTTGTATCCACCTTGCCAGCTCACCTCTGACCCCACTGCGACTTCACCTTCTGCACCAGTCTGCCATGAGGGACCCTGTCAAAGGCCTTACTGAAGTCCATGTAGACAACATCCACCACCCTATCCTCATCAATCATCTTCGTCACTTCCTCAAAAAACTCGATCAAGTTTGTGAGACACAACCCCCCCTTCACAAAACCATGTTGCCTCTCACTAATACGCCCACGTATAGAACACAGAACACTACAGCACAAACAGGCCCTTCAGCCCACAAGTTGCGCCGATCACATCAACACCTACCAGGCCATAGAACTGTCTGTAACTCCCAATCCCATTAAACCCCATATACTCATCCAGAAGTCTTTTAAAAGACCCCAGCGAGTTCGCCTCCACTACCACCGACGGCAGCCGATTCCATTCACTCACCACCCTCTGAGTGAAAAACTTACCCCTAACATCTCTTCTATACTTGCTTCCCAGCACCTTAAACCTGTGTCTTCTCATAGCGACCATTTCAGCCCTGGGAAATAGCCTCCGAGAATCCATCCTATCTATTCCTCTCAACATCTTATAAACCTCTATCAGGTCGCCTCTCAACCTTCATCTCTCCAGGGAGAAATGACCGAGCTCCCTCAACCTATCTTCGTAAGGCATGCCTCCCAATCCAGGCAACATCCTTGTAAATCTCCTCTACACCCTCTGGGGTCTGACAAGGGTGTTATAAAGTTGCAGCATTACCTCCCGACTCCTAAACTCAATCCCTCGATTAATGAAGGCCAGTACACCATACACCTTCTTGACCACCTCTTCCACCTGTGAGGCCGATTTAAGAGTCCTATGGACCCAGACTCCAAGGTGGTTCTGCTCTTCAACACTGCTAAGGCTCCTACCCTGATATTGTACTCCTTCATCCTATTTGACCTGCCAAAATGGACCACTAAGAACATAAGAACATAAGAACATAAGAAATAGGAGCAGGAGTAGGCCATCTGGCCCTTCGAGCCTGCCCCGCCATTCAATAAGATCATGGCTGATCTGTCGTGGCTCAGTTCCACTTTCCCGCCCTCTCCCCATAACCCTTAATCCCCTCTCTTATCAAAAACCCATCAACCCGCTTCTTAAAAATATTTAGCGAGGCAGCCTCCACCACTTCAACGGGCAGAGAATTCCAGAGATTCACCACCCTTTGAGTGAAGAAGTTCCTCCTCAACTCTGTTCTAAACCGCCCCCCCTTTATCTTGAGGCTGTGCCCCCTAAGTCCTACTGTCTTTTTTGAGCGGGAAGAGTCTCTCCACCTCTATCCTATCCATCCCATTCATCATCTTATACATCTCAATGAGATCTCCCCTCATTCTTCTAAACTCTAACGAGTACAAGCCTAGTTTATTCAGCCTCTCCTCATAGCTCAACCCCCTCAACTCCGGTATCAGCCTAGTAAACCTCCTCTGCACTCCCTCCAAGGCCAAAATATCTTTGCGCAGGTGCGGCGCCCAAAACTGCACACAGTACTCCAGCTGCGGCCTCACCAATGCCCTATACAGCCGCAGCAAGACCTCCCTACTTTTATATTCAATCCCCCTCGCTATGAAGGCCAGCATCCCATTCGCCTTCCTGACCACCTGCTGCACCTGCAGGCTGGGTTTTTGCGACTCATGCACAAGGACCCCGAGGTCCCTCTGCACCGTCGCCTGCTGCAGTTTTTCGCCACGTAAGTAATAGTCCTTCCTACCATTCTTCCTACCAAAGTAGACCACCTCACACTTGCCAACATTAAATTCCATTTGCCATTTCCTGGCCCATTCGCCCAGCCTATCTAGATCCTTCTGCACATTTATCTCTATTGAAGTCCATCTGCCACTTCTCCGCCCAGTCTTGCATCCTATCTATGTCACGCTGCAACTTCTGACATCCCTCCAGACCATCCACAACACCACCAACCTTCGTATTGTCAGCAAACCCATCCCTCCACTTCCTCATCCAGGTCATTTATGAAAATGACAAACAGCAAGGGTCCTAGAACAGATCCCTGGGGCACTCCACTGGTGACTGACCTCCATGCAGAAAAAGACCCATCCACAACCACTCTCTGCCTTCTGCAGGCAAGCCAGTTCTGGATCCACAAGGTCAAAGGCCCTTGGATCCCATGCCCTCTCACCTTTGCAAGAAGTCTTGCATGGGGGACCTTATCAAACGCCTTGCTGAAGTCCATGTAAACCACGTCCACCACTCTTCCTTCGTCAATGTGTTCAGTCACATTGTCAAAGAACTCAACTAGGCTCGTAAGGCACGACCTGCCCTTGACAAAGCCGTGCTGACTATTCCTGATCATTCTAAACTTCTCTAAATGCTCATAAATCTTGTCCCTCAGAATCCTCTCCATCAACTTACCAACCACTGAGGTCAGACTCACCGGTCAGTAATTTCCTGGGCTATCCCTCTTCCCTTTCTTGAAAATAGGAACCACATCCGCAATCCTCCAATCCTCCAGAACCTCTCCCATCTCCATCAACGATGCAAAGATCATCGTCAGGGGCAATGCGTGGGTTTCCTCCGGGTGCTCTGGTTTCCTCCCACATCCCAAAGATGCGCTTTTAGGCTGATTGATTGGGTAACAAATTGTCCCTATATTGGACCTCCCTGATCCTCGCACATTAGGCGTAGACTAAAATCATAAATAGGTCACTGAGACAATGGGACGGCGGCGCGGGCTCGTTGGGCCGAAGGGCCTGTTTCCCGTGCTGAGTTGTTCTTTGTTCTTTGTTCACCAGGGGTCCAGGTGAAGGCTGGGATGAAAGCGCTTTATCTGAATGCACGAAGCATTCGGAATAAAGTGGATGAGCTGATGGCGCAGATCAGCACAAATGGATACGATCTGGTGGCCATTACAGAGACGTGGCTGCAGGGTGACAGGGACTGGGAGCTGAATGTCCAGGGGTATCAAGTGTTTAGGAAGGATAGGCGGGAGGGAAAAGTGTGGGGGGGGGGGGGGCATAGCTCTGCTGATTAAGGATAGCATCAGGGTGGTAGCAAGGGATGATATTGGAGCCAAGGAGCAGAGGGTGGAATCGTTGTGGGTGGAGATTAGGAACAGCAAAGGGAGGAAGGCACTGGTGGGTGTCGTCTATAGGCCCCCAAATAATGATCTGGAGGTGGGGCGGGCTGTTAACGTGCAAATAAATGCGGCGTGCAGGAATGGAACGGTGATAATTATGGGGGATTTCAATCTGCATATTGATTGGTCGACCCATGTTGGACGCGGTGGGCTTGAGGAAGAGTTCTTGGAATGCTGCCGGGATAGTTTCCTTGAACAGTGTGTGTTGGAGCCGACGAGGGAGCGAGCTATCTTGGGTCTGGTGTTATGTAATGAGGCGGGTAGAATTAGGGACCTTGTGGTGAAGGATCCTCTTGGGAAGAGCGATCATTGTATGGTGGAGTTTCTGATGCAGATGGAGGAGGAGAAAGTGGGTTCCCGGACCTGTGTCCTTTGTTTGAACAGAGGGGAGTACGGTAGGATGAGAGAGGAATTGGCGAATGTTGATTGGGGGAGCGCTTTGGAAGGTAGGTCTGCTGAGGAACAGTGGAGGATCTTTAAGGAGATCTTTCTTGGTGCTCAGCAGAAATTTATTCTGATGGTTAAAAAGGATCGTAGGAGGAGAGATAATCAGCCGTGGATAATGAAGGAGGTAAAGGAAAGTGTTAAATTAAAAGCGGATGCGTTTGGAGTAACTAAGAGTAGTGGGCGAGAAGAGGATTGGGAGAGGTTTAAATGTCAACAAAGAATGACAAAGAAGTTGATAAAGAAGGGTAGGAGAAACTATGAAGCTGGGCTAGCGCTAAATATAAAAAAGGATAGTAAGAGTTTTTATAAATATATAAAAAGGAAGAGGCTGACTAGGGTGAACGTTGAACCCTTAGAGGATGAGAGGGGGGACTTAGTGGTAGGGGATGGGGAAATGGCTGAGGCCTTGAATAACTTTTTTGTTTCGGTCTTCACGGAGGAGGACGTGAATAATTTGCCGGATGTTAGAAATGGAAAGGTGGTAGGAGTGGAGGGCCTGAATGACATTATTGTTAAAAGAGAGGCAGTGCTCGAAAGACTGGAGGGACTGACTGTGGACAAGTCCCCAGGACTGGATGGAATGCATCCAAGGGTTCTGAAAGAAATGGCGGAGGTGATAGTGGATGCCTTGGTGCTTATTTTCCAAACGTTGCTGGATTCCGGGGAAGTGCCGGAAGATTGGAAAACGGCTAATGTTACGTCGTTGTTTAAGAAGGGTGGCAGGCAAAAGGCAGGGAATTATAGGCCGGTTAGTTTAACGTCTGTTGTAGGTAAAATGCTAGAATCCGTCATTAAGGAGAAAATAGCGAGGCATCTTGAGGACAATTGTTTGATAGAGCAGACGCAGCACGGTTTCGTTAAGGGGAAGTCATGTCTGACGAATTTATTGGAGTTCTATGAGGATGTGTCTAGGGCGGTGGATAGAGGAGAGCCGGTGGATGTGGTGTTTCTTGATTTTCAGAAGGCGTTTGATAAGGT
Organism: Carcharhinus amblyrhynchos; assembly: GCF_965287045.1. Taxonomy (NCBI): domain Eukaryota; kingdom Metazoa; phylum Chordata; class Chondrichthyes; order Carcharhiniformes; family Carcharhinidae; genus Carcharhinus; species Carcharhinus amblyrhynchos. The sequence continues at coordinate 470,814 of NC_137332.1, read as the reverse complement.
GCCGCACAAGAGGTTATTACAGAAGGTCAGGGGGCATGGAGTTGGGGGTAGGGTGTTAGCGTGGATAGGGAATTGGCTGTCAAATAGGAGGCAGAGAGTGGGGGTCAATGGGTGGTATTCGGATTGGCGGTTGGTGACTAGTGGAGTGCCCCAGGGGTCGGTGCTGGGGCCTCAGCTTTTTACCATTTATATAGATGATCTGGAGGAGGGAACCGAGTGTAGGGTGTCGAAATTTGCTGATGACACCAAGATTGGTGGAACGGCAAATTGTGCGGAGGGTGTGGAGAGTCTGCAGAAGGATCTAGATAGGCTGGGCGAATGGGCCAGGAACTGGCAAATGGAATTTAATGTTGGCAAGTGTGAAGTTGTCCACTTTGGTAGGAATAATGGTAGGAAGGACTATTACTTACGGGGTGAAAAACTGCAGCAGGCGACGGTGCAGAGGGACCTCGGGGCCCTTGTGCATGAGTCGCAAAAACCCAGCCTACAGGTGCAGCAGGTGGTCAGGAAGGCGAATGGGATGCTGGCCTTCATAGCGAGGGGGATTGAATATAAAAGTAGGGAGGTCTTGCTGCAGCTGTATAGGGCATTGGTGAGGCCGCAGCTGGAGTACTGTGTGCAGTTTTGGTCGCCGCACTTACGCAAGGATATTTTGGCCTTGGAGGGAGTGCAGAGGAGGTTTACTAGGCTGATACCGGAGTTGAGGGGGTTGAGCTATGAGGAGAGGCTGAATAAACTAGGCTTGTACTTGTTAGAGCTTAGAAGAATGAGGGGAGATCTCATTGAGACGTATAAGATGATGAATGGGATGGATAGGATAGAGGTGGAGAGGCTCTTCCCGCTCAGAAAGGACAGTAGGACTCGGGGGCACAGCCTCAAGATAAAGGGGGTGAAGTTTAGAACGGAGTTGAGGAGGAACTTCTTCACTCAAAGGGTGGTGAATCTCTGGAATTCTCTGCCCGTTGAAGTGGTGGAGGCTACCTCGCTAAATATATTTAAGACGCGGGTTGATAAGTTTTTGATAGGCAAGGGGATTAAGGGTTGTGGGGAGAGGGCGGGAATGTGGAACTGAGACACGACAGATCAGCCATGATCTTATTGAATGGCGGGGCAGGCTCGAAGGGCTAGATGGCCTACTCCTGCTCCTATTTCTTATGTTCTTATGCAATCCCTTCCCTCACCTCCCACAGTAACCTGGGGTACATCCCATCCGGTCCTGGTGTCTTATCTATCTTGATAGAATTTAAAAGTTCCAACACATCCTCTTTCTTAACACCCACATACTCAATCTTTTCAGTCTGCCGCAAACCTGTAGTATAACCTCCCAGATCACTTTCCACCGTGAATATTTCCAAGTGGAAGTAAACCCTGTCTCGAAGAATCCTCTCCAATAATTTCCCTACCACTGATGTAAGGCTCACCGGCCTGTAATTACCTGGATTATTCTTGCTACCCTTAAACAAAGGAACAACATTGGCTATTCTCCAATCCTCTGGGATCTCCCCTGTAGCCAGTGAGGATACAAAGATTTCTCTCAAGACCCCAGCATTTTCTTTCCTTGCCTCTCAGTATTCTGGGGTATATCCCATCAGGCCCTGGGGACTTGTCTCCCTTAATGTTTCTCAAGAACCCCAAAACCTTCTCCTTTTTGATCTCAACATGACTCAAACTATCTACACATCCTTTCCCAGATTCCTCATTCACCCAGTCCTTCTCTTTGGTGAATACTGACGCAAAATACTCATTTAATAACTCACCCATTTCCTCTGGCTCCACACATAGATTCCCTCCCCGTCCCTGAGTGGCCAACTCTCTCCCTGGCTACCCTCTTGCTCTTTATATATGTATAAAAACCCTTGGAATTTCCCTTAATCCTGCTGACCAATGACCTTGTGTGACCCCTGTTAGCCCTCCTTACTCCTTGCTTAAGTTTCTTTCTACTTTCCTTGTATTCCACACTTGCTTTGTGTGTTCCCAGCCTCTTAGCTTTGAGAAATACTTCCTTTTTCTCTTTGACTAAGCTCACAATACCTCTCATTATCCAAGATTCCCAAATACTTATCCTTCATCCTTACAGGAATGTGCTGGTCCTGAATCCCTATCAACTGACACTTGAACACCTCCCACATGCCAGATGTTGATTTGCCCTCAAACATCTGCCCACAATCTACATTCTTCAGTTCCTGCCTAATATTGTTGTAATTAACCTTCCCCCAGTTTAGCACCTTAACTTGAGGACTACACTTATCTTTATCCATCTGTACCTTAAATCTTACTGAATTGTGGTCACTGTTCCCGAACTGCTCCCCTGCTGAAACATCGACCACCTGTCCGGGCTCATTCCCCAATACCAGGTCCAGTATGGCTCCTTCCCTAGTTGGACTATCTACGTACTGTTTCAGGAAATCCCCTTGGATGCTCTTTACAAACTCTGCCCCACCCACGCCCTGAGCGCTGAGTCCCAGCCAATATCGGGGAAGTTAAAATCTCCCATCACAACAACCCTGTTACTTTTACACCTTGCCAAAATTGGTCTACAAATCTGTTCCTCTTTCTCCCCATCAGCACCTCACTAAAACATGTTTGCTTGCACTCCTGGGTACATTATTCATATTTTCCTTTGTGAAGACTGAAGCAAGTACAATTTTAATTTCTCATCCATTTCTCTATTCCCCATTATGAATTCTCCTGTTTCTGACTATAAGGGGCCTACATTCATTTTTGTCAATTTTTATGTCTTTATATATCTTTTACAGTCAGTTTTTTTTTTGTTCCCCGCTAGCTTACTTTCATACTCTATTTTCCCCTTCTGAATCAATCCCTTGGTCCTCCTTTGCTGAATTTTAAACTATTCCCAATCCTCAGGCCTGTTGCTTTTTCTTGCCAATTTGTGTGCTTCTTCCTTGAATCTGATACTATCTCTAATTTCCTCTGTAAGCTATGGTTCGGCCACAATTCCCTGACCACTCTTGCGCCAAACAGGAATAAGCAACTTCTGGAGTCCACCTATTCATTATTTAAATGCTGCCATTGTCTGTCCACTGTCTTTCCTTTCAGTAATGTTTCCCAGTCCATCGTGGCCAATTCATGCCTCGTACCATCATAGTTCCCTCTACTGAGATTCAGGACCTGGTCTTAGAATTATCCATCTTGACAAAAAATTCTGTCACATTACGGTCACTTGTCCTGAAGGGTTCTCTCACAATTAGATTGCCAACTAATCCTTTCTCATTGCACAACACCCAGTCCAAGATGGCCTGCTCCCTTATTGGTTCCTCAACATATTGCTCCAAAAAGCCATCCCGTACGCACTCTAGAAATTTCTCTTCTACTGTACTGTGACTAATGTGACTCTCCCAATTGAAATGCAGATTTCTTCATCCAGAGGGTGAAGAGTGTGTGGAATTCACTACTACAGAAAGTAATTGAGGCCAAAACGTTGTGTGATTCCAAGAAGAAATTGGGGCTAGCATGCAGAAAAAGAAAGACTTCACTAAGGTTTCTGACAAGGTCACACATGAGTCTGATGGAGAAGGTTAGACTTCATGTGACCCAGGGCAATGGTTGTTTTTGTGACTGGAAGCCTGTGTCCAGTGGTGTTCGTCCAACCTGTTTATTTGATAGTACACTCACAAGCTTTCGGGGTTAGCCCCTTCGTCAGGTGAATGGAGAGTTCTGGCCTCAGACAGAGCATATAAAGCACAGACAGTTTAGAGAGTTTAGAAAGAGGCCATTCAGCCCATCGAGCCTGCACCACCAACAACAATCCCATCCAGCCTCTATCCCCATAACCCCATGTATTTACACGAGGCTCCCTGATGCTAAGGGGAAATTTCGCATGATGAATCAATCTAACTTGCACATCTTTGGACTGTGGGAGGAAACCCACACAGACATGAGGGGAATGTGCAAACTCCACACAGACAGCAACCCAAGGCTGGAATTGAATTGGATCCCTGACGCTGTGAGGCAGCCCTGCTAACCACACAGAGAGGGTGCAGAGGAGAGTCACCAGGGTGTTCCCTGGGCTGCGGCGTCTCAGTTATAAAAGGAGTCTGGGGTTGTTCTCCTTGGAGCAGAGAAGTTGAGGGAGTTCTGACTGAGCTGTATAAATTCATGAGGTGCATAGATTTGCAGATAGGAAGGAACTTTTCCCATAGCAGACGGGGCAAACCATAGACACAGATTTAACAAAGGGACAGGCTTATAGGAGAAAAAACTGGAAAGTTAAAGTTTATTTACTAGTCAAAGTAAGCTTACATTAACACTGCAATGAAGTTACTGTGAAAATTCCCAAGTAGCCACACTCTGGTGCCTGTTCGGGCACACTGACAGAGAATTTAGCTTGGCCAATACATCTAACGAGCATCTCTATGGAGTGTGGGAGGAAACCCACGCAGGCACAGGGAGAATGTGCAGACTCCACACAGACAGTGACCCAGGCCAGGAATCGAACCCGGGTCCCTGGTGCTGTGAGGCAGCAGTGCTAACCATTCTGCCACCATGCCACCACAGCCTGAACTCACAGTCGGAAAGCGTGATTGTGGCAGGAATCCTTACAATATTTAATAAGCATTTAGAAATGCCACATGATACAAAAGTAGAGCCCAACTGCTGCAAAATGGGATTAAAATAAGTAGGTGCTTGTTGGTCTGTGTGGACACGATGGGTCAAAGGGTCTCTTTCCACGCTGTCAGACTCTTTGGGCGGGATTTTCCGGCCACGCTTGCCCCCAAGGCTGGAAATTCCTACCCGAGGTCAATAGACCTTTGCGTGTCCTGCGTGACCTTTGCGTGTCCTGCGTGACCTTTGCGTGACCTTTGCGTGACCTTTGCGTGTCCTGCGTGACCTTTGCGTGTCCTGCTCACCATGATTCCCATCTCAGGCAGGATGGGAAAATTCTCTACCATAGAAACCCGACAGTGCAGAAAGAGGCCATTGGGCCCATCGAGCCTGCATCAACTACAATCCCACCCAGGCCCCACTTCCACATATTTTACCCGCTAATCCCTCTAACCTACGCATCTCAGGACACTAAGGGGCAATTTTAGAATGGCCAATCGACCTAACCTCTATGGCTGTTCCTCTCCTGCCCTGTGGAAGGGTCAATGGACTTGAAAGGTTAACTTTTTCCCTCTCTGCAGATTCTGCCTGACCTGCTGCGTTTATTTTATTTAATAAAAAGGAAATCACTTGGTAAAGTGTTGTAAAGAAGGGAATTTATATCGTACCTGCCATGAGCAATTTCTGCATTGGAAGCAGCAATGTGATAATAATTGTATGGCCTGTTTGTGTGAGGTTTGTTGAAAATTGTACAGATCAGACACAGAGGAAAACTCCCCTGCGTTTTTCCAGTCATGCTGTGGGACCTTTGGTATCTACTTATAGAAAATCCTGCTTTCTTTTAGTGAGTTTAGTGAGTTTCTTGTTTATTTTTCGACCAAAGGTCCAGAACATGTCTCAATCCATTGAGGTACTGAATCTGAGGACACAGAGGGACTTTCAATATGTGCTAAAAATGGAAACACAAATGAAAGGATTAAAGGGAAAATTCCGACAAATTGAAGATGACCGGAAGACACTCTTAACAAAGCATTTCCAGGTAAGGACGTTTCACTGCCAGTCCGCTAAAAGCAAAAGTTGAATCTGGAATTCTGAGTTGTGAAATTTTTCAGGAGCTGAAAGAAAAGATGGAGGAATTACTGCCACTGATCCCCGTCCTGGAGCAATACAAAACTGACAGCAAACTCATCATTCAGTTCAAAGATGAAGTGAGGAACCTGTCTGCGGTGCTAACTGGGATCCAGGAAGAAATTGGAGCTTATGATTATGAGGAGCTACAGCAGAGAGTCCTCAACCTGGAAAGCAGGCTGCATGACTGCATGAAAAAACTTTGTGAGTTCTCAGTATTTACAACAATGGTGAAATTTGAATGGAGTAAAAAGTCTGACAACACCAGGTTTTAGTCCAATCGATTTATTTGATAGCAAACTCACAAGCTTTCGAGGGGATTCCCTCTTCGTCAGGTGAATGGAGAGTTCTGGCCTCAGACAGAGCATATAAAACACAGACAGTTTACAGATTACTGATTAGAATGCGAATCTTTACACCTAACCTGCTGTTCAAGTCCTAAAGTGGCCGATAATGTGAGTGGAAGGAGGACTGATCACAGGTTAAAGAGATGTGTATTGTCTCCAGACAGTACAGTGAGTGAGGTTTTGCAAACCCAGGCAAGCCTGAATTTACTATCAAATAAATCAGTTGGACTTAAACCCATTGTTGTCAGACTTTTAACTGTGTTTACCCCAGTCCAACGGCAGCACATCCACATCATGAAATTTGAATGGATCAGAAAGCGCAAACAAGCCAAATCTTGCATGTGGAATGTAGCATTTCACAATCGTGGTAATTTCAAGGCAGCTGGTCCCTCGGCTCAACAAGCTAGCTTCCTTTATCTTTTTGCCAATCCCTTTTATCTTTTTAGACTCTTTTTTCCCAAATTTTCACTCCCCTTTAAACAATGAGAACATTTTCATGTTATCCTCCATTCCTCCGACCTGAATGATTACTGTTCTGCTCCTCCCAATCTGACTGGCCTGATCGAAAACTGGCTGGGCAATAGGAGACAGAGTAGTAGTGGAAGGGTCCTTTTCTGGCTGGAGGTTGGTCACCAGTGGTGTGCCGCAGGGCTCAGTACTGGGACCTCTCCTCTTTGTATTATATATAAACGACTTGGAAGAGGGCGTACGTGGTGTGATCAGCAAGTTTGCAGATGACACCAAGATGGCAGGATTGGCAGATACTGAGGAAGACTGTCAGGTGACACAACAGGATATAGATAGGTTGGTATACTGGGCAGATAGATGGCAGATGGAATTTAATCCTGACAAATGCGAGGTGATGCATTTTGGAAGGAATAATGCAGGGAGGAGTTACATGATAAAAGGTAGACCGATTAAGAGTATAGAAATACAGAGGGACCTGGGAGTGCAGGTGCACAAGTCTCTGAAGGAGTCAACACAGGTAGGGAAGGTTGTGAAGAAAGCTTATGGAATGCTAGCCTTTATAGGAAGGGGTATAGAGTATAAGAGCTGTTGTCTAATGCTTCAGTTGTACAGAACGTTGGTTAGGCCGCATTTGGAGTACTGCGTCCAGTTCTGGTCACCTTACTACCGGAAGGACGTGGAGACCCTGGAGAGGGTGCAGAGGAGGTTTACCAGGATGTTGCCTGGCATGGAAGGACTGAGTTACGAGGAAAGGTTGGAAAAACTGGGGCTCTTCTCCTTAGAAAGATGGAGATTAAGGGGGGATCTGATAGAGGTGTATAAAATAATGAAGGGAATAGATAGAGTCAACAGTGGTAGGCTTTTCCCTAGATTGGGGACAACTATTAGGAGAGGTCACGATCTAAGGGTGAGGGGGGAGAGGTATAATTTGGATTATCTCCTATGAGGAGAGACTGAGGGATTTAGGGTTGTTTTCGTTGGAAAGAAGGCGGCTAAGAGGGGATCTTATTGAAACATATAAGATGATTAGAGGTTTAGATAGGGTGGATAGTGATAGCCTTTTTCCTCGGATGGAGAAAGCTAGCACGAGGGGGCATGGCTTTAAATTAAGGGGGGGTAGTTATAGGACGGATGTCAGGGGTAGGTTCTTTACTCAGCGGGTGGTGAGGGATTGGAATGCCCTGCCTGCTGCAGTTGTAAATGCGCCTAGTTTGGGGGCGTTTAAGAGATCCGTGGATAGGTTTATGGACGAAAAGGGATTGGTATAGGCTAGTGGGTCATTGTTTTTGTAACTGGTCAGCGCAACATCGTGGGCCGAAGGGCCTGTTCTGCGCTGTAATGTTCTATGTTCTATGTACTAGAGGAAGGTTTTTCACGCAGAGGGTCGTGGGGGTATGGAACACGCTACCAAGTAAGGTGGTGGAGGCAGGCACGCTGGACTTGTTTAAGGTTTACTTGGATTAACACATGAGCGAAACAGGGATGGAGGGTTATAGTAGACAGTATTAAAAAGGGTCAGATCCTCGGGACGACACTGGAAATGTAGTATTACATGTTAATGTTTTTGTCTCTTTTAATCCACAGGTGTCGGTCCACCTTGTTGTTAAACAAGGGGCATGCACACGGTGGGTCGTGCATGGGCTGCTCTTGGAGGTTTCGAGAGTGGCCTAGTACTTCGTGTCGCTGTGTGTGCTTAAACCTGGACCAGCAGACAGGCACCACAACAGCTCAGTGACTAGCACTGTTAGCTGTGCAGATCCATGGATTTGGGCCGGTGTCTGTGGGAGTTTGCCCGTTCTCCCTGTAGTAGCGTGGGTTTCCTCCGGGTGCTCCAGTTTCCTCTCACACCCCAAAGATGTGCTCTTAGGCTGATTGGTGTAACAAATTGACCCTACACTATTCTGCCCTGAATCTGGCTACATTAGGGGTACCATTCACATACACACGGGGCAGGGTAGGCGTAGGGTGATGTGGCGGCGCGGGCTCATTGGGCCGAAGGGCCTGTTTCCCGTGCTGGGATGTTCTTTGTTCTTTGTTCTTTATTATTCCAATAGAGGAGTGAGAACATCAGAACTAGGAGCAGGAGTCGGCCATTCGGCCCCTCGATCCTGCTTCGCCATTCAATAAGATCATGGCTGATCTTTTTGTGGACTCAGCTCCACTTACCCGCCCACTCACCATAACCCTTAATTCCTTTACTGTTCAAAAATTTATCTATCCTTGCCTTAAAAACATTCAATGAGGGAGCCTCAACTGCTTCACTGGGCAGGGAATTCCACAGATTCACAACCCTTTGTGTGAAGAAGTTCCTCCTCAACTCAGTCCTAAATCTGCTTCCCCTTATTTTGAGGCCATGCCCCTAGTTCTAGTTTCACCCACCAGTGGAAACAACTTCCCTGCTTCTATCTTATCGATTCCCTTCATCATCTTATATGTTTCTATAAGATCTCCCCTCATTCTTCTGAATTCCAATGACCATGGCCCCAGTCTACTCAGTCTCTCCTCATAAGCCAACCCTCTCTCTTTCTCAGTTACTTGACCAGGAATGGCTAAGTCAGTATCCATCTTGTTGAGCTTCTATCTTCACACTCACTGTTTGATCCAAGGATAATGGAACTTCTGACCAGTCACAATGAATCGCTATTGATGAGCCTCACACAGAGACAAATGTGATGTGAGGAAAACCCACAGAAGGGGATAGATGAAACCGGAGGTCCAAAGACACTTGTTCCTCCAAAACTCATTCCACTCACTTCACACATCAAAGAAAATAGAACAAAAAACAAAGAAAATTACAGCACAGGAACAGGCCCTTCGGCCCTCCAAGCCTGCACTGACCATGCTGCCCCATTTAACTAAAACCCTCTATTCACATCCTGGTTGGGGTGAGGGAATCGAAATGAAGTGACTGGGAGCGAGGAGGTTAGCTCCCAAATACAGAGGGATAGTCAACAATGTGAGAGGGAGGATAGACGGGTGATGGAGAAGGGGAGCGCTCAGACTGAAGGTCTGAGGTGTGTCTATTTTAAGGCCAGGAGTGTTGTCAACAAAGTGGATGAGCTTAGAGCATGGATTGCTGCTTGGGAATGTGATGTGGTGGCCATTACAGAGACTTGGATGTCTCAAGGACAGGACTGGGTACTTCAAGGGCCGGGTTTCAGATGTTTCAGGAAGGACAGGGAGGGAGGCAAAACAGGTGGTGGAGTGGCACTGTTGATCAGAGATAGTGTCATGGTTGTCGAGAAGGAGGATGCTGTGGAGGGACTGTCTACAGAGTCTCTGTGGGTGGAAGTTTGCAACAGGAAGGGGTCAATAACATTACTGGGTGTTTTCTATAGGCTGTCCAATAGTAAAACAGGGAAGTTGAGGTGCAGATAGGGAAACAGATTCTGGAGAGATGTATTAATAACAGAGTTGTCGTGATGGGAGACTTTAATTTCCCAAACATCGACTGGAATATCCCTAGGGTAAGGGGTTTGGATGGGGAGGAGTTTGTTAGGTGTGTTCAGGAGGGTTTCCTGACACAGTATGTGGATAAGCCTACGAGAGGAGAGGCTGTACTCGATTTGGTATTGGGAAATGAACCTGGACAGGTGACGGATCTCTCAGTGGGAGAGCATTTTGGGAATAGTGATCATAGCTCTATCTCCTTTACATTAGCATTGGAGAGAGATAGGATCAGACAAGCTAGGAAAGTGTTTATCTGGAGTAAAGGGAATTATGAAGCCATCAGGCAGGAAATTAGAGACATAAATTGGAAGGAGGTTTTCTCAGGGAAATGTACCGAAGTAAGGTGGCAGATCTTCAAGGAATGTTTGTCTGGAGTTCTGCATGACAACGTTCCAATGACACAGGGAAGTTTTGGTAGGTTACAGGAACCGTGGTGCACGAAAGTTGTAATGAATCGAGTCAAAAAGAAAAGCGTACAAAAGGTTCAGGGAGCTAGTTAGTGTTAGGGATCAAGAGGAGTACATGGGTTATAGGAAGGAACTTAAGAAGGAAATTAGGAGAGCCAGAAGGGGGTCATGAGAAGGCCTTGGTGGGTAAGATTAAGGAAAACCCTAAGGCATTGTGCAAATATGTGAAGAGTAAAAGGATGAGATGTGCAGGAATAGGACCTATAAAATGTGACAGGAAGGTTTGTATAGAACCGGTAGAAATAGCAGAGGTGCTAAATGAATACTTTACCTCGGTATTCACGGTGGAAAAAGATCTGGGTGGTTGTAGTGCAGGCTTACAGCGGACTGAAAAGCTTGAGTATGTAGACGTTAAGAAAGAGGATGTGCGGGACCTTTTGAATAGCATCAAGATAGATAAGTCACCAGGACCGGATGGGATGTACCCCAGGTTACTGTGGGAGGTGAGGGAAGTGATTGCAGAGCCCCTGGCGATGATCTTTGCCATGATGTGGGTATGCCGGCGTTGGACTGGCGTAAACACAGTAAAAAGTCTGACAACACCAGGTTTTAGTCCAACCTATTTATTTGATAATATACTCACAAGCTTTCGGGGTTCGCCCCTTCGTCAGGTGAATGGAGAGTTCTGGCCTCAGACAGAGCATATAAAGCACAGACAGCTCTGTCTGAGGCCAGAACTCTCCATTCACCTGACGAAGGGGCTAACCCCGAAAGCTTGTGAGTATATTATCAAATAAATAGGTTGGACTAAAGCCTGGTGTTGTCAGACTTTTTACGATGATCTTTGCACCATCGATGGAGACGGGAGAGGTTCCGGAGGATTGCAGATGTGGTTCCTATTTTCAAGACAGGGAACAGGGATAGCCCGGGAAATTACCGACCGGTGAGTCTGACCTCCAGTGGTTGGTAAGTTGATGGAGAGGATCCTGAGGAATAGGATTTATGAACATTTGGAGAAGTTTAGAATGATCAGAAATAGTCAGCATGGCTTTGTCAAAGGCAGATCATGCCTTACGAGCCTGGTTGAGTTTTTTGAAAATGTGACTGAACACATTGACAAAGGAAGAGTGATAGATGTGGTTTATATGGACTTCAGCAAGGCATTCAATAATGTCCCCCATACAAGACTTACTGAGAGAGTGAGGGGGCATGGGATCCAAGGGGACATTGCCTTGTGGATCCAGAACTGGCTTGCCTGCGGAAGGCAGAGAGTGGTTGTGGATGGGTCTTTTTCTGCATGGAGGTCGGTCACCAGTGGAGTGTCCCAGGGATCTGTTCTGGAACCCTTACTGTTTGTGATTTTTATTAATGACCTGGATGAGAAAGAGGAGGGATGGGTTAGTAAGTTTACTAATGAAAGCTTGTGCACTAGAAAGCTTTAGATTGGCTAGGAGGGAGTTGAAGAGTGAGTTAAGAAGGGCTAAAAGAGGACATGAGAAGACTTTGGCTGATAGGATTAAGGAGAATCCTAAGGCGTTCTATAGGTATGTTAAGAACAGAAGGTTGGTTAGGGCAAGATTAGGGCCAGTTATAGACAGCAGAGGGAAGTTGTGTGTGGAACCGGAAGAGATTGGAGAGGCATTGAACCAATACTTCTCTTCGGTGTTCACGCAGGGGGACATGAATATAGCTGAGGAGGATACTGGGTTGCAGGGGTGTAAAATAGACAGTATTGCAGTTGATAAGGGGGATGTGCTAGATATTCCAGAGGGTTTGAAAATAGATAAGTCCCCTGGTCCGGATGGGATTTACCCTAGGATTCTCTGGGAGGCAAGAGAGGCGATTGCAGAGCCTCTGGCTCTGATCTTCAGGTCGTCGTTGGTCTCTGGTATAGTACCGGAAGATTGGAGGTTAGCAAATGTTGTCCCATTGTTTAAGAAGGGAAACAGAGACTTCCCCGGGAATTATAGACCGGTGAGTCTCACTTCTGTTGTGGGCAAGGTTTTAGAAAAAATTATTAGGGATAGGATTTATAGTTATTTGGAGAGTAATGAATTGATTGGGGATAGTCAGCATGGTTTTGTAGCGGGTAGGTGGTGCCTTACTAACCTTATTGAGTTTTTTGAGAAAGTGACCAAAGAGGTGGATGGGGGAAAGGCAGTTGACGTGGTGTATATGGATTTTAGTAAGGCGTTTGATAAGGTTCACCATGGAAGGCTTCTGCAGAAAATGCAGATGTATGGGATTGAGGGTAATCTAGGAAATTGGATCAGGAATTGGCTAGCGGATAGGAGACAGAGGGTGGTGGTTGATGGTAAATATTCATCATGGAGTTCAGTTACGAGTGGTGTGCCTCAGGGATCTGTTTTGGGGCCACTGCTGTTTGTAATTTTTATTAATGATCTGGATGAGGGTATAGTTGGGTGGATTAGTAAATTTGCTGATGACACCAAAGTCGGAGGTGTGGTAGATAGTGAGGAAGGGTGTCATAGTTTGCAGGGAGACTTGGACAGGTTGCAGAGCTGGGCCGAGAGGTGGCGGATGGAGTTTAATGCGGAGAAGTGTGAGGTAATTCACTTTGGTAGGAATAACAGATGTGTCGAGTATAGGGCTAACGGGAGGACTCCGAATAGTGTGGATGAACAGAGGGATCTAGGTGTATGTGTACATAGATCCCTGAAAGTAGGGAATCAAGTAGATAAGGTTGTTAAGAAGGCATACGGTGTCTTGGCGTTTATTGGTAGGGGGATTGAATTTAGGAGTCGCAGCGTCATGTTGCAACTGTACACAACTCTGGTGCGGCCGCACTTGGAGTACTGTGTGCAGTTCTGGTCCCCACATTACAGGAAGGATGTGGAGGCTTTGGAGAGGGTGCAGAGGAGGTTTACCAGGATGTTGCCTGGTATGGAGGGGAGGTCCTATGAGGAGAGACTGAGGGATTTGGGGTTGTTTTTGCTAGAAAGAAGGCGGCTAAGAGGGGATCTTATTGAAACATATAAGATGATTAGAGGTTTAGATAGGGTGGATAGTGATAGCCTTTTTCCTCGGATGGAGAAAGCTAGCACGAGGGGGCATGGCTTTAAATTAAGGGGGGGTAGTTATAGGACGGATGTCAGGGGTAGGTTCTTTACCCAGAGGGTGGTGAGGGATTGGAATGCCCTGCCTGCTGTTGTTGTAGATGCGCCTAGTTTGGGGGCATTTAAGAGATCCGTGGATAGGTTTATGGATGAAAAGGGATTGGTTTAGGTTAGAGGGTCATTGTTTTTTAACTGGTCGGCGCAACATCGTGGGCCGAAGGGCCTGTTCTGCGCTGTAATGTTCTATGTTCTATGAAACGAAGGTTGGTGGTGTTGTGGATAGTTTGGAGGGATGTCAGAAGTTGCAGCGAGACATAGATAGGATGTAAGACTGGGCAGAGAAGTGGCAGATGGACTTCAACCCGGATAAATGAGTAGTGATACATTACGGCAGGTCAAATGGGATGAAGGAATATAATATAGCAAATGTTGTCCCCTTGTTCAGGAAGGGGAGTAGAGACCATCCTGGGAATTATAGACCGGTGAGCCTTATTTCTGTTGTGGGCAAAGTTTTGGAAAGAATTATGAGGGATAGGATTTATAATCATCTAGAGGGAAATAAATTGATTAGGGATAGTCAACACGGTTTTGTGAAGAGTAGGTCGTGCCTCACAAACCTTATCGAGGTTTTTGAAACGTAACCAAAGAGGTGGATAAGGGTAAGATAAGGGTAAGCGACAGATCAGCCATGATCTTATTGAATGGCGGGGCAGGCTCGAAGGGCTAGATGGCCTACTCCTGCTCCTATTTCTTATGTTCTTATGTTTATGTAAGGCAGTTGACGTGGTGTATGTGGATTTTAGCAAAGCGTTTGATAAGGTTCCCCATGGTAGGCTACTACAGAAAATGCAGATGCATGGGATTGAGGGTGAGTTAGCAGTTTGGATCAGGAATTGGCTAGCTGATAGAAGACAGAGGGTGGTGGTTGATGGGAAATATTCATCCTGGACTTCAGTTACAAGTGGTGTACCTCAGGGATCTGTTTTGGGGTCACTGCTGTTTGTCATTTTTATAAATGACCTTGATGAGGGTGTAGAAGGATGGATTAGTAAATGTGCTGACGACACCAAAGTCGGAGGAGTTGCAGACAGTGAGGATGGATGTTACAGTTTGCAGAGGGACATAGATAAGCTGCAGAGCTGGGCCGAGAGGTGGCAGATGGAGTTTAATACGGAAAAGTGTGAGGTGATTTACTTTGGTAAGAGTAACAGGAGTACAGAATACAGGGCTAATGGAAGGACTCTTAGTAGTGTTGACAAGCAGAGAGATCTCAGTGTACATGTGCATAGCTCCCTGAAAGTTGGCACCCAGGTTGATAAGGTTGTTAAGAAGGCGTACGGTGTGTTAGCTTTTATTGGTAGAGGGATTGAATTTCGGAGCCGTGAGGTCATGTTACAACTGTACAAAACTCTGGTGCGGCCGCACTTGGAGTATTGCGTACAGTTCTGGTCGCCGCATTATAAGAAAGATGTGGAGGCATTGGAAAGGGTGCAGAGGAGGTTTACCAGGATGTTGCCTGGTATGGTGGGAAGGTCTTCTGAGGAAAGGCTGAGGGACTTGAGGTTATTTTCATTGGAGAGAAGAAGGTTACGAGGTGACCTAATTGAGGCATACAAAATGATCAAAGGATTGGATAGGGTGGACAGTGAGAGCCTTTTACCTCGGATGGTGATGGCTAACACAAGGGGACATAGCTTTAAATTAAGGGGTGGTAATTATAGGACGGATGTCAGAGGTAGGTTCTTTACTCAGAGGGTAGTAAGGTTGTGGAATGCCCTGCCTGCAGCAGTTGTGGACTCGCCAACTTTAAGGGTGTTCAAATGGTCAGTGGATAGGCATATGGATAACATTGGAATAGTTTAGGTTAGAGGGTCATTAGATTGGTTCCACTGGTCGGCGCAACATCGAGGGCCAAAGGGTCTGTACTGCGCTGGAATGTTCTATGTTCTAATATTAAGGGTAAGACTCTTGGCAGTGTGGAAGGTCAGAAGGATCTTGGGGTCTGAGTTCATAGGGCTCTCAAAGCAGCTTTGCAGTTGGAGGATGTGGTTAAGAAGGTGTATGGTGTACTGGCCTTCATTGATCGAGGGATTGAGTTTAGGAGTCGGGAGGTAATGCTGCAACTTTATAAGACCCTTGTCAGACCCCACTTGGAGTACTGTGCGCAGTTCTGGTCACCTCACTACAGGAAGGATGTGGAAACCATTGAGAGGGTGCAGAGGAGATTTACAAGGATGTTGCCTGGATTGGGAGGCATGCCTTATGAAGTTAGGTTGAGGGAGCTGGGACTCTTCTCCCTGGAGAGACGAAGGTTGAGAGGCGACCTGATAGAGGTTTATAAGATGTTGAGAGGAATAGATAGGGTGGATTCTCAGAGGCTATTTCCCAGGGCTGAAATGGTCGCTACGAGAGGACACAGGTTTAAGGTGCTGGGGAGCAGGTACAGAGGAGATGTTAGGGGTAAGTTTTTCACTCAGAGGGTGGTGAGTGAGTGGAATCGGCTGCCGTCGGTGGTGGTAGAGGCGAACTCGCTGAGGTCTTTTAAAAGACTTCTGGATGAGTATATGTGTACATGTGATCAGGAAGGCGAATGGGATGCTGGCCTTTATAGCGAGGGGGATTGAATATAAAAGTAGGGAGGTCTTGCTGCGGCTGTACAGGGCAATGGTGAGGCCGCAGCTGGAGTACTGTGTGCAGTTTTGGTCGCCACACTTACGCAAGGATATTTTGGCCTTGGAGGGAGTGCAGAGGAGGTTCACTAGGCTGATACCGGAGATGGGGGGGTTGGACTATGAAGAGAGGCTGAATAGACTGTGTTTGTACTCATTGGAGTTTAGGAGGATGAGGGGGGATCTTATAGAGACATATAAGATAATGAAGGGGACGGATAGGGTAGAGATAGAGAGATTCTTCCCACTCAGAAAGGACAGTAGGACACAGCCTCAAGATAAGGGAGGGCAGTTTAGAACGGAGTTGAGGAGGAACTTCTTCACTTAAAGGGTGGTGAATCTCTGGAATTCTCTGCCCGTTGAAGTGATGGCGGCTACGTAGCTAAATATATTTAAGACACGGGTAGATAGGTTTTTGACAGACAAGGGAATCGCGGGTTATGGGGAGAAAGCGGGAAAGTGGAACTGATCCACTTCAGATCAGCCATGATCTTATTGAATGGCGGGGCAGGCTCAAAGGACTAGATGGCCTACTCCTGCTCCTATTTCTTATGTTCTTATGTACCCCTTGATATTGTACTCCTTCATCCCATTGGACCTGCCAAAATGGACCACTACACATTTATCCGCATTGAAGTCCATCTGCCACTTCTCCGCCTGGTCTTGCATCCTATCTATGTCACGCTGCAACTTCTGATGTCTCTGAGGTTGAGGGAACTTGGCCTTTTCTCCTTAGAGAGACGAAGGTTGAGAGGCGACCTGATAGAAGTTTATAAAATGTTGAGAGGAATAGATAGGGTGGATTCTCAGAGGCTATTTCCCCGGGTTGAAATGGTCGCTACGAGAGGACACAGGTTTAAGGTGCGGGGAAGCAAGTACAGAGGTGATGTTAGGGGTAAGTTTTTCACTCAGAGGGTGGTGAGTGAATGGAATCGGCTGCTGTCGGTGGTGGAGGCAAATTCAATAGGGACTTTTAAGAGACTTCTGATGAGTACATGGGACTTAATAGGATTGAGAGTTATAGTAAGCCTCGTAGGTAGAGATATGATCGGCGCAACTTGTGGGCCGAAGGGCCTGTTTATGCTGTAGTTTTTTTATGTTCTATGTTCTATTCATGTATTTGTTAAGACGCCTCTTAAAGCTCACTATCGTATCTGCTTCCACTACCTCCCACAGCAACGAGTTCCAGACACCCACCACCCTCTGTAAAAAAAAATCTGCCTCGTACATCTCCTTTAAACCTTGCCCCTCGCACCTTAAACCTGTGCCCCGCGTAATTAACTCTTCCACCCTGGGAAAAAGCTTCTGACTATCCACTCTGTCCATGCCTCTCATAATCTTGTAGACTCCATTTACTCAGACTGGAGCATAAAATGGTTTATATTTTGGGAGAAATCTCTCACATTTAAACGAATCAAAACTAACAGCTTCAGCCTAAAGATTGACTACACACTGATTGAATTTTTAGTTTTGAATTTACACGATTTGAAAAGTCGGATACGCTGTGTGATAAACCCCAGTGAAATACGGCTCCTTTATTATTGCAGCCTGTGGCAAGTTAATGAAAATCAGCCTCCCCATCACAGTGAAAACTTCCGGAACCAGATTTGGAGCGTGGATGATGGATCCCCTCGCAACAGACAAGGACAACAAGGTTTGTGGGAGTGAACTGACTTCAAAGCAGGAAGCAGAGGAGGAGTTAAAGTTAATTATTTGGATTGTCGATTAGTGGAAAACTTGTTCCAGAAGGACTGGTGTTTTTCACTATTTTCATCAAAGACAATTTCAAAATTTGTGAATGACACCAAATGAAGGATATAATTAATCAGGAAAGCTGTCACAAAATACCAGAAATTCATTAATAAACCAGCAGAATCTGAGTGTAATTTGAAATATGATCTGGATAAATCTGAGATGGTGCATTTTGGTATCTCTTCTGAGGGAGTCCAGTCTGTGACTTTCAGTCTGTGTCACAGGCGGGGCAGAGGGTGGCTGGAGGAGCCGGTGGGGGGAGGGTGGGGTGCCCAGGTGGGTGGGCGAGTGAGTGGATGACAGAGTGCCCAGGTGCTGGGATGACTGGTTGGGGGGGGAGTGTCTGGGGCAGAGGTTCTCAAATGGGTGGGGTGCTCGGGTGGGTGGGGGTGGGGGTGGTGAGTTCTGAGGGGGGGTCATGAGTGGGGGGCGGGGGGGGGCAGTGGAGAGGGGTGCCCAGGTTGGATGGGTGGGGGAAGAGGTGCCTGGGCAGAGGGGAGGTGCCCAGGTGATGGGGAGGTACCTGTTGCCTGTTGAAGTGGTGGAGGCTGCCTCGCTAAATACATTTAAGTCACGGGTAGATAGGTTTTTGGTAGGCAGGGGAATTAAGGGTTATGGGGAGAAAGCGGGAAAGTGGAACTGATCCACTATCAGATCAGCCATGATCTTATTGAATGGCGGGGCAGGCTCGAAGGGCTAGATGGCCGACTCCTGCTCCTATTTCTTATGTTCTTATGGGTGGACGGGAGGTGCCCGGGAGGCGGTGCCCGGGAGGCTATGCCCTCCTTCTGCTGTTGATGCTTGGATTCAGCTTGCTCTTGGTGATGAAACTCGAGGCCTTCAGCACCTTCCCGGATACTTTGGACCAGTTTGGGCCAGTGATTCCCAGATATCTGTGTGAATGCAGTGCTTTCTCAAGGAGGCTGTGAGGGAGTTCCTTGAAGCTTTTCCTCTGTCCTCCTGGGGCTCACTTGCTGTGTGGAAACTGTAAGTAAAGCAGTGGTTTCAGGGTCTTGTGTCAGATATGTGGACAGTGTGGTCTGCTCAGTAAGTGTGCTCGATGTTCCAATGCTGGGGATGTCAGCCTGAGTGGGAACACTGACATTGGTGTGCCTTTCCTATCAATGGAGCTGCAGTGTCTCGCAGAGGCAGCACTGCTGGAAATTCTCCAGGATTCTGAGGTTCCTGTTGTACATTGTCCACATCTCTGGGCCGTACAGGAGGGTGGCTATCAACGCTGCTCTGCACACCATGAGCTTGGGGTCCTGACCTTCAAACACTCTTCTTCAGGCAACTGAAGGCTGCGCCAAAGCTGGTGTTGAACCTTATCTTTAACGTCTGCCCTTGTTGGCAGCAGATTCCTGAGGTTTGGAAAGTGGGCCACATTGTCCAAGACCTTGTTTGAATTACCAGAGCGGGGGGTTGTTGAGAAGTGCTGTTTGGCGGGGGTAGGTTGACACAGGAGTTTTGTCTTATGCTTAGTGTAAGGCCCATGTTTTCACATGCTTTGGTAAAGGTTTAGGCAATATCTTGGAGCTTGGCCTTCAATGTGCGCAGATATAACCATCGTCAGCAGAGTATAGCTCAATGACAGAGGATGGGACAAGCTGGGATCTGGCCAGGAGATGGTGGAGGTGGGACAGATGCCTGTTTGTTCTGCTGTTTAGCTCCACTCCAGTGGGGAGTTTGTTGACGGTGAGATGGATCTTTGCAGGAAGGGAGATCGGGAAGAGTGTTGATGCGATGACAGAGCCTCACTTGAGCCCTGTGCAAACATGAATTGACTCTGTGCCGGATCCCTTGATGAAGATCAGGGTTTGTATTGGGGACCAGGTGGAGGGGGTGGTGACAAACATTTGGGAGTAGCCAAAATGGAGGAGGCTCCAGAATCCCTCATAGTTGAGAGCATGGAAGCTTTGGATGAGTCAAAGGAAGCCGTGGATAAGGGTTGCTGCTGTTCCCTGGATTTAGATGTTGTGCCCTCACTGACTGGGATCACACTGTGACTTTGGGAAGATGATTGAGGAGCACTCTTCCCTTTGGCTGACAGCAGGGAAATTCCCTGTAGTTCCGGCGATCGGAATTGTCACCTTTCTGGTCACAATTACAACTTCTTGGAGATCTCCTGGCATGTTCCCCTTCTTCCAGATAGATAGTCGATATCTTTTGCCAAAGGCAGGGGAGATTAAAACTAGAGGGCATAGGTTTAAGGTGAGAGTCATTGAGATTTACAGCATGGAAACAGGCCATTCAGCCCAACTTGCTCGTACCGCCCCATTGTTTTTAATCACAAAGCTAGTCCCAATTGCCCACATTTGGCCCATATCCATCTATACCCGTCGTACCCATGTACGAAACACTTTTTAAAAGACAAAATTGTACTCAGCTCTACTACTCCCTCTGGCAGCTTGTTCCAGACACTCACCACCCTCTGTGTGAAAAAATTATCCCTCTGGACCCTTTTGTATCTCTCCCCTCTCACCTTAAACCTCTGCCCTCTAGTTTTAGATTCCTCTACCTTTGGGAAAAGATATTGACTATCTAGCTGATCTGTGCCCCTCATTATTTTATAGACCTCTATAAGGTCACCCCACAGCCTCCTACACTCCAGAGAAAAAAGCCCCAGTCTATCCATCCTCTCCTTATAACTCAATCCATCAAGTCCTGGTAGCATCCTAGTAACTTTTTTCTGCACTCTTTCTAGTTTGATAATATCCTTTCTATAATAGGGTGACCAGAACTGTACACAGTATTCTAAGTGTGGTCAATGTCTTGTACAACTTCAACAAGACATCCCAACTCCTGTATTCAATGTTCTGACCTATGAAACCAAGCATGCCGAATGCCTTCTTCACTACTCGCTATCAGACTAGATGGGATTGAGGTTCATTAGGAAGCGGTGTTAGCAATTCTGGAAAGTATGAAAATAGATAAGTCCCCTGGGCCAGATGGGATTTAGCCTAGGATTCTCTGGGAGGCTAGGGAGGAGATTGCAGAGCCTTTGGCTTTGATCTTTAGATCGTCACTGTCTACAGGAATGATGATGTGGGTATGCCAGCGTTGGACTGGCGTAAACACAGTAAAAAGTCTGACAACACCAGGTTTTAGTCCAACCGATTTACTTGATAATAGATTCACAAGCTTTCGGGGTTAGTCCCTTTGTCAGGTGAATGGAGAGTTCTGGCCTCAGACAGAGCATATAAAGCACAGACAGTTTAGAGATTACTGATTAGAATGCCAAGTTCCGCACACATGAGGACGGTCTCAACAGGGATCTTGGGTTCATGTCGCACTATCTGTAACCCCCGTGACTTGCCTGGGTTTGCAAAACCTCACTTACTGTACTGTCTGGAGACAATACACATCTCTTTAACCTGTGATCAGTGCTCCTTCCACTCACATTGTCGGCCACTTCAGGTCTTGAACAGCAGGTAATGTGTAAGGATTCGCATTCTAATCAGTAATCTCTAACCTGTCTGTGCTTTATATGCTCTGTCTGAGGCCAGAACTCTCCATTCACCTGACAAAGGGACTAACCCCGAAAGCTTGTGAATCTATTATCAAATAAATCGGTTGGACTAAAACCTGGTGTTGTCAGACTTTTTACAGGAATGATGCCAGAAGACTGGAGGATAGCAAATGTTGTCCCCTTTTTCAAGAAGGGGAGTAGAGACAACCCTGGTAATTATAGACCAGTGAGCCTTACTTCTGTTGTGGACAAAGTTTTGGAAAGGATTATAAGAGATAGGATTTATAATCATCTAGAAAGGAATAATTTGATTAGAAATAGTCAACACGGTTTTGTGAAGGGTAGGTCGTGCCTCACAAACCTTACTGAGTTCTTTGAGAAGGTGACCAAAGAGGTGGATGAGGGTAAAGCGGTTGACGTGGTGTATATGGATTTCAGTAAAGTGTTTGATAAGGTTCCCCACGGTAAGCTGTTGCAGAAGATATGGATGCATGGGATTGAGGGTGATTTAGCAGTTTGGATCAGGAATTGGCTAGCTGATAGAAGACAGAGGGTGGTGTTTGATGGGAAATATTCAACCTGGAGTTCAGTTACAAGTGGTGTACCTCAAGGATCTGTTTTGGGGCCACTGCTGTTTGTCATTTTTATAAATGACCTAGATGAGGGCGTAGAAGGATGGATTAGTAAATTTGCTGATGACACTAAAGTCAGTGGAGTTATGGACAGTGAGGATGGATGTTGCAGGTTACAAAGGGACATAGATAAGCTGCAGAGCTGGGCTGAGAGGTGGAAAATGGAGTTTAATATGGGAAAGTGTGAGGTGATTCACTTTGGAAGGAGTAACAGGATTACAGAGTACTGGGCTAATGGTAAGATACTTGGTAGTGTGGATGAGCAGAGAGATCTCAGTGTCCATGTGTATAGATCCCTGAAAGTTGGCACCCAGGCTGATAGGGTTGTTAAGAAGGTGTACGGTGTGTTAGCTTTTATTGGTGGAGGGATTGAATTTCGGAACCGTGAGGTCATGTTACAACTGTACAAAACTCTGGTGCGGCCGCACTTGGAGTATTGCGTACAGTTCTGGTCGCTGCATTATAAGAAAGATGTGGAGGCATTGGAAAGGGTGCAGAGGAGGTTTACCAGGATGTTGCCTGGTATGGTAGGAAGGTCTTCTGAGGAAAGGCTGAGGGACTCGAGGCTGTTTTTGTTAGAGAGAAGAAGGTTAAGAGGTGACAATAGAGGCATACAAGATGATCAAAGGATTGGATAGGGTGGACAGTGAGAGCCTTTTTTCTCGGACGATGATGGCTAACACGAGGGGACGTAGCTTTAAATTAAGGGATGGTAATTATAGGACGGATGTCAGAGGTAGGTTCTTTACTCAGAGGGTAGTAAGGTTGTGGAATGCCCTGCCTGCAGCAGTTGTGGACTCGCCAACTTTAAGGGCATTTAAATGGTCATTAAATAAACATATGGATGATATTGGAATAGTGTAGGTTAGAGGGTCATTAGATTGGTTTCACAGTCAGCGCAACATCGAGGGCCGAAGGGCCTGTACTGCGCTGTAATGTTCTATGTTCCACTCTGTCCACCTATGACTCCACTTTCAAGGAGCTATGAACATGTACCCCGAGGTCTCTTTGTTCTGTAACCCTCCCCAACACCATATCATTAACTGAGTAAGTCCTGCCCTGGTTCAATCTACCAAAATGCATTACCTTGCATTTATTTAAATTAAACTCCATCTACCTTTCGTCAGCTCACTGGCCCAATTGATCAAGATACCACTGCAATCCTTGATAACCTCCTTCACTGTCCACTGTGCCACTAATCCTGGTGTCATCTGCAAACCTACGACTCATTCATTCCTCCTATATTCTCATCCAAATCATTAATATAAATGACAAATAACAGTGGGCCCAGCACTGATCCCTGAGGCACACCGCTGGTTACAGGCCTCCAGTTTAAAAGATAACCCTCTACAACCACACTCTGGCTTCTGTCATCAAGATGTGGATGTGCCGGTGTTGGACTGGGGTAAACACAGCAAGAAGTCTGACAACACCAGGTTTAAGTCCAACCGATTTATTTGATAGTAAATTCACAAGGTTTCGAGGTTTCCCTCTTCGTCAGGTGAATGGAGAGTTCTGGCCTCAGACAGAGCATATAAAGCACAGACAGTTTACAGATTACTGATTAGAATGCGAATCTTTACACCTAACCTGCTGTTCAAGTCCTAAAGTGGCCGACAATGTGAGTGGAAGGAGCACTGATCACAGGTTAAAGAGATGTGTATTGTCTCCAGACAGTACAGTAAGTGAGGTTTTGCAAACCCAGGCAAGTCACGGGGGTTACAGATAGTGCGACATGAACCCAAGATCCCTGTTGAGACCGTCCTCATGTGTGCAGAACTTGGCTATCAGTCTCTGCTCAGCGACTCTGCGCTGTCGTGTGTCATGAAGGCTGCCTTGGAGAATGCTTACCCGAAGGTCAGAGGCTGAATGCCCGTGACCACTGAAGTGTTCGCCAACAGGAAGGAAACAGTCTTGCCTGGTGATTGTCGAGCGATATTCATTCATCCATTGTCGTAGCGTCTGCATGGTCTCCCCAATGTACCATGCTTCGGGACATCCTTTCTTGCAACGTATCAGGTAGACAATGTTGGCCAAGTTGCAAGAGTATGTACCGTGTACCTGGTGGATGGTATTCTCATGTGAGATGATGGTATCTATGTCGATGATCCGGCATGTCTTGTAGAGGTTGCTGTGGCAGGGTTGTGTGGTATTGTGGTCACTGTTCTCCTGAAGGCTGGGTAGTTTGCTGCGAACAATGGTCTGTTTGAGGTTGCGTGGTTGTCTGAAAGCAAGAAGTAGGGGTGTGGTGATGGCCCTGGCGAGATGTTCGTCTTCATCAATATGTTGAAGACTCCGGAGAAGATGTTGTAGCTTCTCCGCTCTGGGGAAATACTGGACGACGAAGGGTACTCTGTCCACTGTGTCCCGTGTCTGAGGAGGTCGGTGCAGTCTTTCACTGTGGTGCATCGGAACTGTCAATCGACTCTTAAAACTTGAATAGCAGGTTAGTTGGAAAGACTCACATCCTAATCAGTAATCTGTAAACTGTCTGTGCTGTTATATGCTCTGTCTGAGGCCAGAGCTCTCCATTCACCCGACAGAGGGAAACCTCAAAACCTTGTGAGTTTACTATCAAATAAATCGGTTGGACTTAAACCTGGTGTTGTCAGACTTCTTACTGTGTTTACCCCAGTCCAACGCCGGCATCTCCACATCACCACTTCTTGACAGAAGCCAGAGGGTGGTTGTAGAGAGTTGTTTTTCAAACTGGAGGCCTGTGACCAGCGGTGTGCCTCAGGGATCAGTGCTGGGCCCACTGTTATTTGTCATTTATATTAATATTTGGATGAGAATATAGGGGGCAAGGTTAGTAAGTTTGTTTTGTTCTTTGGCGACATCTGCAATGAACAGAACAGCACAGGAAACAGGCCCTTCGGCCCTCCCAGCCTGCACCGCTCATTGGTCCAACTAGACCATTTGTTTGTATCCCTCCATTCCCACTCTGCTCATGTGACTATCCAGATAAGTCTTAAACAATCCCAGCGTGTCCGCCTCCACCACCCTACTTGGCAGCGCATTCCAGGCCCCCACCACCCTCTGGGTAAAATACGTCCCTCTGATATCTGAGTTAAACCTCTCCCCCCCCTCACCTTGAACCTGTGACCCCTCGTGATCGTCACCTCCCACCCGGGAAAAAGCTTCCCACTGTTCACTTTATCTATACCCTTTATAATTTTATACACCTCTATGAGGTCTCCCCTCATTCTCCGTCTTTCCAGGGAGAACAACCCCAGTTTACCCAATCTCTCCTCATAGCTAATACCCTCCATACCAGGCAACATCCTGGTAAACCTTCTCTGTACTCTCTCCAAAGCCTCCACATCCTTCTGGTAGTGTGGCGACCAGAACTGGACACAGTATTCCAAATGTGGCCTAACCGATGTTCTATACAGCTGTAACATCATACACCAGCTTTTATACTCTATACCCCATCCTATAAAGGCAAGCATCCCATATGCCTTCTTTACCACCTTCTCCACCTGTGTTGCCACCTTTAAGGATCTGTAGACTTGCACACCCAGGTCCCTCTGTGCATCTGTATTCCTGATGGTTCTGCCATTTATTGTATAACTCAGCCCTACATTAGTCCTACCGAAATGCATCACTTCACATTTATCTGGATTAAATTCCATCTGCCATTTCTCTGCCCAATTTTCCAGCCTATCTATACCCTGCTGTATTCTCCGACAATGTTAGAACGTAGAACATTACAGCGCAGAACAGGCCCTTTGGCCCACAATGTTGCGCCGACCAGTTAAAAAACAATGACCCTCTAACCTAAACCTAGCCTAATGTTCATCGCTATCCGCAAGTCCAGCCGTCTTCGTGTCATGTGCAAACTTACTGATCACACCAGTTATACCTTCTTCCAAATCATTAATATATATCACAAACAGCAGAGGTCCCAGTACAGAGCCCTGCGGAACACCACTAGTCACAGATGTCCAGTTAGAAAAAGACCCTTCCACTGCTACCCTCTGTCTCCTGTGGCCAAAACACAGTAAAAAGTCTGACAACACCAGGTTTTAGTCCAACCGATTTATTTGATAATATACTCACAAGCTTTCGGGGTTAGTCCCTTCGTCAGGTGAATGGAGAGTTCTGGCCTCAGACAGAGCATATAAAGCACAGACAGTTTAGAGATTACTGATTAGAATGCGAATCCTCTCCGACATCTTCTCCGGAGTCTTCAACATATCATTGATAAAGACGAACATCTCGCCAGGGCCGTCCCCACACCCCCACTTCTTGCCTTCAGACAACCACACAACCTCAAACAGACCATTGTTCGCAGCAAACTACCCAGTCTTCAGGAGAACAGTGACCACAATACCACACGACCCTGCCACAGCAACCTCTGCAAGACATTCCGGATCATCGACATGGATACCATCATCACACGTGAGAATACCATCCACCAGGTACACGGTAAATACTCTTGCAACTCGGCCAACATTGTCTCCCTGATACAGGAAAGGATGTCCTGAAGCATGGTACATTGGGGAGACCATGCAGACACTACAACAATGGATGAATGAACATCGCTCGACAATCACCAGGCAAGACTGTTCCCTTCCTGTTGGCGAACACTTCAGTGGTCACGGGCATTCAGCCTCTGACCTTCGGGTAAGCATTCTCCAAGGCGGCCTTCACAACACACGACAGCGCAGAGTCGCTGAGCAGAGACTGATAGCCAAGTTCCGCACACATGAGGACGGTCTCAACAGGGATCTTGGGTTCATGTCGCACTATCTGTAACCCCCGTGATTTGCCTGGGTTTGCAAAACCTCACTTACTGTCTGGAGACAATACACATCTCTTTAACCTGTGATCAGTGCTCCTTCCACTCACATTGTCAGCCACTTCAGGTCTTGAACAGCAGGTTAGGTGTAAGGATTCGCATTCTAATCAGTAATCTCTAAACTGTCTGTGCTTTATATGCTCTGTCTGAGGCCAGAACTCTCCATTCACCTGACAAAGGGGCTCACCCCGAAAGCTTGTGAGTATATTATCAAATAAATAGGTTGGACTAAAACCTGGTGTTGTCAGACTTTTTACTGTGTTTACGCCAGTCCAACGCCGGCATACCCACATCATCACTTCTATGGCCAAGCCAGTTCTCCACCCATCTAGCTAGGAGACTATTAAATTAAAAGCTGATGCGTTCAGAGTGGCTAAAAGTAGTCGGTGATTAGAAGATTGGGAAAGGTTTAAAAATTAACAAAGAATGACCAAGAAGTTGATAAAGAAAGGAAGGATAGACTATGAAGCTAAACTAGCACTAAATATAAAAAAGGACAGTAAGAGTTTTCACAAATATATAAAGAAGAGGAGGCTGGCTAGAGTGAATGTTGGACCCTTAGAGGATGAGAGGGGGGACTTAGTGGTGGGAGATGAGGAAATGGTGGAGGCCTTAAATAAGTTTTTTGCCTTGGTCTTCACGGAGGAGGATGTGAATAGTTTGCTGGGTATTAAAGATTGAAGGATGGTAGGAGTTGAGGGCCTGAATGCGATTACTGTCACTAGAGAGGTAGTGCTTGATAGACTAGCAGGACTGATGGTGGACAAGTCCCCAGGACCGGATGGAATGCATCCCAGGGTTCTGAAGGAAATGGCAGAGGTGATAGTGGATGCCTTAGTGATTATTTACCAAAATTCACTGGATTCCGGGGAAGTGCCGGAAGATGGGAAAACGGCTAATGTTACGCCGCTGTTTAAAAAGGGTAGCAGGCAAAAGGCAGGGAATTATAGGCCGGTTAGTTTAACGTCTGTAGTTGGAAAAATGCTTGAATCCATCATCAAGAAGAAATAGCAAGGCACCTAGAAAAGAATGGTTTGATAGAGTAGACGCAGCATGGATTCACCAAGATTGGTGGAACGGCAAATTGTGCGGAGGGTGTGGAAAGTCTGCAGAAGGATCTAGATAGGCTGGGCGAATGGGCCAGGAAATGGCAAATGGAATTTAATGTTGGCAAATGTGAGGTTGTCCACTTTGGTAGGAATAAAGGTAGGAAGGTGGCGAAAAACTGCAGCAGGCAACGGTGCAGAGGGAACTTGGGGTCCTTGTGCACGAGTCGCAAAAACCCAGCTTGCAGGTGCAGCAGGTGGTCAGGAAGGCGAATGGGATGCTGGCCTTCATAGCGAGGGGGATTGAATATAAAAGTAGGGAGGTCTTGCTGCAGCTGTATAGGGCATTGGTGAGGCTGCAGCTGGAGTACTGTGTGCAGTTTTGGTCGCCGCACTTACGCAAGGATATTTTGGCCTTGGAGGGAGTGCAGAGGAGGTTTACTAGACTGATGCCGGAGTTGAGGGGGTTGAACTATGAGGAGAGGCTGAATAAACTAGGCTTGTACTCGTTAGAGCTTAGAAGAATGAGGGGGGATCTTACTGAGACGTATAAGATAATGAAGGGGATGGATAGGGTAGAGGTTGAGAGGTTCTTCCCGCTCAGAAAGGACAGTAGGACTAGAGGGCACAGCCTCAAGATAAGGGGGGACGCAGTTTAGATCAGAGTTGAGGAGGAACTTCTTCACTCAAAGGGTGGTGAATCTCTGGAATTCTCTGCCCGTTGAAGTGGTGGAGGCTGCCTCGCTAAATATATTTAAGATGCGGGTTGATAGGTTTTTGGTAGGCAAGGGGATTAAGGGTTATGGGGAGAAAGTGGGAAATTGGAACTGAGCCACGACAGATCAGCCATGATCTTATTGAAAGGCGGGGCAGGCTCGAAGGGCTAGATGGCCTACTCCTGCTCCTATTTCTTATGTTCTTATTAAGGGGAAGTCATGTTTGACGAATTTATTGGATTTCTATGAGGATATGACTAGTGCTGTAGACAGAGGGGAACCGGTGGATGCGGTGTTTCTCGATTTTCAAAAGGCGTTTGATAAGGTGCTGCACAAAAGGTTGCTTCAGAAGGTTAGGGGGCATGGAGTTGGGGGTAGGGTGTTAGCATGGATAGAGGATTGGTTGTCTAATAGGAGGCAGAGAGTTGGTATCAATGGATGCTATGCTGATTGGCAGTTGTGACTAGTGGAGTGCCGCAGGGATCGGTGCTGGGGCCTCAGTTATTTACCATTTATATAGATGATCTGGAGGAGGGAGCTGAGTGTAGGGTGACGAAATTTGCTGATGAGACAAAGATGAGTGGAAAAGCAAATTGTGCGGAGGGTGTGGAAAGTCTGCAGAGGGATCTGGATAGTCTGAGCGAGTGGCCGAGGACCTGGCAGATGGAGTATAATGTTAGCAAGTGTGAGGTTATCCACTTTGGCAGAAATAATAGTAGGAGGGATTACTATTTAAAGGGCGAAAAGCTGCTACGGTGCAGAGGGACCTGGGGGTCCTTGTGCATGAGTCGCAAAAACCCAGTCTGCAGGTGCAGCAGGTGATCAAGAAGGCGAATGGAATGCTGGCCTTTATAGCGAGGGGGATAGAATATAAAAGTAGGGAGGTCTTGCTGCAACTGTACAGGGTACTGGTGAGGCCGCAGCTGGAGTACTGTGTGCAGTTTTGATCGCCGCACTTACGCAAGGATATTTTGGCCTTGGAGGGAGTGCAGAGGAGGTTCACTAGGCTGATACCGGAGATGAGGGGGTTGGACTATGAAGAGAGACTAAATAGACTGGGTCTGTACTCGTTGGAGTTTAGAAGGATGAAGGGGGATCTTATAGAGACGTATAAGATAATGAAGGGGATGGATAGGGTAGAGGTAGAGAGATTCTTCCCGCTCAGAAAGGACAGCAGGACTAGAGGACACAGCCTCAAGATACGGTGGATGCAGTTTAGAATGGAGTTGAGGAGGAACTTCTTCACTCAAAGGGTGGTAAATCTCTGGAATTCTCTGCCCGTTGAAGTGGTGGAGGCTACCTCGCTAAATATATTTAAGACACGGGTAGATAGGTTTTTGGTAGACAAGGGGATTAAGGGTTATGGGGAGAAAGCGGGAAAGTGGAACTGATCCACTTCAGATCAGCCATGATCTTATTGAATGGCGGGGCAGGCTCGAAGGGCTAGATGGCCTACTCCTGCTCCTATTTCTTACGTTTCTTACCTCTATCAGGTCGCCTCTCAACCTTCGTCTCTCCAGGGAGAAGAGTCCCAGCTCCCTCAACCTATCTTCATAAGGCATGCCTCCCAATCCAGGCAACATCCTTGTAAATCTCCTCTGCACCCTCTCAATAGCTTCCACATCCTTCCTGTAGTGAGGCAACCAGAACTGCGTACAGTACTCCAAGTGGGGTCTGACAAGGGTCTTATAAAGTTGCAGCATTACCTCCCAACTCCTAAACTCAATCCCTCGATCGATGAAGGCCAGTACACCATACGCCTTCTTAACCACATCCTCCACCTGCGAGGCCGATTTAAGAGTCCTGTGGACCCGGACCCCCAGGTCCTTCTGATCCTCTACACTGCTAAGATTCCTGCCCTTGATATTATACTCCTCTATCCCATTGGACCTGCCAAAATGGACCACTACACATTTATCTCTGTTGAAGTCCATCTGCCACTTCTGTGCCCAGTCTTGCATCCTATCTATGTCTCGCTGCAACTTCTGACATCCCTCCACAATATCCACAACACCTCCAACCTTAACTATCTGCCTTTATAAAAATGAGAGTTAAAGCATATAAGACATGAACAAATAATTTATATTAATGCTGGAAGCAGTATAAGCTTGAGGAAATCAGCCATGAGGAAGGGTTATGCTTGTGACATATTCTA
Organism: Carcharhinus amblyrhynchos; assembly: GCF_965287045.1. Lineage (NCBI taxonomy): Eukaryota > Metazoa > Chordata > Chondrichthyes > Carcharhiniformes > Carcharhinidae > Carcharhinus > Carcharhinus amblyrhynchos. Next base: position 440,131 of record NC_137332.1, on the reverse strand, counting down.
GGTACAAAATGCATTAAATTCATTAACCCTTTCCCTTCTTCAAGGGCTGATATTTTCCTCATCCCCATTCTCCTGCCTTTTCCCCCATCTCCCCGATCCCCTTATTAATCAAGTTAGGTGGATTAACCATGCTAAATTCTCCCTTAGTGTACCTGAACAGGCGTCAGAGTGTGGCAACTCAGGGGTTTTCACAGTAACTTCACTGCAGTGTTAATGTAAACCTGCTTGTGACAATAATAAATAAACTTTGACACTGTTCACTGTTAATGTTCCAGACTATACTTTTTCCTACTTCTGCTACAATATATTGCTGTTCCTTCACTGTCACTGGGTCAAAATCCTGGAACACCCTCCCTAACAGCTCTGTGGTTTCATCTATACAGTAAGAAGTCTCCAGGTTAAAGTCCAACAGGTAGCTAACGCCTCTAGCTTTCGGGCCTCTGACCCTTTGTCAGGTGAGTGGAGAGTTCTGATCACAAACAGGATGTAATGACACACACATCAAGGACAGGCAGTTCAAAAGGCAACTCACCACCACCTTCTCAAGGACAAATAGGAATGGGCAATAAATGTTGGCCTATCCAGTGAAGCTTACCAGTTCCTTGAATGAAACATAAAACCTGATTTACTCCTTTCACTTGAATGATTCCTTGTGCGCAGTTTCCCCCACCATGATAGGCAGCACTGTCTCAGATCAGCCCCCAGCTCAGGGACGCTGAACGTAAGTTCCTGGAGCAGCAAACACAGATGTGTTTGGCATCCTGGAGCTCCCACATGACACATCACCAGTCCTTAATGTACTTTAATTAACTACTTCACTGTATTACTTAATTATTTACTTTCCTTTTTGAATTTTTTTATTCATTCATGGGACGTGGGAGTCATAGCCTGATCAACATTTAAAGCTTTAAAGATTTTAAAGTTTATTCCTTAGTATCACAAGTAGGCTTACATTCACACTGCAATGAAGTTACTGTGAAAATCCCCTAGTCACCACACTCTGGCACTTGTTCGAGTGCACTAAGGGAGAATTTAGCATGGCCAATGCACCCTAACCAGCACGTCTTTCAGACTGTGGGAGGAAACCGGAGCACCCGGAGGAAACCCATGCAGACACGGGGAGAACATGCAGACTCCACACTGATGGAGACCCAAACTGGGAATTGAACCCGGGTCCCTGGCGCTGTGAGGCAGCAGTGTTAACCACTGCATCACCGTGCTGCCACCCATCCCTGGTTGCTCTTGTGCAGAGTGCAGTTGAGACTCGACACATTGCTATGGCTCAAGACTCACATGTAGGCAAAACCAGGTAAGTACGACAGATTTCAAAAAACAAAGAACAAAGAAAATTACAGCACAGTAACAGGACCTTTGGCCTGCCAAACCTGCACCAACCATGCTGCCTGACTGAACTAATAATGCTTCCCCTTCTGGGGACCATATCCCTCTATCCCCATCCCCATATATTTGTCAAGACACCTCTTAAAAGTCACAGTCGTATCTGCTTCCGCTACCTCCTCCGGCAGCAGTTCCAGGCACCCATCATCCTCTGTGTAAAAACTCTGACTCGTACATCTCCTTTAAACCTTGCCCCTCACACCTTAAACCTGTGCCCCCTAGTAATTGACTCTTCCACCCTGGGAAAAAGCTTCTGACTATCCACTCTGTCCATGCCCCTCATAATCTTGTAGACCTCTATCAGGTCGCCCCTCAACCTCCGTCGCTCCAGTGAGAACAAACCAAGTTTCTCCAACCTCTCCCCATAGCTAATGCCCTCCATACCAGGCAACATCCTGGTAAATCTTTTCTGTACCCTCTCCAAAACCTCCACAGCCTTCTGGTAGTGTGGTGACCAGAATTGAACTCTATATTCCAAGTGCGGCCTAACTAAGGTTCTATAAAGCTGCAACGTGACTGTACATAGAACATAGAACATAGAACATTACAGCGCAGAACAGGCCCTTCGGCCCACGATGTTGCGCCGACCAGTTACAAAAACAATGACCCACTAGCCTATACCAATCCCTTTTCGTCCATAAACCTATCCAGAGATCTCTTAAACGCCCCCAAACTAGACGCATTTACAACCGCAGCAGGCAGGGCATTCCAATCCCTCACCACCCGCTGGGTAAAGAACCTACCCCTGACATCCGTCCTGTAGCTACCCCCCCTTAATTTAAAGCCATGCCCCCTCGTGCTAGCTTTCTCCATCCGAGGAAAAAGGCTATCACTATCCACCCTATCTAAACCTCTAATCATCTTATATGTTTCAATAAGATCCCCTCTTAGCCGCCTTCTTTCTAACGAAAACAACCCTAAATCCCTCAGTCTCTCCTCATAGGACCTCCCCACCATACCAGGCAACATCCTAGTAAACCTCCTCTGCACCCTCTCCAACGCCTCCACATCCTTCTTGTAATGCGGGGACCAGAACTGCACACAGTACTCCAAGTGCGGCCGCACTAGAGTAGTGTACAGTTGCAACATTACACTGCGACTCCTAAATTCAATCCCCCTCCCAATAAACGCCAAGACACCGTACGCCTTCTTAACAACCTTATCTACTTGATTCCCAACTTTCAGGGATCTATGTACACACACACCTAGATCCCTCTGTTCATCCACACTATTCAAAGTCCTCCCGTTAGCCCTATACTCGACACATCTGTTGCTCCTACCAAAGTGAATTACCTCACACTTCTCCGCATTAAATTCCATCCGCCACCTCTCGGCCCAGCTCTGCAACCTATCTAAGTCTCCCTGCAGACTATGACACCCTTCCTCACAATCTACCACACCTCCAATTTTGGTGTCATCAGCAAATTTACTAATCCACCCAACTATACCCTCATCCAGATCATTAATAAAAATTACAAACAACAGTGGCCCCAAAACAGATCCCTGAGGCACACCACTCGTAACTGTACTCCATGATGAATATTTACCATCCACCACCACCCTCTGTCTCCTATCTGATAGCCAATTCCTGATCCAACTTCCTAGATTACCCACAATCCCATACATCTGCATTTTCTGCAGAAGCCTACCATGGTGAACCTTATCAAACGCCTTACTAAAATCCATGTATACCACGTCAACTGCCTTGCCCCCATCCACCTCTTTGGTCACCTTCTCAAAAAACTCAATAAGGTTAGTAAGGCACGACCTACCCGCTACAAAACCATGCTGACTATTTCTAATCAATTCATTACACTCCAAATAACTATAAATCCTATCCCTAATAATTTTTTCTAAAACCTTGCCCACAACAGAAGTAAGACTCACCGGTCTATAATTCCCGGCAAAGTCTCTGTTCCCCTTCTTAAACAATGGGACAACATTCGCTATCCTCCAATCCTCCGGGACTACACCAGAGACCGATGACGACCTGAAGATCTGAGCCAGAGGCTCTGCAATCACCTCTCTAGCCTCCCAGAGAATCCTAGGGTAGATCCCATCCGGACCAGGGGACTTATCTATTTTCAGCCCCTCAAGAATTTCCAGCACATCCCCTTTATCAACCGTAATACTGTCTATTTTACACCCCTGCAACCCAATGTCCTCCTCAGCTATATTCATGTCCCCCTGCGTGAACACCGAAGAGAAATATTGGTTCAATACTTCTCCAATCTCCTCCGGTTCCACACACAACTTCCCCCTGCTGTCTGTAACTGGCCCTAATCTTGCCCTGACTGTCAATTTTTAAACTCAATGCCCCGGCCAATGAAGGCAAGCATGCCATGGACATAATATTTTTACGTAAGACATGGGAATATAAGAACATGAGAAATAGGAGCAGGAGTAGGCCATCTAGTCCTTCGAGCCTGCCCCGCCATTCAGTAAGATCATGGCTGATCTGAAGTGGATCAGTTCCACTTTCCCGCTTTCTCCCCATAACCCTTAATTCCCTTGTCTGTCAAAAACCTATCTACCCGTGTCTTAAATGTATTTAGCGAGGTAGCCTCCACCACTTCAACAGGCAGAGAATTCCAGAGATTCACCACCCTTTGAGTGAAGAAGTTCCTCCTCAACTCTGATCTACACTGTACCCCCCCCCCCCCCACCTTATCTTGAGGCTGTGCCCTCTAGTCCTGCTATCCTTTCTGAGCGGGAAGAATCTCTCTACCTCTACCCTATCCATCCCTTTCATTATCTTATACGTCTCTATAAGATCCCCCCTAATCATTCTAAACTCCAACGAGTACAGACTTAGTCCCTCTTCATAGTCCAACCCCCTCATCTCCGTTATCAGCCTAGTGAACCTCCCCTGGTTCACTAGGACATAGACATAGGAGCAGAATTAGGCCACTCAGCACATCGACTCTGCTCCGCATGCTATATGCCTTCTTGACTACAGTGGGCGGCACGGTAGCACAGTGCTTAGCATTGCTGCTTCACAGCTCCTGGGACATGGGTTCAATTCCTGGCTCGGGTCACTGTCTGTGTGCAATTTGCACATTCTACTCATGTCTGCGTGGGTTTCCTTCGGGTGCTCCAGTTTCCTCCCACACCCCAAAGATGTGCGGGTTAGGTTGATTGGCCATGCTAAAATTGCCCTTTCGTGTCCTGAGATGTATAGGTTAGTCTCCACCTGCATTGCCACTTCCAGTGACCTGTGTACCTGTACACCCAGATCCCTCTGTCTATCAATACTCTTAAGGGTTCTGCCATTTACTGTATATTTCCTATCTGTATGAGACCTTCCAAAAAGCATTACCTCACATTTGTCCGGATGTAACTCCATCTGCCATCTCTCTGCCCAAGTCTCCAACCGGTCTATACCCTGCTATATCCTCTGATGGTCCTCATCGCTATTTACTTTTCTAAAGGACATTAGTGAACTAGGTGGGGTTTTCCGACCATCAACAATGGTTTCATGGTCATCAGTAGATTCGTAATTCCAGATAATTTAATTGAATTCAAATTTCACCACCTGCCATGGCAGGATTCGAACCCGGGTCCTCAGAACATTAGCTGAGTTTCTGGATTAATAGTCTAGTGATAACATCACTGGGCCATCACTTCCCCAAATATACTTTATTAAAATTACCATCTGTTCCTGTACTATTTAAAACTTTAAGAATAGAATAGACCTCAGATACTTACCAAGCAGATAGTTTATTCCTCTTTCGTAGAATAAGGACTAACTCCTACAGGGTGAAAAGTTAGGGAAAGCAAAAGGAAAGGAACAGCGCCTTCTGCCACTCAACAAACTCCCAGCAATACACTCAGTCCCAAACTGCACTCATTTTTCATCTCACTGCCATTGACTACATCTTGCTGTGTCAAATTGGTCTTCTGATTTCTACATTCCAACAGCAACTATATTTCTTTGAGTGTCCTGAATCTTTAAAACTCTCTTCCTGAAAAGGAAGCAAAGTGAATATTTTTAAGGCAGAGCTGTAGATATTTGATGAAAAAGGGGCTGAGTGTGAAACGTTATCAGGGGGAGACTGGTTACAATCAGATCACCAATGATTTTACTGAACAGAAGAGCAGGCTCGAGGCGCTGAGTGGGAAACCCCTGCTTCTGATTTGTATGTTCATATGTTAGCTGGCTGGAAGGAACTTTAGGATGTTCTGAGGTTGTGAAAGCTACACAGAAAATCAAAACTATGTTTTTTTTTAAACTCTCTCAGAAACTCTGTACACTTACTGTTGGGATTCTAAAGCCTAACCTAGCCTGTATCTTTCTCCACAGGTGTGGTACATGGATGGCTATACAAGTAGTAAAGTTGTTCGTGAGTACAAATCTGTGGCAGCCTTTGTGAGTGGAGAGGACTACAGGTTGTACCGCCTGCCCTACCCTTGGGCAGGAACCAATCATCTCGTGTATAATGGCTCCCTCTACTTTAACAAGTATCAGAGCAACACACTGGTCAAGTACAACTTTGAGACGGGCTCAGTGTTGGCTCAGCGCAGCCTGGAGTATGCTGGCTTTAACAATATCTATCCCTACACCTGGGGGGGTTTCTCTGACATTGATCTCATGGCTGATGAGGGGGGAATCTGGGCAGTCTATGCCACCAATCAGAATGCGGGAAATATTGTCATCAGCCAGTTGGATGAGCAGACACTGGAGGTGCAGAAAAGCTGGAACACAGGCTATCCCAAGAGGAGCGCTGGTGAGGCCTTCATGATTTGTGGCACACTGTATGTAACCAATTCCCACCTGACCGGGGCCAAAGTCTACTTTGCCTACTCCACCAAGACCTCAAGCTATGAGTACACAGACATCCCATTCCATAACCAATATTTCCACATTTCTATGCTGGATTATAATGCCAGAGACCGGATGCTGTATGCCTGGAACAATGGCCATCAAGTGCTTTTCAATGTCACCTTGTTCCATGTCATTCAGACCCCGGAGGACCCAGAATCTCCAGGACGGCAATAGTTATGGACAAGCTTACAACCCGTCTTTTCAGTAACAAACTTCCCCTTCAAGCTACAAGATTCTTTCACCGTTTCTCTCCAGACATGAGTGTCTAGTGAACGTATTACAGGTGTTGTACGGCTCCAGGATTCTGGACCAAATCTGTACGTAAACACAGTGTGACCAATTCATACCTTAAATGAGTTGAATTCTGTCCGTTTGCCTTATTCATCAAATTCAGAGGCTTTGTGAAGCCGAACTGCATGAATCTGTTATTTTTCGTTCTTTCATTTTTTAAAAAAGTGTTTTCTTTATATAAACTAACTTTTGTATAACTTTATAATCACAGTAACAGTAGTGGTGTGGAGACTAGATATCTGACACAAATTGCTATTAGTACTTGACAAGATACAATAATTTTCAATCCTTCACACTATTTGATGAATGTAATTCTAGCCACTGCATCATGTAACTAACTGTATAACATTGTTCTGTCTGGTTTCATTCTTTTCTTTTATAAAATGTATCAGCAACCAACATTTTTTGGCAATTAAAAAGAAAAGTTATAAAATATCCAATCACTGTGTTGGGCTTTTCAGTTCAAGACCTTGGCTGTTGCCTGATTGGAATAATGGGCTTATTGACTCTTGTTACAAAGACACCAGGAGAGGCAGAAAGGGTGAGATGTGATCTAGCACATCGTGGGAATTTTTTAAAAAAACTTCTTTCAAATGGATACCTATGCATATCACAGTGGTTGTGTGTAGATATAAGTATCACTGCAGGTGTGTAAGAGTAAGTGTGTGAGAGACTATGTATGAGAGCAATTCCATGTGAAGGTGAAGCTAAGAGTGTACAAGTGTGTGGAATGAATCTTTTTAATTTTGAGTTTTCAGATCCTGATCCTATTTGCAGCAGCAATGAGACTTCCGACTTGATCTTACGTGAAGCAGCCAATTGGAGGGAGTGTGTAAGAAAGGTACCGCAGTAACCATGGGTGATTTTAATTTATACACAGATTGGACAAGTCAGATTGGCAAAGATGGGCAGGGAGATGAGTACATTCTAATGCCAACCAAGGAGCCAGGGAGCAGCTTTTTAGGCCTCATAAGGTGTAATGAGATAGGGATAATTAAATTTACCTCAAAGTGAAGGAATCTTGAAGCAAAATGTGAATTCTACCATATTTCAGGGTGAGTAGTGTGGGACTAAGACTAGTGAGTCAAACATAAATAAGGCAGTTACAAGGAAATGAAGAGAGAGTTGGCTAAATCAAGCTGGAAAATTAAGAGATAGGAGAATAGAGATGCAGTGGTAGATATTTCATGAAACTGAACAAAAATACATTGCAATGAGAGAAATTAGAGCAGAAGTAAGCAACATCCATAGCTAATTAAGAACATTAAAAATACTATCAAATTGAAAGAAATGTATACAATTCTACAAAGTTAGTGGTAGGTCAAAATAAAAACCAAAAGGAACGACTTTTAAAAAAGAGACAGACTAAAGTACAAAAGAATATATTTGATTGATTTGATTTATTATTGTCACATGTATTATCAAACAGTGAAAAGTATTGTTTCTCACACGCTATACAGACAAAACATACCATTCATACAGAAGGAAATGAGAAAGTGCAGAATGTGTGATACAGTCATAGGATGTAGAGAAAGATCAACTTAATGCACGGTATGTCCATTCAAAAGTCTGATAGCAGCTGGGAAGAAGTTGTTCTTGAGTCAGCTGGTACATGACCTCAGACTTTGGTATCTTTTTCCCAAAGGAAGAAGGTGGAAAAGAGAGTGTCTGAGTGTATAGGGTCCTTAATTATACTGGCTGCTCTGCTGGAGCAGTGGCAAGTATCAATGGATGGGAGGTTGGTTTGTGTGATGGATTGGGCTACACTCATGACCCTTTGTAGTTTCTTGCAATCTTGGGCAGAGCAGGAGTCATATCAAGCTTTGATAATAACCAGAGAGAATGCTTTCTATGGTGCATCTGTAAAAGTTGGCAACAGCCGTAGCTGACATACCAAATTTCCTTAGTCTTCTGAGAAAGTAGATATGTTGGTGGGCTTTTCTTAACTATATTGTCAGCATGGGGGGGACCAGGACAGGTCATTGGTGATCTGGACACCTAAAAACTTGAAGCTCTCGACCCTTTCTACTTCATTCCCATTGATGTAGACAGGGGCATGTTCTCCTTTATGCTTCCTGAAGTCGAAGACAATCTCCTTCATTTTGTTGACATTGAGGGAGAGATTATTGTTGCCGCACCGGCTAATATAATAAATAGTATAATGATATAGTATCATATATAATAGATAGTAAATTAGTTTCTACAAGTATTTCAGAGGAAAGGAGTAACTAAAGTCAGTGCAGGTCCTCTAGGCAATCAGTGTGGGCAATTAATAATGGAAAAGAAGGAAATGGTGGAATTATTGAACAGATATTTTACATCTGTCTTCACCGTACAAGACAATAAAATCATCCTAAAATACATATAAAACAAGTGGTGAAACCTAAAACAATCAAAATCACCCGGAAACAAGTACTTGGAAAATATTCATGGAAGATGTACATAGAACAAAGAAAAACTCCAGCACGAACAGGCCCTTCGGCCCACAAGTTGCGCTGAACATATCCAGACCTACCAGGCCAATCTATAACCCTCAATCCCATTAAATCCCCTCTACTCATCCAGAAGTCTCTTAAAAGACCCCAGCGAGTTTGCCTCTACCACCACCGACGGCAGCCGATTCCACTCACTCACCACCCTCTGAGTGAAAAACTTACCCCCAACATCTCCTCTGTACTTGCCTCCCCGCACCTTCAATCTGTGTCCTCTCATAGCGACCATTTCAGCCCTGGGAAATAGCCTCCGAAAATCCACCCTATCTATTCCTCTCAACATCTTATAAACCTCTATCAGGTCGCCTCGCAACCTTCGTCTCTCCAGGGAGAAGAGACCTAGCTCCCTCAACCTATCCTCATAAGTCATGCCTCCCAATCCAGGCATCATCCTTGTAAATCTCCTCTGCACCCTCTCAATAGCTTCCACATCCTTCCTGTAGTGAGGCAACCAGAACTGCGCACAGTACTCCAAGTGGGATCTGACAAGGGTCTTGTAAAGTTGCAGCATTACCTCCCGACTCCTAAACTCAATCCCTCGATTAATGAAGGCCAGTACACCATACGCCTTCTTGACCACATCCTCCACCTGCGAGGCCGATTTAAGAGTCCTGTGGACCCGGACCCCAAGGTTCTTCTACTCCTCAACACTGCTAAGGCTCCTACCCTTGACAGTGTACTCGTTCATCCCATTGGACCTGCCAAAATGGACCACGACACATTTATCTGCATTGAAGTCCATCTGCCACTTCTCTGCCCAGTCTTGCATCCTATCTATGTCACGCTGCAACTTCTGACATCCCTCCAGACCATCCACAACACCACCGACCTTCGTGTCATCGGCAAACTTACTAACCCATCCCTCCACTTCCTCATCCAGGTCGTTTATGAAAATGACAAACAGCAAGGGTCCTAGAACAGATCCCTGGGGCACTCCACTGGTGACTGACCTCCATTCAGAAAAAGACCCATCCACAACCACTCTCTGCCTTCTGCAGGCAAGCCAGTTCTGGATCCACAAGGCCAAAGGCCCTTGGATCCCATGCCCTCTCACCTTCTCAAGAAGTCTTAGAACATAGAACATTACAGCGCAGAACAGGCCCTTCGGCCCACGATGTTGCACCGACCAATTAAAAAAGCAATGACCCTCTAACCTAAACCAATCCCTTTCCATCCATAAACCTATCCACGGATCTCTTAAACGTCCCCAAACTAGGCGCATCTACAACAGCAGCAGGCAGGGCATTCCAATCCCTCACCACCCTCTGGGTAAAGAACCTACCTCTGACATCCGTCCTATAACTACCACCCCTCAATTTAAAGCTATGCCCCCTTGTGCTAGCTTTCTCCATCCGAGGAAAAAGGCTATCACTGTCCACCCTATCTAAACCTCTAATCATCTTATATGTTTCAATAAGATCCCCTCTTAGCCGCCTTCTTTCTAACAAAAACAACCTCAAATCCCTCAGTCTCTCCTCATAGGACCTCCCCTCCATACCAGGCAACATCCTGGCAAACCTCCTCTGCACCCTCTCCAAAGCCTCCACATCCTTCCTGTAATGTGGGGACCAGAACTGCACACAATACTCCAAGTGCGGCCGCACCAGAGTTGTGTACAGTTGCAACATGACGCTGCGGCTCCTAAATTCAATCCCCCTACCAATAAACGCCAAGACTCCGTATGCCTTCTTAACAACCTTATCTACTTGATTCCCAACTTTCAGGGATCTATGTACACATACACCTAGATCCCTCTGTTCATCCACACTATTCAGAGTCCTACCGTTAGCCCTATACTCAACACATCTGTTATTCCTACCAAAGTGAATTACCTCACACTTCTCCGCATTAAACTCCATCCGCCACCTCTCGGCCCAGCTCTGCAACCTGTCCAAGTCTCTCTGTAAACTATGACACCCTTCCTCACAATCTACCACTCCTCCAACTTTGGTGTCATCAGAAAATTTACTGATCCACCCAACTATACCCTCATCCAGATAATTTATAAAAATTACAAACAGCAGTGGCCCCAAAACAGATCCCTGAGGCACACCACTCGTAACTGAACTCCATGATGAATACTTTCCATCAGCCACCACCCTCTGTCTATCCGCTAGCCAATTCCTGTTCCAATTAACTAAAACACCCCCAATACCATACATCTGCATTTTCTGCAGAAGCCTTCCATGGTGAACTTTATCAAACGCCTTACTAAAGTCCATATATACCACGTCAACTGCCTTACCCCCATCCACCTCTTTGGTCACTTTCTCAAAAAACTCAATAAGGTTAGTAAGGCACGACCTACCCGCCACAAAACCATGCTGACTATCTCCAATCAATTCATTACTCTCCAAATAACTATAAATCCTATCCCTAATAATTTTTTCTAAAACTTTACCCACAACAGAAGACTCACCGGTCTATAATTCCCGGGAAAGTCTCTGTTCCCCTTCTTAAACAATGGGACAACATTCGTTATCCTCCAATCCTCTGGCACTATACCTGTGACCAACGACGACCTGAAGATCAGAGCCAGAGGCTCTGCAATCGCCTCTCTTGCCTCCCAGAGAATCCTAGGGTTAATCCCGTCCGGACCAGGGGACTTATCTATTTTCAAACCCTCTAGAATATCTAGCATATCCTCCTTATCAACTGCAATACTGTCCAGTTTACAACCCTGTAACCCAGTGTTCTCCACAGCTACATTTATGTCCCCCTGCGTGAATACCGAAGAGAAATATTGGTTCAATGCCTCTCCAATCTCTTCTGGTTCCACACACAAATTCCCACTGCTGTCTCTAACTGGCCCTAATCTTGCCCTAACCAATCTTCTGTTCTTAACATATCTATAGAACGCCTTAGGATTCTCCTTAATCTTATCAGCCAAAGTCTTCTCATGTCCTCTTTAAGCTCTTCTTAAAACTCTCTTTAACTCCCTCCTAGTCAATCTAAAGCTTTCTAGTGCACTACCTGAGCCCTCAAGTCTCATCCTGACATAAGCCTCCTTTTTCCTTTTAACCAGCGAAACAACTTTTTTAGTGCACCACGGTTCCCTAGCTCGACCATTTCCTCCTTGCCTGACAGGGACATACCTATCAAGGACTCGCAATGACTGCTCCTTGAAAAAACTCCACATTTCGGACGTTCCCAGCCCCTGTAGTCTCCTAGTCCAACCTATGCTTCCTAATTCTCTCCTAATAGCCTCATAATCGCCTCATAGTCTTAAGAACATAAACATAAGAACATAAGAAATAGGAGCAGGAGTAGGCCATCTAGCCCTTCGAGCCTGCCCTGCCATTCAATAAGATCATGGCTGATCTGAAGTGGATCAGTTCCACTTTCCCGCTTTCTCCCCATAACCCTTAATTCCCTTGTCTGTGAAAAACCTATCTACCCGTGACTTAAATATATTTAGCAAGGCAGCCTCCACCACTTCAACGGGCAGAGAATTCCAGAGATTCACCACCCTTTGGGTGAAGAAGTTCCTCCTCAACTCCGTTCTAAACTGCCCCCACCCCCTTATCTTGAGGCTGTGTCCCCTAGTCCTGCTGTCCTTTCTGAGCGGGAAGAATCTCTCTACCTCTCCCCTATTCATCCCCTTCATTATCTTATACGTCTCTATAAGATCCCCCCTCATCCTTCTAAACTCCAACGAGTACAGACCCAGTCTATTTAGTCTCTCTCCATAGTCCAACCCCCTCATCTCCGGTATCAGCCTAGTGAACCTCCTCTGCACTCCCTCCAAGGCCAAAATATCCTTGCGCAAGTGCGGCGACCAAAACTGCACACAGTACTCCAGCTGCGGCCTCACCAGTGCCCTGTACAGTTGCAGCAAGACCTCCCTGCTTTTATATTCTATCCCCCTTGCTATAAAGGCCAGCATCCCATTCGCCTTCTTGATCACCTGCTGCACCTGCAGACTGGGTTTTAGCGACTCATGCACAAGGACCCCCAGGTCCCTCTGCACCGTAGCATGCTGCAGCTTTTCGCCCTTTAAATAGTAATCCCTCCTACTATTATTCCTGCCAAAGTGGATAACCTCACACTTGCTAACATTGTACTCCATCTGCCAGGTCCTCTCCCACTTGCTCAGCCTATCTAGATCCCTCTGCAGACTTTCCACACCCTCCGCACAATTTGCTTTTCCAATCATCTTTGTCTCACCAGCAAATTTCGACACCCTACACTCAGCTCCCTCCTCCAGATCATCTATATAAATGGTAAATAGCTGAGGCCCCAGCACCGATCCCTGCGGCACTCCACTAGTCACCAACTGCCAATCAGAATAGCACCCAATGATTCCAACTCTCTGCCTCCTATTAGACATCCAATCCTCTATCCACGCTAACACCTTACCCCCAACTCCCTGCAACCTAACCTTCTGAAGCAACCTTTTGTGAGGCACCTTATCAAACGCCTTTTGAAAATCTAGAAACACCACATCCGCCGGTTCCCCTCTGTCTTGCATGGGGGACCTTATCGAACACCTTGCTGAAGTCCACATAAACCTCATCCACCACTCTTCCTTATGTAGAGGAATAAATTTGCAAGAAAATTTCAATTTTTAAAAATTCATTCATAGATGTGCACATGACTGGCTGGGCCAGCATTTATTGCCCATCCCTGAGGGCACTTAAAGAACAACAAAGAATAAAGAACAACCCAGCACGGGAAACAGGCCCTTCGGCCCAATGAGCCCACGCCGCCATCTTAACAAAGCATTTTCCTACACCTTCCTTGACCCGTGTGTATGTGTATGGTACCCCCATTGGAAACCAGATTCAGGGGAGAATAATTTCGGGACAATTTGTTACACCAATCAGTCCAAGAGCACATCTTTGGAGTGAGGGAGGAAACCGGAGCACCCGGAGGAAACTCATGCAACCACAGGGAGAATGCGCAAACTCCCACAGACACTGGCCCAAATCCATGGATCTGCACAGCCAGCAGTGCTAGTCACTGAGCTGTCGTGGTGCCTGTCTGCTGGTCCAGTTGTAAGCACACACACGACACAAAGTACTAGGCCACTCTCGAAACATCCACGCACGACCCACCGTGTGCATGTCCCTCGTTAGACAACAAGGTGGACCGACACACCTGCGGAGTAAAAGAGACAAAACATCAACACGTAGCATTAGATTTCCAGTGTCGTCCCGAGGCTCTGACCCTTATTTAAAACAGTCTCCTATAACCCTCCATCCCTGTTTCGCTCATGTGTCTACCTAAGTAAACTTTAAACAAGTCCAGCGTGCCTGCCTCCACCGCCTTACTTGGTAGTGCATTCCATACCCCCACGACCCTCTGTGTGAAAAACCTCCCTCTAGCATCCAAATTATACCTCTCCCCCCTCACCCTAAGCTCGTGACCCCTCGTGATATTTGTCTCCAATCTAGGAAAAAGCCTGCCACTGTTTACTCTATCTATACCCTTCATTATTTTATACACCTCTATCAGATCCCCCCTTAATCTCCGTCTTTCTAAGGAAAACAGCCCCAGTTTACCCAACCTTTCCTCATAACCCAGTCCTTCCATACCAGGCAGCATCCTGGTAAACCTCCTCTGCACTCTCTCCAGGGTCTCCACATCCTTCCGGTAGTAAGGTGACCAGAACTGGACGCAGTACTCTAAATGCGGTCTAACCAACGTTCTGTACAACTGTAGCATTAGACACCAGCTCTTATACTCTATACCCCTTCCTACAAAGGCTAGCATTCCATAAGCTTTCTTCGCAACCTTCTCCACCTATGTTGCCACCTTCAGTGACTTGTGTACTTGCACTCCCAGGTCCCTCTGTATTTCTATACACTTAATCGGTCTACCCTTTATCATGTAACTCCCCTCTACATTATTCCTTCCAAAATGCATCACCTCGCATTTGTCAGGATTAAATTCCATCTGCCATTTATCTGCCCAAATACCAGCCTATCTATATCCTGCTGTGTCACCTGACACTCCTCCTCACTATCCGCCAATCCTGCCATCTTTGTGTCATCTGCAAACTTGCTGATCACACCATGTACACCCTCTTCCAAGTCATTTATATATATTACGAATAGAAGAGGTCCCAGTACTGAGCCCTGCGGCACACCACTGGTGACAGACCTCCAGCTAGAAAAGGACCCTTCCACTACTACTCTCTGTCTCCTGTTGCCCAGCCAGTTTTCAATCCATCTAGCTACCTGTCCTTGTATCCCATGTGCCTTAACCTTTTCTACCAGCCTACCGTGAGGGACTTTGTCAAACGCCTTACTGAAATCCATATAGATGACATCAACGGCTCATCCTTCGTCAACCGTTTTTGTCACCTCCTCAAAAAATTCTACCAGATTCGTAAGGCAAGACCTCCCCTGAACAAAGCAATGTTGCGTATCCCTAATCAGATCGCAACGCTCCAAATGCTGATACATCCTATCCCTAAGAATTTTTTCCAACAACTTTCCTACCACTGATGTCAAACTCACTGGTCTATAATTACCAGGGTTGTCCCTCCTACCCTTTTTAAACAACGGTACCACGTTCGCTATCCTCCAGTCCTCTGGGACCTCACCTGTGTCCAAAGAAGAGACAAAGATTTGCGCCAGAGGCCCAGCAATTTCATCTTTCACCTCCCTAAGCAGCCTGGGATAAATACCATCAGGCCCCGGAGCTTTATCAGTCTTTATGCTACCTAAAAACCCTAGCACTTCCTCCCTCGTAATGGATATTTCCTTCGACTGGTCTACAGCTCCCTCCAAGACATTACAAGACACCAAACCCCTCTCCTTCGTGAATACCGACGCAAAGTATTCATTCAGGATCTCCCCCATTTCCTCAGACTCAGTGCATAGCTCCCCTCCTTTGCCCCTAAGAGGACCTATTTTCCCTCTAACCACCCTCTTGTTCCTAATATAAGAGTAAAATGCCTTTGGATTTTCCTTAATCCTATCAGCCAAAGCCATTTCATGACCCCTTTTCGCCCTTCCAGCTCCCCTTTTCAGCTCCCTCCTGCTCTCTCCCTATTCCTCCAGCCCTCTCTCCGTTCCCAGTTGCTTAGGCCTAACATATGCCTCTCTCTTCTTCCTGACCAAGTCCTCAATATCCCCTGTAATCCACGGCTCTCTAATCCTACCTTTCCCATCCTTCCTCTTTACCGGCACATGCCTTTCCTGCAACATTATCAGTTTGCCCTTGAAAGCCTCCCACTTGCCAACCGTGGACTTGCCAGCTAACAACCTCTGCCAATCAGTGTCCTTCAGCTTCTTCCTAATCCGGCTATAGCTCGCCTTCCCCCAGTTCAGCACCCTCCCCTTCGGACGGCACTCATCCTTTTCCATTTTTATCCTAAAGTCGACAGACTTGTGGTCACTGTTAGCCACATGTTCGCCTCCCTCAACCTCAACCACCTGCCCCGGCTCATTACCCAAAACTAAATCCAGTATAGCCCCCTCCCCAGCCGGGCTAGTTACGTACTGCTCCAGGGACCCTTCCAGCACACATTTTATAAATTCCTCCCCATCCGAACCCCCAGCTCTCGGCACCTTCCAATCCACTCCAGGAAGATTAAAGTCACTCACTACAACCACCCTATTCTTTCTGCACCTCTCTAAAATGTCTTTACATATGCCTTCTTCCATTGCCCTCGGGCTGTTGGGTGGTCTGTAGTATACCCCTAGCATGGTAATCGCTCCCTTCCTATTCCTCAACTCCACCCACAGCGACTCAATCCCTAACTCCTCCATATTATCCTCCCTCTGCACTACTGTGATGTTTTCCTTTACTAACAGTGCCACCCCACCACCTCTCTTCAACCCTCCTCTGTCACACCTAAAACACTTATACCCAGGAACATTCAGCTGCCAGTCCTGCCCTTCCTGTAACCACGTCTCTGTCACTGCCACCACATCTAAATTCCTCGCGAACATCAAGGTTCTAAGCTCGTTGTTCTCTGGAGCAGTGTATTGGTGGCTGGTGAGTCTGAACTGCGAGTGTACTATTATTTTCAATTGTATTGCCGGTTCGCGGGGTTTTTTTGTAGTTTGCGCTTTCCGTAGCGGGACCTGGGCACAGGAGCAGTCGGGAAGGGAGCGCGGGAGTACAAAAACAAGGCCGCAATAGACAGTGGGCAGCGTCGGGAATGGGCAGCAGAGTGAGGTGGGTGCAGAGTGAGGCGGGTGCAGAGTGAGGTGGGTGCAGAGTGAGGTGGGTGCTGAGTGAGGTGGGTGCAGAGTGAGGCGGGTGCAGAGTGAGGTGGGTGCAGAGTGAGGTGGGTGCTGAGTGAGGTGGGTGCTGAGTGAGGTGGGTGCTGAGTGAGTGGGTGCTGAGTGAGGTGGGTGCTGAGTGAGGTGGGTGCTGAGTGAGTGGGTGCTGAGTGAGGTGGGTGCTGAGTGAGGTGGGTGCTGAGTGAGGTGGGTGCTGAGTGAGTGGGTGCTGAGTGAGGTGGGTGCTGAGTGAGTGGGTGCTGAGTGAGGTGGGTGCTGAGTGAGGTGGGTGCTGAGTGCGGTGGGTGCTGAGTGAGTGGGTGCCGAGTGAGGTGGGTGCTGAGTGAGTGGGTGCTGAGTGAGGTGGGTGTTGAGTGAGGTGGGTGCTGAGTGAGTGGGTGCTGAGTGAGGTGGGTGCTGAGTGAGTGGGTGCTGAGTGAGGTGGGTGCTGAGTGAGGTGGGTGCTGAGTGAGGTGGGTGCTGAGTGAGGTGGGTGCTGAGTGAGTGGGTGCTGAGTGAGGCGGGTGCTGAGTGAGGTGGGTGCTGAGTGAGGTGGGTGCTGAGTGAGGTGGGTGCTGAGTGAGGTGGGTGCTGAGTGAGGTGGGTGCTGAGTGAGGTGGGTGCTGAGTGAGTGGGTGCTGAGTGAGGTGGGTGCTGAATGAGGTGGGTGCTGAGTGAGGTGGGTGCTGAGTGAGGTGGGTGCTGAGTGAGTGGGTGCTGAGTGAAGTGGGTGCTGAGTGAGGTGGGTGCTGAGTGAGGTGGGTGCTGAGTGAGTGCTGCAAGGGCTTTGGCTCACAGGGCTTAGGCAAGGTGAGATACTGGGCAAATCTTTCCATTTGTGTCCATAATTCTAAGGGCGGTCAATTAAATGGCAGGGTCCTTGGGGAGGTGTGTCAGCTGTGTAAGGTGCAATATGTGGGAGTTCCTGGAGACACGGCATCTCCGGAAAGTCCACATCTGCACCAAATGTCTGGAGTTGCAGCGTTTGAGGGCCCGGGTTAGGCGACTGGAGCTGAGGCTGGAGGATTTATTTTTAGTGAGGGGAGAATGAGGCGATAATGAATAGGAACCAGATTCAAGAGGGGATCCCAGAGCCAAGGAGGGGGGATGGGTGGGTTACAGTTAGGAAGGGGAAAAAGAAGAGCAGTAATGTTCCAAAGGCCACCCCAGGGGGAGTCTGTCAAGATAGCAGGGGTAAGGCACCAACTGAGGTGGAAAAGGCACAAGGGGAAGAGGAAAATGCCTTAGAGGGAAGGAAGGGGGCTGGATGTGAGATAGTGGTGGGGGACGGGAGGGTTAGAGGAATTGATAGGCGGTTCTGTGGACAAAAGCGGGAGTCCAGGATGGTAGTCTGCCTCCTGGAGCTGGGGTACAGGATGTGTCATAGAACATAGAACACAGAACATTACAGCGCAGATCAGGCCCTTCGGCCCACGATGTTGCGCCGACCAGTTAAAAAACAATGACCCACTAACCTAAACCAATCCCTTTCCATCCATAAACCTATCCACGGATCTCTTAAACGCCCCCAAACTAGGCGCATTTACAACTGCAGCAGGCAGGGCATTCCAATCCCTCACCACCCTCTGGGTAAAGAACCTACCCCTGACATCCGTCCTATAACTACCACCCCTTAATTTAAAGCTATGCCCCCTCGTGCTAGCTTTCTCCATCCGAGGAAAAAGGCTATCACTGTCCACCCTATCTAAACCTCTAATCATCTTATATGTTTCAATAAGGTCCCCTCTTAGCCGCCTTCTTTCTAACAAAAACAACCTCAAATCCCTCAGTCTCTCCTCATAGGACCTCCCCTCCATACCAGGCAACATCCTGGTAAACCTCCTCTGCACCCTCTCCAAAGCCTCCACATCCTTCCTGTAATGTGGGGACCAGAACTGCACACACTACTCCAAGTGCGGCCGCACCAGAGTTGTGTACAGTTGCAACATGACGCTGCGGCTCTTAAATTCAATCCCCCTACCAATAAACGCCAAGACACCGTATGCCTTCTTAACAACCTTATCTACTTGATTCCCAACTTTCAGGGATCTATGTACACATACACCTAGATCCCTCTGTTCATCCACACTATTCAGAGTCCTACCGTTAGCCCTATACTCAACACATCTGTTTTTCCTGCCAAAGTGAATTACCTCACACTTCTCCGCATTAAACTCCATCCGCCATCTCTCAGCCCAGCTCTGTAACTTGACCAAGTCTCCCTGTAGACTATGACACCCTTCCTCACAATCTACCACACCTCCGACTTTGGTGTCATCAGCAAATTTACTAATCCACCCAGCTATACCCTCATCCAGATCATTAATAAAAATTACAAACAACAGTGGCCCCAAAACAGATCCCTGAGACACACCACTCGTAACCGAACTCCATGACGAATATTTACCATCAACCACCACCCTCTGTCTCCTATCTGCTAGCCAATTCCTGATCCAATTACCTAAATCACCCTCAATCCCATACATCTGCATTTTCTGCAGAAGCCCACCATGGTGAACCTTATCAAACGCCTTACTAAAGTCCATATATACCACGTCAACTGCCTTACCCCCATCCACCTCTTTGGTCACTTTCTCAAAAAACTCAATAAGGTTAGTAAGGCACGACCTACCCACTACAAAACCATGCTGACTATCTCTAATCATTTCATTACTCTCCAAATAACTATAAATCCTATCCCTAATAATTTTTTCTAAAACCTTGCCCACAACAGAAGTAAGACTCACCGGTCTATAATTCCCGGGGAAGTCTCTGTTCCTCTTCTTAAACAATGGGACAACATTCGCTATCCTCCAATCTTCCGGTACTATACCAGAGACCAACGACGACCTGAAGATCAGAGCCAGAGGCTCTGCAATCACCTCTCTTGCCTCCCAGAGAATCCTAGGGTAAATCCCATCCGGCCCAGGGGACTTATCTATTTTCAAACCCTCAAGAATAACTAGCACATCCTCCTTATCAACTGCAATACTGTCCAGTTTACAACCCTGTAACCCAGTGTTCTCCACAGCTGCATTTATGTCGGAGAGGGTAGAGGGAATTTTGAAGGGCCAAGGGACCCAGGCGGATGTAATTATACATGTAGGAGAGAGGGACATAGGAAGGAAGAGTAGTGGGGAAATACGTACGCAGTTCAGGGAGTTGGGAGCCAGGCTGAAGTGCAGGGCCTCCAGGGTGGCGATCTCTGGGCTGCTGCCAGTGCCCAGCAATAGCAGGGATAAGAATAATGAGATCCTGCAGCTGAATGCGTGGCTGAGGGATTGGTGCAGGACAGAGGGTTTTAGAACATAGAAGATAGAACATAGAACATTACAGCGCAGAACAGGCCCTTCGGCCCACGATGTTGCGCCGACCAGTTAAAAAAACAATGACCCACTAGCCTATACCAATCCCTTTTCGTCCATAAACCTATCCACAGATCTCTTAAACGCCCCCAAACTAGGCGCATTTACAACTGCAGCAGGCAGGGCATTCCAATCCCTCACCACCCTCTGGGTAAAGAACCTACCCCTGACATCCGTCCTGTAGCTACCCCCCCTTAATTTAAAGCCATGCCCCCTCGTGCTAGCTTTCTCCATCCGAGGAAAAAGGCTATCACCATCCACCCTATCTAAACCTCTAATCATTTTATATGTTTCAATAAGATCCCCTCTTAGCCGCCTTCTTTCCAACGAAAACAACCCTAAATCCCTCAGTCTCTCCTCATAGGACCTCCCCACCATACCAGGCAACATCCTAGTAAACCTCCTCTGCACCCTCTCCAAAGCCTCCACATCCTTCTTGTAATGCGGGGACCAGAACTGCACACAATACTCCAAGTGCGGCCGCACCAGAGTTGTGTACAGTTGCAACATGAGTAGTTTTGTTGACCATTTAGTTTTGTTGACCATTGGGAAGTCTTTGCAAAGGAAGGGCACTTGTATAAGAGGGATAGGGAACATTTAAATGGGAAGGGGACACAGGCCCTTCGGCGCAACTCGTGGGCCAAAGGGCCTGTTTGTGCTGTAGTGTTCTATGTTCTATATTTTAGCTGGGAGGCTGGCTGGAGTGTTTAGGCAGGGTTTAAACTAGTATGGAGGGGGGGTGGGGAGGAGAGAGACAGCTCAGGCACTGGGAGTGAGTTGGAGGTCAGGGTAAGACTAGTTGATAGGAAAATCTCCCAGGAGAAGGAGGATCCGAGAGGGCCTGAGGGTCTTCGGTGCATCTGTTTTAATGCGAGGAGTGTGACGGGAAAGTCGGATGAACTTAGGGCCTTGATGTTTGCGAGGAATTTAGATGTGGTGGCAGTGACAGAGACGTGGTTAAAGGAGGGGCAGGACTGGCAGCTAAATGTTCCAGGGTATAAGTGTTTTAGGTGTGATAGGGGAGGGTTGAAAAGAGGAGGGGGAGTGGCGCTCTTAGTTAGGGAGCAGATCACAGCGGTGCAGAGGGAGGATAACATGGAGGGGTTGGGAATTGAGTCTCTGTGGGTGGAGTTGAGGAATAGGAAGGGGGCCATTACTATGCCAGGAGTGTACTATAGGCCACCCGATAGCCCATGGGCAGTGGAAGAGGGTATATGTAGGGACATTTTGGATAAGTGTAGGAAGAACAGGGTTGTTGTAGTGGGAGATTTTAATCTCCCTGGGGTGGATTGGAAGGTGCCTAGAGCTGGGGGTTCGGATGGGGAGGAATTCGTAAGATGTGTATTGGAAGGGTCCTTGGAGCAGTATGTAGACAGCCCGACTAGAGAGGGGGCGATACTGGATTTAGTTCTGGGCAATGAGCCGGGTCAGGTGGTTGAGGTTGCGGTAGGTGAACATGTGGCTAATAGTGACCACAACTCCGTCTACTTTAGGATACGAATGAAAAAGGATGAGTGCTGTCCTAAGGGGAGGGTGCTAAATTGGGGGAAGGCTAGATACAGCCGGATTAGGCAGGAGCTTAGGGATACAGACTGGGATAGGCTGTTGGAAGGCAAGACCACGTTAGGCATGTGGGAGTCTTTCAAGGGAAAACTGAAATGGGTGCAGGAAAGGCATGTGCCGGTTAGGAGGAAGGATGGGAAAGGTAGGATTAGAGAGCCGTGGATTACTAGAGATATAGAAGACCTGGTTAGGAAGAAACGAGAGGCATTTGTCAGGTCTAAGCAGCTGGGAATGGAGAGAGCGTTGGAGGAATACAGAGAGAGTAGGAGGGATCTCAAACGGGGAGTTAGGAGGGCAAAGAGGGGGCATGAGATGGCTTTGGCAGGTAGGATTAGGGAGAATCCAAAGGCGTTTTACTCCTATCTTAGGAGCAAAAGGGTCGCTAGGGGTAAAATCGGTCCTCTCATGGACAGACGAGGGGGATTGTGCTTAGAGGCAGAGGGAATGGGGGAGATCCTGAATGAATACTTTGTATTCACGAAGGAGAGGGACTTGATGTCTGGCACGGTCACTGAGGGAGCGGTAGATCGATTGAAAGATCTATCGATTACGAGGGAAGAAGTGTTTGGGCTTTTAGGTAGCATTAAAACTGATAAATCTCCGGTGCCTGATTGCATTTATCCCAGGCTGCTTAGGGAGGCGAGGGATGAGATTGCTGGGCCTCTGACGCAAATCTTTGTCTCTTCTTTGGACACAGGTGAGGTCCCAGAGGACTGGAGGATAGCGAACGTGGTACCGTTGTTTAAAAAGGGTAGGAGGGATAGCCCAGGTAACTATAGTTTAACGTCAGTGGTAGGTAAGTTGATGGAGAGGATTCTTAGGGATAGGACGTATGACCACTTAGAGAGTTGCGATCTGATTAAGGATACGCAGCATGGCTTTATTCAGGGGAGGTCGTGCCTTACGAATCTGGTAGAATTTTTTGAGGAGGTGACAAAAACGGTCGACGAAGGACGAGCTGTTGATGTGGTCTATATGGATTTCAGTAAGGCGTTTGACAAAGTCCCTCATGGTAGGTTGGTAGAGAAGATTAAAGCTCATGGGATACGTGGCCAGGTATCTAGATGGGTAGAGAACTGGCTTGCAAAGAGGAGACAGAGAGTAGTAGTGGAGGGGTACTTTTCTAGCTGGAGGTCTGTCACTAGTGGTGTGCCGCAGGGCTCAGTACTGGGACCTCTTCTCTTTGTAGTGTATATAAATGACTTGGAAGAGGGAGTAGGTGGTGTGATCAGCAAATTTGCTGATGACACTAAGATGGCTGGATTGGCAGGCAGTAAGGAGCAGTGTCTGGCAATACAGCAGGATATTGATAGGCTGGTTGATTGGGCAGATACGTGGCAAATGGAGTTTAATCCGGATAAATGTGAGGTGATGCATTTTGGCTGGAATAATGTAGGGGGGAGTTATATGATAAAGGGTAAGCCCGTAAGGAGTATAGAAATGCAGCGAGACCTGGGGGTGCAAGTGCACAAGTCTTTGAAGATGGCAGTGCAAGTGGAGAGAGTGGTGAAGAAAGCCTATGGTATGTTAGCCTTTATAGGAAGGGGTATAGAATATAAGAGCTGGAGTCTAATGTTGCAGTTGTACAGAATGTTGGTTAGGCCGCATTTAGAGTACTGTGTCCAGTTCTAGTCGCCTTACTACCGGAAGGACGTGGAGACTCTGGAGAGAGTGCAGAGGAGGTTTACCAGGATGTCGCCTGGTATGGAAGGACTGGGGTATGAGGAAAGATTGAATAAATTGGGGCTCTTTTCCCTTGAAAGACGCCGACTGAGGGGGGATCTAATAGAGGTATATAAGATTATGAAGGGTATAGATAGAGTAAACAGAGGTAAGCTATTTCCTATGATAGAGACACACAGTACGAGGGGCCATGGACTTAAGGTGAGGGGGGAGCGGTACAACACAGATATTAGAGGGAGGTTTTTCACACAGAGGGTAGTGGGGGTATGGAATGCTCTGCCAAGTAAGGTGGTGGAGGCAAACACGCTAGAGTTGTTTAAGAGTAACTTAGACAGGCACATGAGTGGGTTGGAGATGGGTGGATATAGGAGATTGTTTTAAGTAAGGGTTATTAGCATTGGGGCGTCCCTGGTAAGGTAAATGGATATGGTACAATAATAATGTTTTTTTTTCTCTTTTTCATTCACAGGTTTTAAGTCGGTCCACCTCGTGTCCAACGAGGGGCATACACGCGATGGGTCGTACTTGGGCTGCTCTTGAATGTTCGAGATTGGCCTAGTGCTTCTTGTCGTTAGCGTGTGCCTAAACTGGACCAGATACTGGGCAAGACGACAGCTCAGTGACTATCGCTGATTGCTGGGCAGACACATGGATTTGGGCCGGTGTCTGTGGGAGTTTGCGCATTCTCCCCGTGCTTGCGTGGGTTTTCTCCGGGTGCTCCGGTTTCCTCCCACACCCCAAAGATGTGCTGTTAGGCTGATTGGCAGGAATACATTGTCCCTAAGTTATTTTCCCTCAATGTGGATGGCCATAAAACATTAGATAAGAGTCATGGGTGGAGAGGGGGACTGGTGGTGTTGAGATGGTGGCGGGGGCTCGTGGGGCCGAAGGGCCTGTTTCCCGGGCTGATTTTGTTCTTTGTTGTTCTTTTGTTCTCTTTGTTCTTTGTTCTCATCCGTTTTACCCGTTACACTCCTTGCATTAAAACAGGCGCAATCCAACCCTCCAGGCCCACTCGGATCCTCCTTTCCCCGGATAATTTTCCTTTCAACCAAACCTACCCTGTCACCCAACTCACTCCCGATCCCAGTTCCTAATGAGCTATCAGTCTCATCCCCCCACTCCCCTCCCTATTAGTTTAAACTCTGCCGAAACACTCCAGCTAACCTCCCAGCTAAGACATTTGTCCCCCTCCCATTCAAATGTTCCCCATCCCTCTGTACAGGTGCCCTTCTCTCACAAATACTTCCCAGTGATCGATAAAAGTAAAGCCCTCTACCTTGCTCCAATCCCTCAGCCATGCATTCAGCTGCACGATCTCATTATCCCTGGCCCTGCTTGTACTAGGCAGCAGCCCAGAGATCGTCACCCTGGAGGCCCTGCTCTTCAGTTTGGCCCCCAACTCCTTGAATTGCCTACGTACATCCCCCCTGCTCTGCCTTCCTACGTCCTTCTCTCCTATGTGTATAATTACTTCAGTCTGGGTCCCTTCACCCTTCAAGATTCCCTCTATCCTCTCTGATACGTCCTGTACCCCTGCTCCAGGGAGGCAGACAACCATCCTGGAGTCACGCTTTTGTCCACAGAACTGCCTATCAATTCCTTTAACCCTCCCGTCCCCCACCACTACCTCATTGCCAGCCCCCTTCCTTCCCTCTGAGGCATTCTGGCCCTCCTGTCATTCCTTTTGTACCCATGTTGATGCCTTTTGGGGGGCCACTGGGGTGGTCTTTGGACCAGGACTATTCTTCTTCTTCTTCTTCTTCCCCCTCCTAACAGTTACCCACCCGTCCCGTCCCCCAGGCCCTGGGACCTCCACTTGTCCATGGTTCACAGCCATTATCTCCTCGTTCTCCCTAACCAGAAATGCCAAAGTACATGGAACTTAGTGAGATAGAGGGTTATAGGTAAGCCTAGTAGGTAGGGACATGTTCGGCACAACTTGTGGGCCGAAGGGCCTCTATGTGCTGTAATTTTTTTATGTTTCTATGTAATTGACACTTCCACTCTGGGGAATAAGCCTCTGACTATCCACCCTGTCTGTGCCTCTCATAATTCTGTAGACCTCTATCAGGTCTCCCCTCAGTATCTTTCCAATGAAAACAATCCTAGTTTATTCAACCTCTCCTCATAGCCAACACTCTTGAGACCAGGCAACATCCTGGTGAACTTTCTTTGTACATGTGAAACGGACAGATAATACTATCAAAGCTTTTTGTTTTGCAATCATCAAGACAGTTTACAAAATAAACCAACAGGAAAGGGAACAAACCATGCTGCCTGTCACTAACTCATCCATTTTCTTCCAAATGAGCAAATATCCTGTCCCTCAGCATCTTCCCCAAAAGTTTCACTATCGCTGATGTCAGGCTCACCAGCCTGTAATTCCCTGAGTTATACTGTGTGGGAAGTGTGTGCTGATTGGTGGAGGCAATGACATGGAAAATGCAAAGGTGAACAATTGCCTGCCAAAGACCATAAGACACAGGAGAAGGAGACCCCTCGTCCCAGCAGCTCTGATCCATCGTACAATCAGATCATAATAGTTCTGATATAATCCTCAATCCCACTTTCCTGCCTCAGAAACATAAAAACATGGATAATAGGAACAGGAAGAGGCCATTCAGCCCTTCAAGCCTGTTCCACCATTCATCACCATCATGGCTGATCATCCAACACAATAGCCTAATCCTGCTTTCTCCCCATAACCTTTGATCCCATTCACCCCCAGTGTGATATCCAGCCGCCTCTCGAATACATTCAATGTTTTGTCATCAACTACTTCCTGTGGGAATGAATTCCACAGGCTCACCACTCTTTGGGTGAAGAAATGTCTTCTTGACTCCATCCTAAATGGTCTACCCTGAATCCTCAGGCTGTGACCCCTGGTTCTGGACACCCCACCATCGGGAATATCCTCCCTGCATCTACCCCATCTAAAAGAGAAAATGTTGGAAAATCTCAGCAGGTCTGACAGCATCTGTAAGGTGAGAAAAGAGCTGATGTTTCGAGTCTGGATGATCTTTTGTCAAAACCAAAAGGCATAGAAAGCAGGAGATATACTGCAGGGAGAGGGAAGGAAAGGTGAGCCATAGCCACAGAAACCAAGAAAAATTGGCTGCAAATGGCAGTCCATTGAGAGAATAAAGAGTGTGAATGGCCAAACAGCAGAGAAGCTGAAATCAAAGGATAAACTGTGAGAGATGGAGATGTGGGAAGTGGGGGGGTGGGGGAATGGGTGGGACAGAGGTAAAATTTAGAAAAGGGGGAAGAGGGAAGCAAAGGAGGAGAAAAGGTAAGGAAAGGGGGATAATGTTTGGGGAAAGAGTGGGGGGGAAGAAAAATGAAGAAAGACAATAAAGAAATGAAAGGTAGAGAATAGTAAAAAACTAAACAAAATAAAATGAAAACAAAGAGGTGGAGGTGGGGAAGAGCAAATCACCTGAAGTTGTTGAATTCGATGTTGAGACGGGGAGGCTGTAATGTCCCTAACCAGAAGATGAGGTGCTGTTCCTCCAGTTTGTGTCGAGCTTCACTGGAACATTGCAGCAAGCGAAGGACAGACACGTGGGATGGGAGCAGGATGGTGTGTTAAAACGGCAGCAACAGGAAGGTCAGGGCCCTAATTGTGCACAGACTGAAGGTGCTGAGCAAAGCGATCACCCAGATCACGCTTGGTCTCTCTGATATAGAGGAGACCACATTGGGAACAGCAAATACAATTCAGCAAATTGAAAGAGGCCAAGTGGAACACTTCTTAACCTGGAATGAGTGTTTTGGGCCTTGGATGGTGATCATGGAAGAGGGAAAGGGACAGATATTCCATCTGTCATGTTTTTGCCCGCACATTTAACCTGTCTCTGTCCCTCTTTAGACTGTGTCATCTTCACCATTTGCTTTCCCATCCATAAACTTGGCAATAGTAGATTCACTTCCTTTATCCAAATCATTAATATGCATGGAAAATAATTGTGCATCCAGTGCTGATCCCTCTGGCACTCCACTACTTACAGTTTACCATCCTGAAAATGTTGCTCTTATCCCACCTCTCTGTTTTCTATCAGTTAGCCAATCTTCTATTTATGCAAATATATTATGCCAACTCCGTAGCTTTTTTATCTTACGTAGCCTTGTGTGCAACACCTGGCTGAATGTTTTTTGGAAATACAAGTATATTGCATCAACTACCCCTCTTCCCCGCTCCCCTCTCCCACCTCCCATCTTTCCTGCTCATTATCACCTCAAGAATTCTAATACATTTGTCAAGTATGATATCCTCTTCATTAAGTCATTCTGACTCGCACCATACTGGAAACATACCCCTAAATATTTAGTTCCCTACTTTGGTCTCCTTGAAATCCAATGTCTACATGGACTTTAGCAAGGCCTTTGACAAGGTACCACATGGTAGGTTGTTGCATAAGGTTAAATCTCACAGGATCCAAGGTGAGGTATCTAAATGGATACAAAATTAGCTTGATGACAGAAGGCACAGGATGGTTCACCATAGAAACCCTACAGTGCAGAAAGAGGCCATTTGGCCCATCAAATCTGCACTGATCACAATCCCACCCAGGCCCTAGCCCCATATCCCCACACATTTTACCTGTCAATCCCTCT
This sequence comes from Carcharhinus amblyrhynchos, assembly GCF_965287045.1. Taxonomy (NCBI): domain Eukaryota; kingdom Metazoa; phylum Chordata; class Chondrichthyes; order Carcharhiniformes; family Carcharhinidae; genus Carcharhinus; species Carcharhinus amblyrhynchos. Next base: position 411,714 of record NC_137332.1, on the reverse strand, counting down.
AATCTACACACCTCAGGACACGAAGGGACAATTTTTTTAGCATGGCCAATCAACCTAACCCGCACATCTTTGGATTGTGGGAGGAAACCGGAGCACCCGGAGGAAACTGTGTGCAGTTTTGGTCGCCGCACTTACGCAAGGATATTTTGGCCTTGGAGGGAGTGCAGAGGAGGTTTACTAGGCTGATACTGGAGTTGAGGGGGTTGAACTATGAGGAGAGGCTGCATAAACTAGGATTGTACTCGTTAGAGTTTAGAAGAATGAGGGGAGATCTCATTGAGACATATAAGATGATGAATGGGATGGATAGGGTAGAGGTGGAGAGGCTCTTCCCGCTCAGAACGGACAGTAGGTCTCGAGGGCACAGCCTCAAGATAAAGGGGGGGGGGCGGTTTAGAACGGAGTTGAGGAGGAACTTCTTCACTCAAAGGGTGGTGAATCTCTGGAATTCTCTGCCCATTGAAGTGGTGGAGGCTGCCTCGCTAAATATATTTAAAACGCGGGTTGATGGGTTTTTGATAAGAGAGGGGATTAAGGGTTATGAGGAGAGGGCGGGAAAGTGGAACTGAGACACGACAGATCAGCCATGATCTTATTGAATGGTGGGGCAGGCTCGAGGGGCTAGATGGCCTACTCCTGCTCCTATTTCTTATGTTCTTATGAAACCCACGCAGACACGAGGAAAATGTGCAAACTCCACACAGACAGTGACCCAGGGAATCGAACGCAGATCCCTGGAGCTGTGAAGCAGCAGTGCTAACCACTGTGCTACCGTGTCACCCCTGTTGTAGAGGGTTGTTTTTCAAACTGGAGGTCCATGCCCAGCGGTGTGCCTCAAGGATCGGTGCTGGGTCCACTGTTATTTGTCATTTATATTTATGATAGGGATAAGAATTTAATAGGAATGGTTAGTAAGTTTGGTTAGTAAGTTTCCAGATGACACCAAATTGGTGGTATAAAGGGCGGACAATGAAGCGGGTTATCTAGGATTGCAATGGGATCTTGATCAACTGGATTAGTGGGCTGACGAATAGCAGATGGAGTTTAATTTAGATAAACGCGAGGTGATGTATTTTGGTAGACTGAACCAGGGCAGGACTTACTCAGTTAATGGTAGGGCGTTGGGGAGAGTTACAGAACAAAGAGATCTAGGTGTAAATGTTCATAGCTCCTTGAAAGTGGAGTCACAGGTGGACAGAGTGGTGAAGAAGGCATTCGGCATGCTTGGTTTCATTGGTCAGAACATTGAATACAGGAATTAGGGTGTCTTGTTGAAGATATATAAGACATTGGTAAGGCCACACTTGGAATACTGTGTACAATTTTGGTCACTCTATTATACAAAGGATATTATTAAACTACAAAAGAGTTTACTAGGATGGTTTACTAGGATGAGTACAGATTTACTAGGATGCTACCGGGACTTGACGGATTGAGTTATAAGAAGAGGCTGGATAGACAAAGAACAAAGCAATACAGCACAGGAAACAGGCCCTTCGGCCCTCCAAGCCTGCGTCACTCATGTTTCCAACTAGACCATTCATCTGTATCCAACCAATTCCAGTCTGTTCATGTGACTATCCAGATAAGTCTTAAACAATCCCAGTGTGTCCACCTCTACTACCCTGCTCAGCAGTGCATTCCAGGCCCCCACCGCCCTCTGTGTAAAATACGTCCCTCTGATATCTGAGTTAAACCTCGCCCCCACCTCACCTTGAACCTGTGACCCCTCGTGATTGTCACCTCCGACCTGGGAAAAAGCTTCCCACTGATCACCCTATCCATACCCCTCATAATTTTATACACCTCTATTAGGTCTCCCCTCATTCTCCGTCTTTCCAGGGAGAACAACCCCAGTTTACCCAATCTCTCCTCATAGCTAATACCCTCCATACCAGGCAACATCCTGGTAAACCTTCTCTGTACTCTCTCCAAAGCCTCCACATCCTTCTGGTAGTGTGGCGACCAGAACTGGACGCAGTATTCCAAATGTGACCGAACCAACGGTCTATATAGCTGCAACATCATACGCCAACTTTTATACTCTATGCCCTGTCCTGTAAAGGTAAGCATGCCATATGCCTTCTTCACCACCCTCTCCACCTGTGCTGCCACCTTTAAGGATCTGTGGACCTGCACACCCAGGTCCCTCTGTGTGTCTATACTCCTGATGGTTCTGCCATTTATTGTATAGCTCCCCACTACATTAGATCTACCAAAATGCATCACTTTACATTTATCTGGATTAAATTCCATCTGCCATTTCTCCACCCAATTTTCCACCCTATCTGTATCCTGCTGTATTCTCTGACAATGTTCATCGCTATCCGCAAGTCCAGCCATCTTTGTGTCGTCCGCAAACTTGCTGATCACATCAGTTACACCTTCTTCCAAATCATTTCTATATATTACAAACAGCAGAGGTCCCAGTACAGAGCCCTGTGGAACATCACTAGTCACAGACCTCTAGCCGGAAAAAGACCCTTCCACTGCTACCCTCTGTCTCCTGTGGCCAAGCCAGTTCTCCACCCATCCAGCTAGCTCTCCTTTTATCCCCTGAGATTTAACCTTTTGCACAGGAAGGATGTGGAAGCTATTGAGAGGGTGCAGAGGAGATTTACAAGGATGTTGCCTGGATTGGGAGGCATGCCTTATGAAGTTAGGTTGAGGGAGCTGGGACTCTTTTCCCTGGAGAGACGAAGGTTGAGAGGCGACCTGATAGAGGTTTATAAAATGTTGAGAGGAATAGATAGGGTGGATTCTCAGAGGCTATTTCCCAGGGCTGAAATGGTCGCTATGAGAGGACACAGGTTTAAGGTGCTGGGAAGCAAGTACAGAGGGGAATTAGAGCATAGAACATAGAACACTAAAGCACAAACAGGCCCTTCGGCCCACGAGTTGCGCCGATAATATTTTTTTTTAAATTAGTTAGAAACCGGAAGTAGTCACTAGGACGCTTACCGGTAGTTGTAGTTTTTTTTTCTCGGACCCCTAACCCTATAAATTAGCGCACAGAGGATACCCGATCCTCTACACTGGTAGAGAATCCCACCCTCCCACCTCCTCTAACCTAAATTATAAGTGTGGGGGAAGTTTTTTTTTATATATTTTTATTTTTCTGCTGGTAATTGTTTCAGGGATGGCAGTTCAGGCAGTAAGCTGCATCTCCTGTGGGATGTATGTGGTGAGGGACTCTAGTAGTGTTTCAGGTGATTTTACTTGTAGGAAGTGTGTTAGATTGAAGCTTCTGGAGGAGCGTGTAAAGGAGCTGGAGGTGGAATTAGAGGAACTCCGCATAATTCGGGAGGCGGAGGCGGACATCGATAGGAGTTATAAGGAGATAGTCACTCCTAGAAATGAGTCTTGGGTCACTGCCAGGAGGAGGGGAAAGAAGCAAGTGGGGGGACAATCCCCTGGGGCTGTTCCCCTCCAAAATAGGTTTTCGGTCCTGGAGGCTACAGTTGAGGAGGAATCAACTGGGGATAACCGAAGGGAGCAGGTCTCTGGGGGTGAGCCTATTGTAAAAGCACAGGTGGTTAGGGGTTGCAAAAGATTGGGACTTGTGATTGGGGACTCCACAGTTAAGGGGATGGATAGGAGAGTCGGAAGTAATGGTAGGGACTCGGGGCTGGTGTGTTGCCTACCAGGGGCTGGGGTCCGGGATGTATCGGAAAGGGTATTCAGGACTCTTAGGGGAGAGGGAGATCAACCCCAAGTTATAGTACATGTGGGGACGCATGACATAGGGAGGTTAAGGGAAGGGGATATTAAGCAGAGATTTATGGAGTTGGGGTGGAAACTAAAGGCCAAGTCTGATAGAGTGGTTATCTCTGGACTCTTGCCTGTGCCACGGGATAGTTTAGAGAGGAATAGGGAGAGGGAAAGTTTGAACTCGTGGCTGAGGGGTTGGTGCAGGAGGGTGGGGTTCAGGTACTTGAGCAATTGGGGCTCGTTCTGGGGAAGGTGGGACCTCTATAAGAGTGATGGTTTACACCTGAATCAGAGGGGAACAAATATCCTGGGGGGTAAATTTGCTAAGGCTATGCAGGGGGGGTTTAAACTGATTCAGAGGGGGGGTGGGATCCTGAGTAGAGGGGGTGAAAGTGAGGGGGGCATAGATGGGGACTGCAATGCACGGCATTGTGGGGGTGGAGCAGGGTTTGAAATGCGTATACTTTAATGCGAGGAGTATTCGCAATAAAGTGGATGAACTTGCAGCGTGGATCAGTACCTGGGACTTTGATGTTGTGGCCATTTCAGAGACATGGATAGAGCAGGGTCAGGAATGGTTGTTGCAGGTCCCGGGGTACAAATGCTTCAGTCGGAGTAGAGAAGGAGGTAGAAGGGGGGGAGGGGTAGCATTATTGGTCAAGGACTATATCACAGTGTCAGAGAGGAAGTTTGATGAGGACTTGTCTGTTGAGGTAGTATGGGGCTGAGATTAGAAATAGGAGAGGAGAGGTCACCCTGTTGAGAGTCTTTTATAGACCTCCAAAAAGTTCTAGAGAGGTTGAGGAAAGGATTGCGGAGACGATCCTGGTTAGGAGTGCAAGTAATAGGGTAATTGTTATGGGGGACTTTAACTTTACTAATATTGATTGGAATTGTTATAGCTCTAGCGCGTTAGAGGGGTCAGTTTTTGTACAAAGCGTGCAGGAAGGTTTTTTGACTCAGTATGTAGATAGGCCAACTAGAGGTGAGGCTATATTGGATTTGGTGCTGGGAAATGAGCCAGACCAGGTGCTAGACTTGGAAGTTGGTGTGAATTTTGGTGATTGTGACCACAATTCGGTTACGTTCACCTTAGTGATGGAAAGGGATAGGCATGAACCTCGGGTCAGTAGTTTTAGCTGGGGGAAGGGTAATTATGAGGCTATTAGGAGAGAATTAGGAAGCATAGGTTGGACTAGGAGATTACAGGGACTGGGAACATCCGAAATGTGGAGTTTTTTCAAGGAGCAGCTACTGCGAGTCCGTGATAGGTATGTCCCTGTCAGGCAAGGAGGAATTGGTAGGGCTAGGGAACCGTGGTGCACTAAAAAAGTTGATTCATTGGTTAAAAAGAAAAAGGAGGCTTATGTTCGGATGAGACTTGAGGGCTCAGGTAGTGCACTAGAAAGCTTTAGATTGGCTAGGAGGGAGTTGAAGAGTGAGTTAAGAAGGGCTAAAAGAGAACATGAGAAGACTTTGGCTGATAGGATTAAGGAGAATCCTAAGGCGTTCTATAGGTATGTCAAGAACAGAAGGTTGGTTAGGGCAAGATTAGGGCCAGTTACAGACAGTAGAGGGAAATTGTGTGTGGAACCGGAAGAGATTGGTGAGGCATTGAACCAATATTTCTCTTCGGTGTTTACGCAGGGGGACATGAATATAGCTGAGGAGGACACTGGGTTGCAGGGGTGTAAAATAGACAGTATTGCAGTTGATAAGGGGGATGTGCTGGATATTCTAGAGGGTTTGAAAATAGATAAGTCCCCTGGCCTGGATGGGATTTACCCTAGGATTCTCTGGGAGGCAAGAGAGGAGATTGCAGAGCCTCTGGCTCTGATCTTCAGGTCGTCGTTGGCCTCTGGTATAGTACCGGAAGATTGGAGGATAGCGAATGTTGTCCCATTGTTTAAGAAGGGGAACAGAGACTTCCCCGGGAATTATAGACCGGTGAGTCTTACTTCTGTTGTGGGCAAGGTTTTAGAAAAAATTATTCGGGATAGGATTTATAGTTATTTGGAGAGTAATGAATTGATTGGAGATAGTCAGCATGGTTTTGTAGTGGGTAGGTCGTGCCTTACTAACCTTATTGAGTTTTTTGAGAAAGTGACCAAAGAGGTGGATGGGGGTAAGGCAGTTGACGTGGTATATATGGATTTTAGTAAGGCGTTTGATAAGGCTCACCATGGTAGGCTTCTGCAGAAAATGCAGATGTATGGGATTGAGGGTAGTCTAGGAAATTGGATCAGGAATTGGCTAGCAGACAGGAGACAGAGGGTGGTGGTTGATGGTAAATATTCGTCATGGAGTTCGGTTACGAGTGGCGTGCCTCAGGGATCTGTTTTGGGGCCACTGCTGTTTGTAATTTTTATTAATGATCTGGATGAGGGTATAGCTGGGTGGGTTAGTAAATTTGCTGATGACACCAAAGTCGGAGGTGTGGTAGATAGTGAGGAAGGGTGTCATAGTTTGCAGGGAGACTTAAGACAGGTTGCAGAGCTGGGCCGAGAGGTGGCGGATGGAGTTTAATGCGGAGAAGTGTGAGGTGATTCACTTTGGTAGGAATAACAGATGTGTAGAGTATAGGGCTAACGGGAGGGCTTTGAATAGTGTGGATGAACAGAGGGATCTAGGTGTATGTGTACATAGATCCCTGAAAGTTGGGAATCAAGTAGATAAGGTTGTTAAGAAGGCGTACGGTGTCTTGGCGTTTATTGGTAGGGGGATTGAATTTAGGAGTCGCAGCGCCATGTTGCAACTGTACACAACTCTGGTGCGGCCGCACTTGGAGTACTGTGTGCAGTTCTGGTCCCCACATTACAGGAAGGATGTGGAGGCTTTGGAGAGGGTGCAGAGGAGGTTTACCAGGATATTGCCTGGTATGGAGGGGAGGTCCTATGAGGAGAGACTGAGGGATTTGGGGTTGTTTTCGCTAGAAAGAAGGCAGCTAAGAGGGGATCTTATTGAAACATATAAGATGATTAGAGGTTTAGATAGGGTGGATAGTGATAGCCTTTTTCCTCTGATGGAGAAAGCTAGCACGAGGGGGCATGGCTTTAAATTACGGGGGGGTAGTTATAGGACGGATGTCAGGGGTAGGTTCTTTACCCAGAGGGTGGTGAGGGACTGGAATGCCCTGCCTGCTGCGGTTGTAAATGCGCCTAGTTTGGGGGCGTTTAAGAGATCCGTGGATAGGTTTATGGACGAAAAGGGATTGGTTTAGGTTAGTGGGTCATTGTTTTTTAACTGGTCGGCGCAACATCGTGGGCCGAAGGGCCTGTTCTGCGCTGTAATGTTCTATGTTCTATGTACCGACCAAGCCATAGAACTATCTGTAACTCCCAATCCCATTAAATCCAATATACTCATCCAGGAGCCTTTTAAAAGACCCCAGTGAGTTTGCCTCTACCACCACCGACGGCAGCCGATTCCACTCACTCACCACCTTCTGAGTGAAAAACTTACCCCTAACATTCCTCACCAGTCCAATTTATGGTAAGGAAAAAGAAACTACCCAAGTCTCTTTGCAAACTGCTTCCTGTTTCTGGTATAAAATTAAAAAAAAACTAGTAAAGTTAGTTTTAAAAATCAGATGTTAGGGGTAAGTTTTTCACTCAGAGGGTGGTGAGTGAATGGAATCGGCTGCCGTCGGTGATGGTGGAGGCGAACTCGCTGGGGTCTTTTAAGAGACTTCTGGGTGAGTATATGGGATTTAATGGGATTGAGAGTTATAGATAGGCCTAGTAGGTAGGGATATGATCAACGCAACTTGTGGGCCGAAGGGCCTGTTTGTGCTGTAGTGTTCTATGTTCTAACCTGCCATGAGGGACTTTGTCAAACGCTTTACTAAAATCAATATAGACAACATCCATGGCCCTTCCCTCCACAACCATTTTTGTCACCTCCTCAAAAAACTCCACTAAATTTGTGAGGCATGACCTCCCTCTTACAAAACCATATATGCTGTCTATCACTAATGAGATTATTCCGTTCTAAATGCGCATACATCCTATCTCTAAGAATCCTCTCTAACAATTTCCCTACCACAGATGTCAAGCTCACCGGCCTATTATTACTCGGGTTATCCTTGCTACCCTTCTTAAATAACGGTACCACATTCGCTATCCTCCAATCCTCAGGGACCTCACCTGTGTCCAACGAAGAGACAAAGATTTCTGTCAGAGGCCCAGCAATTTCATCTCTTGTCTCCCTGAGCAGTCTAGGATAGATGCCATCAGATTATTTCACAGTCTTAACGTTCCCTAAAAAACCTAACACTTCCTCCCTTGTAATGGAGATTTTCTCTAACGGGTCAACACTTCCCTCTGAGACACTCCCAGTCAACACGTCCCTCTCCTTTGTGAATACTGATGCAAAGTATTCATTTCGGATCTCCCCTACATACCTGTAAAACCCTAAGGCGTTTTACAGGTATGTCAAGAACAGAAGGTTGGTTAGGGCAAGATTAGGGCCAGTTACAGACAGTAGAGGGAAGTTGTGTGTGGAACCGGAGGAGATTGGAGAGGCGTTGAACCAATATTTCTCTTCGGTGTTCACACAAGGGGACATGAATGTAGCTGAGGAGGACACTGGGGTGCAGGGGTGTAAAATAGATAGTATTGCAATTGATACGGGGGATGTGCTGGATATTCTAGAGGGTTTGAAAATAGATAAGTCCCCTGGTCCGGATGGGATCTACCCTAGGATTCTCTGGGAGGCAAGAGAGGTGATTGCGGAGCCTCTGGCTCTGATCTTCAGGTCGTCGTTGGTCTCTGGTATAGTACCGGAAGATTGGAGGACAGCGAATGTTGTCCCATTGTTTAAGAAGGGGAGCAGAGACTTCCCTGGGAATTATAGACCGGTGAGTCTTACTTCTGTGGTAGGTAAGGTTTTGGAAAGGATTATTAGAGACAGGATTTATAGTTATTTGGAGAGTAATGAATTGATTGGAGATAGTCAGCATGGTTTTGTAGCGGGTAGGTCGTGCCTTACTAACCTTATCGAGTTCTTTGAGAAAGTGACCAAAGAGGTGGATAGGGGTAAGGCAGTTGACGTGGTGTATATGGATTTTAGTAAGGCGTTTGATAAGGTTCACCATGGTAGGCTTCTGCAGAAAATGCAGATGTATGGGATTGGGGGTGATCTAGGGAATTGGATCAGGAATTGGCTAGCGGATAGGAGACAGAGGGTGGTGGTTGATGGTAAATATTCGTCATGGAATTCGGTTACGAATGGTGTGCCTCAGGGATCTGTTTTGGGGCCACTGCTGTTTGTAATTTTTATTAATGATCTGGATGAGGGTATAGTTGGGTGGATTAGTAAGTTTGCTGATGACACCAAAGTCGGAGGTGTGGTAGATTGTGAGGAAGGGTGTCATAGTTTGCAGGGTGACTTAGAAAGGTTGCAGAGCTGGGCCGTGAGGTGGCGGATGGAGTTTAATGTGGAGAAGTGTGAGGTAATTCATTTTGGTAGGAATAACAGATGTGTTGAGTATAGGGCTAACGGGAGGACTTTGAATAGTGTGGAGGAGCAGAGGGATCTAGGTGTATGTGTACATAGATCCCTGAAAGTTGGGAATCAAGTAGATAAGGTTGTTAAGAAGGCATACGGTGTCTTGGTGTTTATTGGTAGGGGGATTGAATTTAGGAGTCGCAGCGTCATGTTGCAACTGTACACAACTCTGGTGTGGCCGCACTTGGAGTATTGTGTGCAGTTCTGGTCCCCACATTATAGGAAGGATGTGGAGGCTTTGGAGAGGGTGCAGAGGAGGTTTACCAGGATGTTGCCTGGTATGGAGGGGAGGTCCTATGAGGAGAGGCTGAGGGATTTGGGGTTGTTTTCGCTGGAAAGAAGGCGGCTAAGAGGGGACCTTATTGAAACATATAAGATGATTAGAGGTTTAGACAGGGTGGATAGTGATAGCCTTTTTCCTAGGATGGAGAAAGCTAGCACGAGGGGGCACGGCTTTAAATTAAGGGGGGGTAGTTATAGGACTGATGTCAGGGGTAGGTTCTTTACCCAGAGGGTGGTGAGGGACTGGAATGCCCTGCCAGCTGCAGTTGTAAATGCACCTAGTTTGGGGGCGTTTAAGAGATCTGTGGATAGGTTTATGGACGAAATGGGATTGGTTTAGATTAGTGGGTTAGTGTTGATTTTTTTTAAAAAGCTGGTCAGCGCAACATCGTGGGCCGAAGGGCCTGTTCTGCGCTGTAATGTTCTATGTTCTATGTACTTCCTTGGGTTCTAAGCATAATTCCCCTCCTTTGTCCCTGAGAGGTCCGATTTTTTTTCCCTGACAACTGTTTTGTTCCTAATGTATGAATAAAATGCTTTAGGATTCTCCTTAATCCTGTCTGCCAAGAACATTTCATGACAACTTTTTGCCCTTCTCACTCCCCGTTTGAGTTCTTTCCTACTTTCTCTGTATTCCTCCAGAGCTCCATCTGTTTTTAGCTGCCTGGACCTAACGTACACCTCTCTTTTCTTTTTGATTAGACCCAGCTCTCGAATCCTGCCTTTCCTATCCTTCCTTTTTACAGGCACGTGCCTGTCCTGCAGCCCCATCAACTGCTCCTTAAAAGACTCCCACATGCCAGATGTAGATTTACCCTCGAACAGCCTCTCCCAATTATCTTGCCATCAGTACCCCATTTTATCCTGCCATCAGTACCCCATTTTATCCTGCCATCAGTACCCCATTTTATCCTGCCATCAGTTCCCCATTTTATCCTGGCATCAGTACCCCATTTTATCCTGCCATCAGTACCCCATTTTATCCTGCTATCAGTACCCCATTTTATCCTGCCATCAGTACCCCATTTTATCCTGCCATCAGTTCCCCATTTTATCCTGCCATCGGTACCCCATTTTATCCTGCCATCAGTTCCCCATTTTATCCTGCCATCAGTTCCCCATTTTATCTTGCCATCGGTACCCCATTTTATCCTGCCATCAGTTCCCCATTTTATCCTGCCATCAGTTCCCCATTTTATCCTGCTATCAGTACCCCATTTTATCCTGCCATCAGTACCCCATTTTATCCTGCCATCAGTACCCCATTTTATCCTGCCATCAGTTCCCCATTTTATCCTGCCATCAGTTCCCCATTTTATCCTGCCATCTGTTCCCCATTTTATCCTGCCATCAGTTCCCCATTTTATCCTGCCATCAGTTCCCCATTTTATCCTGCCATCTGTTCCCCATTTTATCCTGCCATCAGTTCCCCATTTTATCCTGCCATCAGTTCCCCATTTTATCCTGCCATCAGTTCCCCATTTTCAGCAACACCTTCAGGATCACTTCCTGCTGACATTAGTCTTTCAAAAGAGAGGCTCCTGATTGGTCCTTCATAAATCAGGTGACCTGTGTCCGCAAACTGTTCATTTCCAGTTCACAGAACTAGAATCTGAGCTACATTTTGTAAGCTACAGTTTTGTTTTCAAGCTTTGTGAGCTTTTCTTTTCTTCTTGACTAAATTTGTTATAGCTTTCATGCACCATGCTTCCTGTAACTACCATAACTTCCCTGTCTCTTTGAGGTATTGCTGTATAGAACTCCAGACAAATATTCCTTGAAAATGTGCCACATTTCTTCTGTACATTTCCCTGAGAAAACCTCTTTCCAATTTAAGCCTCCAATTTCCTGCCTGATAGCCTCATAATTCCCCTTACTCCAATTAAACACTTTTCTAGCTTGTCTGATCCTATCTCTCACCAATGCTAATGTAAAGGAGATAGAATTATGATCACTATCCCCGAAATGCTCTCCCACTGAGAGATCCGACACCTGTCCAGGTTCATTTCCCAATACCAAATCGAGTACAGCCTCTTGGAGGCTTATCCACGGACTGTGTCAGGAAACCCTCCTGAACACATCTAACAAACTCCTCCCCCCACCCCCCCCAATCTAAATCCCTTACTCTAGGGCGATTTCAATCAATATTTCAGAAATTAAAATCTCCCACCACGGCAACTCTGTTATTATTACACCTTTCCAGGATCTGTTTCCCTATCTGCTCCTCAACGTCCCTGTTCCTATTGAGCAGCCTTTAGAAAACACCCAGTAAAGTTATTGACGCCCTCCTGTTCCTAACCTCCACCCACAGAGACTCTGTAGATAATCCCTCCATGGCGTCCATCTTTTCAGCAGCTGGGACACTATCTCTGATCAACAGTGCCACTCCCCCATCTCTTTAACCTCCCTCCCTGTCCCTCCTGAAACATCTGAAACCCGACACTTGAAGTATCCAGTCCTGTCCTTGAGACATCCACGTCTCTGTAATGGCCACATCATATTTCCAAGTAGTGATCCACACTCTAAGCTCATCCACTTTGTTCACAACACTCCTTGCGTTAGACACATCTCAAACCTTCAGTCTGAGCGCTCCCTTTCTCCATCACCTGTCCATCCTCCCTCTCACACTGTCGACAAGCTTTCTCTTTTTGTGAGTTAACCTCCTCTCTCCCAGTCACTTCAATTTGATTCCCACCCCCCAACCATTCTAGTTTAAACTCTCCCCAGTAGCCTTAGCAAACTTCCCCACCATGATACTGGTCCCCCTGGGATTCAAATACAGCCCGTCTTTTTTGTACAGGTCACACCTGCCCCTAAAGAGGTCCCAATGATCCAGGAACCGGAATCCCTTGTTGCATAAGGCTAAATCTCATGGGATCCAGGGTGAGGTAGCCAAATGGATACAAAATTGGCTTGATGTCAGAAGCCAGAGGGTGGTTGTTGAGGGTTGTTTTTCATACTGGAGGAGAGTGACCAGCGGTGTGCCTCAGGGATCAGTGCTGGGCCCACTGTTATTTGTCATTTATATTAACAATTTGGACGAGAATATAAGAGGCATGGTTAGTAAGTTTGCAAATGGCACCAAGATTAGTGGCATAGTGGACAGTGAAAACATTATCTTGGATTGCAATAGGCTCTCGATCAATTGGGCCAGTGGGCTGATGAACGACAGATGGAGTTTTAGATAAATATGAGGTAATGCATTTTGTTAGCTTGAACCAGGGCAGGACTTACTCAGTTAATGGTAGGGCACTGGGGACAGTTACAGAACAAAGAAATCTCAAATACAGGTTAATAGCTCCTTGAAAGTGGAGTCACAGGTGGACAGAGTGGTGAAGAAGGCATTCGGCATGCTTGGTTTCATCGGTCAGAACACTGAATACAGGAGTTGGGACATCTTGTTGAAGTTGTACAAGACATTGGTAATGCCACACTTGGTCACCCTATTATAGAAAGGATATTACTGAACTAGAAAGAGTGCAGAACAGATTTACTAGGATGCTCCCAGGACTTGGTGGTTTGAGTTATAAGGAGAGGTTGGATAGACTGGGACTTTTTCTCTGGAGCGTAGGAGGCTGAAGAGTAAGATCTATAAGATAATGAGGGGCATAAAACAACAAGATGGTCAATATTTTTTCCCAAAGGTAGGGATGAGTAAAGCTAGAGGGCATTGGTTTAAGGTGAATGGGGAGAGATACAAAAGGGTCCAGAGGCAGATTTTTTTTTTTACACAGAGGGTGGTGAGTGTCTGAAGCAGAGATAGAACATAGAACATTCCAGCGCAGTACAGGCCCTTCAGCCCTCGATGTTGCGCCGACCAGTGGAACCAATCTAATGACCCTCTAACCTAAACTATTCCAGTGTTATCCATATGCCTATCCACTAACCATTTGAATGCCCTTAAAGTTGGCGAGTCCACAACTGCTGCAGGCAGGGAATTCCACACCCTTACTACCCTCTGAGTAAAGAACCTACCTCTGACATCCGTCCTATAACTACCACCCCTTAATTTAAAGCTATGTCCCCTCGTGTTAGCCATCACCATCCGAGGAAAAAGGCTCTCACTGTCCACCCTATCCAATCCTTTGATCATCTTGTATGCCTCAATCAGGTCACCTCGTAACCTTCTTCTCTCCAATGAAAATAACCTCAAGTCCCTCAGCCTTCCCTCAGAAGACCTTCCCACCATACCAGGCAACATCCTGGTAAACCTCCTCTGCACCCTTTCCAATGCCTCCACATCTTTCTTATAATGCAGCGACCAGAACTGTACGCAATACTCCAAGTGCGGCCGCACCAGAGTTTTGTACAGTTGTAACATGACCTCACGGCTCCGAAATTCAATCCCTCTACCAATAAAAGCTAACACACCGTACGCCTTCTTAACAACCTTATCAACCTGGGTGCCAACTTTCAGGGATCAATGCACACGCACCCCGAGATCTCTCTGCTCGTCAACACTACTAAGAGTCCTTCCATTAGCCCTATATTCTGTACTCCTGTTACTCTTACCAAAGTGAATCACCTCACACTTTTCCGTATTAAACTCCATCTGTCACCTCTCAGCCCAGCTCTGCAGCTTATCTATGTCCCTCTGCAAACTGTAACATCCATCCTCACTGTCTACAACTCCTCCAACTTTGGTGTCGTCAGCAAATTTACTAATCCATCCTTCTACACCCTCATCAAGGTCATTTATAAAAATGACAAACAGCAGTGGCCCCAAAACAGATCCTTGAGGTACACCACTTGTAACTGAACTCCAGGTTGAATATTTCCCATCAACCACCACCCTCTGTCTTCTATCAGCTAGCCAATTCCTGATCCAAACTGCTAAATCACCCTCAATCCCATGCATCTGCATTTTCTGCAGTAGCCTACCATGGGGAACCTTATCAAACGCTTTGCTAAAATCCATATGCACCACATCAACTGCCTTACCCTTATCCACCTCTTTGGTCACCTTTTCAAAAAAGTCGATAAGGTTTGTGAGGCACGACCTACCCTTCACAAAACCGTGTTGACTATCCCTAATCAATTTATTTCCCTCCAGATGATTATAAATCCTATCTCTTATAATTCTTTCCAAAACTTTGCCCACAACAGAAATAAGGCTCACTGGTCTATAATTCCCAGGGTGGTCTCTACTCCCCTTCTTGAACAAGGGGACATTTGCTATCTTCCAGTCTTCCGGCACTATACCTGTAGCCAATGACGACATGAAGATCAAAGCCAAAAGGTCTGCAATCTCCTCCCTAGCCTCCCAGAGAATCCTAGGGTAAATCCCATCCGGCCCAGGGGACTTATCTATTTTCATACTCTCAAGAATTGCTAACGCCTCCTCCTTATGTACCTCAATCCCATCTAGTCTACTATCTGGTATCGCAGTATTCTCCTCGACTACATTGACTTTTTCCTGTGTGAATACTGTCAAAAAATACTCATTTAGTGCCTCTCCTATCTCTTCAGTCTCCACACACAACTTCCCACTGCTGTCTCTGACTGGCCCTAATCTTGCCCTAACCAATCTTTTATTCTTGACATACCTGTAGAAAGCTTTAGGATTTTCCTTGATCGTATCCACCAAAGTCTTCTCATGTCCTCTTCTAGCTCTTCTTAGCTCTCTCTTTAACTCCTTCCTGGCTAATTTATAACTCTCCAGTGCCCTAACTGAGCCTTCATGTCTCATTTCTACATAAGCCTCCTTCTTCCTCTTCACCAGAGATTCAACTTCCTTAGTACACCACGGTTCCCTCGCTCGAGCACTTCCTCCCTGCCTGACAGGTACATATTTATCAAGGACTCGCAGTAGCTGCTCCTTGAATAAGCTCCACATTTCAGATGTTCCCAGCCCCTGCAATTTCCTACTCCACCCTATGTATCCTAAATTGACCACAATCCCACCCAGGGGCCCTACCCCCATATCCCTACATACTTACCTGCTAATCTGTCTAACCTATGCATCTCAGGACACTAAGGGGTAATTTTAGTATAGCCAATCAACCAAACCCGCACATCTTTGGACTGTGGGAGGAAACTGGATCACCTGGAGGAAACCCACGCATACATGAGGAGAACATGCAAACTCCACACAGTGACCTGAGCCAGGAATTGAACCCAGGTCCCTGGAACTGTGAAGCAGCAGTGTTAACCACTGTGCTACCGTGCCACCTCAGTCCTCTGGAACCCTCCCCGACTCCAGTGATTCCTGAAAGATCACCACCAATGTCTCCACCACTTCTTCAGTCTCCAATTCATAGGTGACAGCTCAGCCTTTAACACCATTATTTCAACAAGACTCATCACACGGGGCTTGGCTCCATCCACTGCAACTGGATCCCAGACTTCCAATCCCACAGATCAAAGTCAGTAAGGATAACTGGTGCTCCACAAGGCTGTGTCCTCAACCCCTTACTATTCTCTTTATACACCTTTGACTGTGTGGCCAAATTCCCCTCCAACTCGAATTTCAAGTTTGCTGATGACACCACTGTTATTGAAAAGGGTTCTTCGAGACAGGATTTACTCCCAATATGAAAATAAGTGGACATATTAGTGAGAGGCAACATGGTTTTGTTAAGAGGAGGTCATGTCCCAGTAACTTGATGAGTTTTTCAACAAAGTGATGAAGATGATTGATGAGGGTAGGGCAGTGGACGTTGTCTAAATGGATTTCAGTAAGGCCTTTGACAAAGTCCCTCATGGCAGACTGGTACAGAAGGTGAAGTCGTATGTGATCAAAGATGAGCTGCCAAGATGCGTATAGAATTGGCTTAATCATTGAAGAACGAGGGTAGCAGTGGGTGTGTTTCTGAATGAAGGGCTGTGGCAAGTGGCACTCCTCAGGGATCAGTGTTGGGACCTTTGCTGTTGTAATATATATATAAATGATTTGGAGGAAAATGTAATTGGTTTGACTTGTAAGTTTGTGGATGACACAAAGATTGGTGGATTTGCAGACAGCAATAAGGGCCATCAGAGGATACAGAAGGATATAGATCGGTTGGAGACTTGGGTGGAGAGATGGCAGATTGAGTTTAATCTGGACAAATGGACAAGGGTGGCACGTAGCACAGTGGTTAGCACTGCTGCTTAACAGCTCCAGGGTCCTGGGTTTGATTCCCAGCTCAGGTCACTGTCTGTGTGGAGTTTGCACGTTGTCCCCGTGTACACGTGGGTTTCCTCCGGGTGCTCCGGTTTCCTTCCACAGTCCAAAGATTGCGGGTTAGGTTGATTGGCCATGCTAAAAAAAATTCTCCCTTAGTGGCCTGGATGTGTAGGTTAGAGGGATTAGCAGGTAGATGTGTAGGGATAGGACCTGGGTGGGATTGTGGCTGAAGGGCCTGTTTCTGCCCTGTAGGGTTCTATGTTCTAAATGTGAGGAAATGCATTTTGGAAAGTCTAATACAATGAGGAATATACAGCAAATGGCAGAACCCTTAAGAGTATTGATAGGCAGAGGGATCTGGGTGTACAGGTACACAGGTCACTGAAAGTGGCAATGCAGGTGGAGAAGGTAGTCAAGAAGGCATACGGCATGCTTGCCTTCATCGGCTGGGTTATCGAGCTTACAAATTGGCAAGTCATGATGCAGCTTTATACAAGCTTAGTTAGGTCGCACTTGGAATATAGAGTTCAATACTGGTCGCCACACTACCAGAAGGATGTGGAAACTTTGGAGAGGGTACAAAAAAGATTTACCAGGATGTTGCCTGGTATGGAGGGCACTAGCTATGGGGAGAGGTTGGAGAAACTTGGTTTGTTCTCACTGGAACAATGGAGGTTGAGGGGAGACTTGATAGAAGGCTACAAAATTATGAGGGGCGTGGACAGAGTGGATAGTCAGAAGCTTTTTTCCAGAGTGGAAGAGTCAATTATTTGGGGGCACAGATGTAAGGTGTGAGGGGCAAGGTTTAAAGGAGATGTACGAAGCCAGTTTTTTTTTTACACAGAAGGTGGTCAAGCCTGGAACTCGCTGCCGGGGGAGGTACGATAGTGAGTTTTAAGGGGCCCCTGAACAAATACATGATTAGGATGGAAATAGAGGGATATGGTCCCCGGAAGGGTAGGGTGTTTTAGTTCAGTCGGACAGCATGTCGTGCAGGCTTGGAGGGCCAAACGGCCTGTTCCTGTGCTGTAATTTTCTTTGTTCTTTTGTTCTAGAAATTGGGAAGTTATGTTGCAGGATGTTGGTGAGGCCACACCTGGAGTATTGTGTTCAGTTTTGATCACTTTGCTATAGAAATGATGTTATTAAACTGGAGAAAGTGCAGAAGGGATTTACAAGGACGTTCCCAGGATTCAAGGAACTGAGTTATAGGAAAGATTGGACAGGCTAGGACTTTTTCCTTTGGAGCATAGGAAAGTGAAATGTGATCTTTAGAGGTGTTTAAGATTGGAAAAGGCATGGATAGGATGAATGCATTCAGTCTTTTTCCCAGAGTTGGGGAATCGAGAACTACAGGGCATCGGTTTCAGTTAAGAGAGGAAAGAATTAATGAGGAGCAACTTTTTTGCACAGAGGGTGATACGTATGTGGAATGAACTGCCGGAGGAAGTGGTTCAGGCAGGGACATGGATAACATTTAAAAAGCATTTGGACAGATACATGGGTAGAACATAGAACATAGGACATTACAGCGCAGAACAGGCCCTTCGGCCCACGATGTTGCGCCGACCAGTTAAAAAAACAATGACCCACTAACCTAAACCAATCCCTTTTCGTCCATAAACCTATCCACGGATCTCTTAAACGCCCCCAAACTAGGCGCATTTACAACTGCAGCAGGCAGGGCATTCCAATCTCTCACCACCCTCTGGGTAAAGAACCTACCCCTGACATCCGTCCTATAACTATCCCCCCTTAATTTAAAGCCATGCCCCCTCGTGCTAGCTTTCTCCATCCGAGGAAAAAGGCTATCACTATCCACCCTATCTAAACCTCTAATCATCTTATATGTTTCAATAAGATCCCCTCTTAGCCGCCTTCTTTCTGGCGAAAACAACCCCAAATCCCTCAGTCTCTCCTCATAGGACCTCCCCTCCATACCAGGCAACATCCAGGTAAACCTCCTCTGCACCCTCTCCAAAGCCTCCACATCCTTCCTGTAATGGGTAGAACATAGAACATAGAACATTACAGCGCAGAACAGGCCCTTCGGCCCACGATGTTGCGCCGACCAGTTAAAAAACAATGACCCTCTAACCTAAACCAATCCCTTCTCGTCCATAAACCTATCCACGGATCTCTTAAACGCCCCCAAACTAGGCGCATTTACAACTGCAGCAGGCAGGGCATTCCAATCCCTCACCACCCTCTGGGTAAAGAACCTACCCCTGACATCCGTCCTATAACTACCACCCCTTAATTTAAAGCCATGCCCCCTCGTGCTAGCTTTCTCCATCCGAGGAAAAAGGCTATCACTATCCACCCTATCTAAACCTCTAATCATCTTATATGTTTCAATAAGATCCCCTCTTAGCTGCCTTCTTTCTAGCGAAAACAACCCCAAATCCCTCAGCCTCTCCTCATAGGACCTCCCCTCCATACCAGGCAACATCCTGGTAAACCTCCTCTGCACCCTCTCCAAAGCCTCCACATCCTTCCTGTAATGTGGGGACCAGAACTGCACACAATACTCCAAGTGCGGCCGCACCAGAGTTGTGTACAGTTGCAACATGATGCTGCGACTCCTAAATTCAATCCCCCTACCAATAAACGCCAAGACACCGTATGCCTTCTTAACAACCTTATCTACTTGACTCCCAACTTTCAGGGATCTATGTACACATACACCTAGATCCCTCTGCTCATCCACACTATTCAAAGTCCTCCCATTAGCCCTATACTCGACACATCTGTTATTCCTACCAAAGTGAATTACCTCACATTTCTCCGCATTAAACTCCATCCGCCACCTCTCGGCCCAGCTCTGCAACCTGTCTAAGTCTCCCTGCAAACTATGACACCCTTCATCACTATCTACCACACCTCCGACTTTGGTGTCATCAGCAAACTTACTAATCCACCCAACTATACCCTCATCCAGATCATTAATAAAAATTACAAACAGCAGTGGCCCCAAAACAGATCCCTGAGGCACACCACTCGAAACCGAACTCCATGATGAATATTTACCATCAACCACCACCCTCTGTCTCCTATCCGCTAGCCAATTCCTGATCCAATTCCCTAGATCACCCCCAATCCCATACATCTGCATTTTCTGCAGAAGCCTACCATGGTGAACCTTATCAAACGCCTTACTAAAATCCATATACACCACATCCACTGCCTTACCCCCATCCACCTCTTTGGTCACTTTCTCAAAAAACTCAATAAGGTTAGTAAGGCACGACCTACCCGCCACAAAACCATGCTGACTATCTCCAATCAATTCTTTACTCTCCAAATAACTATAAATCCTATCCCGAATAATTTTTTCTAAAACCTTGCCCACAACAGAAGTGAGACTCACCGGTCTATAATTCCCGGGGAAGTCTCTGTTCCCCTTCTTAAACAATGGGACAACATTCGCTAACCTCCAATCTTCCGGTACTATACCAGAGGCCAACGACGACCTGAAGATCAGAGCCAGAGGCTCTGCAATCACTTCTCTTGCCTCCCAGAGAATCCTGGGGTAAATCCCATCCGGACCAGGGGACTTATCTATTTTCAGACCCTCCAGAATATCTAGCACATCCTCCTTATCAACTGCAACACTGTCAATTCTACTCCCCTGCAATCCAGTGTCCTCCTCAGCTATATCCATGTCCCCTTGCGTGAACACCAAAGAGAAATATTGGTTCAATGCCTCTCCAATCTCCTCCGGTTCCACACATAACTTCCCTCTGCTGTCTATAACTGGCCCTAATCTTGCCCTAACCAACCTTCTGTTCTTGACATACCTATAGAACGCCTTAGGATTCTCCTTAACCCTATGAGCCAAAGTCTTCTCATGTCCTCTTTTAGCCCTTCTTAGCTCACTCTTCAACTCCCTCCTAGCCAATCTAAAGTTTTCTAGTGCACTTCCCAAGCCCTCATGTCTCATCCGAACATAAGCCTCCTTTTTCCTCTTAACCAACGAACAAAACTTTTTTGGTGCACCACGGTTCCCTAGCCCTACCAATTCCTCCTTGCCTGACAGGGACATACCTATCACGGACTCGCAATAGCTGCTCCTTGAAAAAACTCCACATTTTGGACGTTCCCAGTCCCTGTAATCTCCTAGTCCAACCTATGCTTCCTAATTCTCTCCTAATAGCCTCATAATTACCCTTCCCCCAGCTAAAACTACTGACCCGAGGTTCATGCCTATCCCTTTCCATCACTAAGGTGAACGTAACCGAATTGTGGTCATCCCATTCATCATCTTATATGTCTCAGTGAGATCTCCCCTCATTCTTCTAAACTCTAACGAGTACAAGCCTAGTTTATTCAGCCTCTCCTCATAGCTCAACCCCCTCAACTCCGGCATATTGCAGAAGGTCAGGGGACATGGAGTTGGGGGTAGGGTGTTAGCGTGGATAGAGGATTGGTTGTCAAATAGGAGGCAGAGAGTGGGGGTCAATGGGTGCTATTCGGATTGGCGGATGGTGACTAGTGGGGTGCCCCAGGGGTCGGTGCTGGGGCCTCAGCTATTTACCATTTATATAGATGATCTGGAGGAGGGAACCGAGTGCAGGGTGTCGAAATTTGCTGATGACACCAAGATTGGGGGAACGGCAAATTGTGCGGAGGGTGTGGAGAGTCTGCAGAAGGATCTAGATAGGCTGGGCGAATGGGCCAGGAAATGGCAAATGGAATTTAATGTTGGCAAGTGTGAGGTGGTCCACTTTGGTAGGAAGAATGGTAGGAAGGACTATTACTTACGTGGCGAAAAACTGCAGCAGGCGACGGTGCAGAGGGACCTCGGGGTCCTTGTGCATGAATCGCAAAAACCCAGCTTGCAGGTGCAGCAGGTGGTCAGGAAGGCGAATGGGATGCTGGCCTTCATAGCGAGGGGGATTGAATATAAAAGTAGGGAGGTCTTGCTGCAGCTGTATAGGGCATTGGTGAGGCTGCAGCTGGAGTACTGTGTGCAGTTTTGGGCGCCGCACCTGCGCAAGGATATTTTGGCCCTGGAGGGAGTGCAGAGGAGGTTTACTAGGCTGATACCGGAGTTGAGGGGATTGAGCTATGAGGAGAGGCTGAATAAACTAGGCTTGTACTCGTTAGAGTTTAGAAGAATGAGGGGAGATCTCATTGAGACGTATAAGATGATGAATGGGATGGATAGGATAGAGATGGAGAGACTCTTCCCGCTCAAAAAAGACAGTAGGACTAGGGGGCACAGCCTCAAGATAAAGGGGAGGCGGTTTAGAACGGAGTTGAGGAGGAACTTCTTCACTCAAAGGGTGGTGAATCTCTGGAATTCTCTGCCCGTTGAAGTGGTGGAGGCTGCCTCGCTAAATATTTTTAAGAAGCGGGTTGATGGGTTTTTGATAAGAGAAGGGATTAAGGGTTATGGGGAGAGGGCGGGAAAGTGGAACTGAGCCACAACAGATCAGCCATGATCTTATTGAATGGCGGGGCAGGCTCGAAGGGCTAGATGGCCTACTCCTGCTCCTATTTCTTATGTTCTTATGTTATCAGCCTAGTAAACCTCCTCTGCACTCCCTCCAAGGCCAAAATATCCTTGCAAAAGTGCGGCGACCAAAACTGCACACAGTACTCCAGCTGCGGCCTCACCAATGCCCTATACAGCTGCAGCAAGACCTCCCTACTTTTATATTCCATCCCCCTCGCTATGAAGGCCAGCATCCCATTCGCCTTCCTGACCACCTGCTGCACCTGCAAGCTGGGTTTTCTTGAACAGCAGGTTAGGTGTAAAGATTCGCATTCTAATCAGTAATCTGTAAACTGTCTGTGCTTTATATGCTCTGTCTGAGGCCAGAACTCTCCATTCACCTGACGAAGAGACTAACCCGAAAGTTAGTGAGTTTACTATCGAATAAATCAGTTGGACTGAAACCTGTTGTCAGACTTTTTACTGTGTTTACCCCAGTCCAACACGGGCATCTCCACATCATCCCGACCCAATCCCAGCTCCGCCTTTCTGTCTAATCTCAGGAATTCTCCAGCGGGGATGGGCTAGTATATCTGGGATGGGCGGACAGGCCGTATCTCCCCGCCCTGAATTCCACATTTCCTGAGCCGCCCACAGCCGCTCCCAGCCCCACATCCCGGACTCGGAGCCCGCACCGGCCCGACACAAACCCGGAGCCGCTCCCGGACCCCGGACCCCGGCCCAGCCCACAGCCAGACCCGGCCTCTCCCAGCCCGGAGCCAGCCGAGACCCCGGAGCCGCTCGCAGCGCCCGGCCCGCAGCCCGCAGCCCGCAGCCCCTTCCCGGAGCCGCTCGCAGCGCCCGGCCCGCAGCCCCTTCCCGGAGCCGCTCGCAGAGCCCGGCCCACAGCCCCTTCCCGGAGCCGCTCGCAGAGCCCGGCCCGCAGCCCACAGCCCCTTCCCGGAGCCGCTCGCAGAGCCCGGCCCGCAGCCCACTTCCCCCAAAGCCGACACCCGGCCGCTCTCCCGGAGCCGCTCCCGATGCGGTGCGCTCAGTGCCAGGGAGCCGAGCCCGAGGCCGAGGCCGAGGCGGAGCGCCGCTATTCGCAGCTCTTCTCCCAGCTGGATGTGAACCGGGACGGGTGCGTGGATGTGTCCGAGCTCCGGGCGGCGCTGCAGGCCCGAGGCCTCAAACTACAGCCCGAGGCTCAGGAGGTGAGGGGGGGGGGGGGGGGAGAGGCGGGACTGGGGGGGGGGAGTGGGGGGGGTGGGTTGGGGGTGGTGAGGTGGGGGTTGGGGGGGGGAAGAGGCGGGCCTGGTGGGGGGGGATGGAGGTGGGGCCTGGGGGGGTGGGGTTGGGGCAGTGGTGGGGGGGAGCGGTGCCTGGGGGGTGGGGTTGGGCGGTGGTGGGGGTTGGGGGGCGCGGGTTGTGAGTCTGAGTGGCGCCGGTTGAATTTCCTGATCTTTAATGGTTTTGGGTCCTGGTGCTTGTGGTTGAGTTGATGCTGGTTGGACAGAATAACAACAGACTGGGGCGGGGGCATCAAAACTGAAACAGGAGGAGGCCATTCAGCCCCTCAAGCCTGTTCCACCGTTCATTACCATCTCGGTTGATCATCAAATTCAATATCCTGATCCCCTTCAGCTAAATCTAACTTCTTCCTGAAATCAGATGTTTTGGCATCAGCTACTCCCTGTAGTGATGAATTCCACAGGTTCACCACCTTCTGGGTGAAGAAATTTAACATACAAAACATAGAGAAACTACAGGAGTCTTAGCTGTGTTGAAGAGCAGAAGGATCTTGGGGTCCGGGTCCACAGGACTCTTAAATCGGCCTCGCAGGTGGAGGATGTGGTCAAGAAGGCGTATGGTGTACTGGCCTTCATTAACCGAGGGACTGAGTTTAGGAGTCGGGAGGTAATGCTGCAACTTTATAAGACCCTTGTCAGGCCTCATTTGGAGTACTGTGCGCAGTTCTGGTCGCCTCACTATAGGAAGGACGTAGAAGCTATTGAAAGGGTACAGAGGAGATTTACAAGGATGTTGCCTGGATTGGGAGGCATGCCTTATGAAGTTAGGTTGAGGGAGCTGGGACTCTTTTCCCTGGGGAGACGAAGGTTGAGAGGTGACCTGATAGAAGTTTATAAAATATTGAGAGGAATAGATAGGGTGGATTCTCAGAGGCTATTTCCCCGGGTTGAAATGGTCGCTACGAGAGGACACAGATTTAAGGTGCGGGGAGGCAAGTACAGAAGTGATGTTAGGGGTAAGTTTTTCACTCAGAGGGTGGTGAGTGAATGGAATCGGCTGCCGTCAGTGGTGGTGGAGGCGAACTCGCTGGGGTCTTTTAAAAGACTTCTGGATGAGTATATGGGATTTAATGGGATTGGGGGTTATAGATAGGTCTATAGATTGGTAGGTGTTGATGTGATCGGCGCAACTCGTGGGCCGAAGGGCCTGTTTGTGCTGTAGTGTTCTATGTTCTATGTACAGCGGAGCGGAGAAGCTACGACATATTCTCCGGAGTCTTCAACATATCATTGATGAAGATTCATCACTACAGGGAGTAGCTGATGCCAAAACATCTGATTTCAGGAAGAAGTTAGATTTAGCTGAAGGGGATCAGGATATTGAATTTGATGATCAACCGGGATGGTAATGAACGGTGGAACAGGCTTGAGGGGCTGAATGGCCGCCTCCTGTTTCAGTTTTGATGCTATTCAGCCCACAAAGTTGTGTCGAACATGTCCCTACCTTAGAGATTACTAGGCTTACCTATAATCCTCTATCTTACTAAGTTCAATGTACTTATCTAAAAGCCTCTTAAAAGACCCTATCGAATCTGCCTCCACCACCGTTGCCGGCCGCCGATTCCACGCACCCCCCCAACCCTCTGAGTGAAAAACTTACAGCTGACGTCTCCTCTGTACCTACTCCCCAGCACCTTAAACTTGTGTCCTCTTGTGGCAACCATTTCAGCCCTGGAAAAAGCCTCTGACTATCCATTCGATCAATATCTCAGCATCTTATACATCTCTATTAGGTCACTCCTTGTCCTTTGTCTCTCCAAGGAGAAAAGGCCAAGCTCCCTCTACCTATCCTCATAAGGTATGCTCCCCAATCCAAGCAACATCCTTGTAAATCTCCTTTGTACCCTTCCTATGGCTTCCACATCCTTCCTATAATGAGGTGACCAGAACTGAGAACAATACTCCAAGTGGGGTCTGACCAGAGTCCGATATAGCTGCAACATTAAGTGGAACTGAGACACGACAGATCAGCCATGATCTTATTGAATGGCGGGGCAGGCTCGAAGGGCTAGATGGCCTACTCCTGCTCCTATTTCTTATGTTCGACTCCTAGACTCAATTCCTCGATTGATGGTTTCTCCTCATCTCTGTCCTAAATGGTCTATCCGAATATCAGACTGTGACCCCTGATTCTGGACTCCCCACCCATCAGGACCGTCCTTCCTGCATCGACCCTGGTCAGTTCTGTTAGAATTTTAAAAGTCTCCGTGAGATCCCCCTCATTCGTGAGTTCTGCACGACAACATTCCGATGAGATAGGGAAGTTTTGGTAGGTTACAGGAACCGTGGTGGGCGAAAGTTGTAATGAATCTAGTCAAAAAGGAAAGAAAAGCATACAAAAGGTTCAGGGAGCTAGGTAATGTTAAGGATCTAGAGGAGAATATGACTTGTAAGAAGAAACTTACGAAGGAAATTGGGAGAGCCAGAACGGGTCATGAGAAGGCCTTGGCAGGTAAGATTAAAGAAAACCCAAGGCGTTCTACAAGTATGTGAAGAGCAAAAGGATGCAATGTGAAGGAATAGGACTTATCAAATGTGACGGTGGGAAAGTTTGTCTAGAACCGGTAGAAATAGCAGAGGTGCTTAATGAAACATATAAGATGATTAGAGGTTTAGACAGGGTAGATAGTGATAGCCTTTTTCCCCGGATGGAGAAAGCTAGCACGAGGGGGCACGACTTTAAATTAAGGGGGGGTAGTTATAGGACTGATGTCAGGGGTAGGTTCTTTACCCAGAGGGTGGTGAGGGACTGGAATGCCCTGCCAGCTGCAGTTGTAAATGCGCCTAGTTTGGGGGCGTTTAAGAGATCTGTGGATAGGTTTATGGACGAAATGGGATTGGTTTAGATTAGTGGGTTAGTGTTTTTTTTTAAAAGCTGGTCGGCGCAACATCGTGGGCCGAAGGGCCTGTTCTGCGCTGTAATGTTCTATGTTCTATGTTCTAATACTTTACTTTAGTATTCACGGTGGATAAGGATCTTGGTCGTTGTAGTGCAGGCTTACGGCGGACTGAAAAGCTTGAGTATGTTGACATTAAGAAAGAGGATGAGTTGGAGCTTTTGAAAAGCATCAAGTTAGATACGTCACCAAGAACTGGATGGGATGTACCCCAGGTCACTGTGGGAGGCGAAGGAAGAGATTGCAGAGCTTCTGGCGATGATCTTTGCGTCATCGATGGAGACGGAAGAGGCTCTGGAGGATTAGAGGATTGCGGATGTGGTTCCTCTATTCAAGAAAGGAAGTAGAGATAACTCAGGAAATTATCAACCGGTGAGTCTAACCTCAGTGGTTGGTAAGTTGATGGAGAAGATCCTGAGAGACAGGATTTATGGACATTTGGAGAAGTTTAGTATGAT
The DNA here is from genome assembly GCF_965287045.1 of Carcharhinus amblyrhynchos. NCBI lineage: Eukaryota > Metazoa > Chordata > Chondrichthyes > Carcharhiniformes > Carcharhinidae > Carcharhinus > Carcharhinus amblyrhynchos. The sequence goes on along the minus strand of NC_137332.1, from coordinate 385,000 downwards.
CAAAAATAGTCAGCAAGGCTTTGTCAAAGGCAGATCGTGCCTTATGTGCCTGGTTGAGTTTTTTGAAGATGTGACTAAACACATTGACAAAGGAAGAGTGATAGATGTGGTTTACATGGACTTCAGCAAGGCGTTCGATAAGGTGCCCCATGAAAGGCTTATTGAGAAAGTGAGAGGGCATGGGATCCAAGGGGACATTGCTTTGTGGATCCAGAACTGGCTTGCCCACAAAAGGCAAAGTGTGGTTGTAGATGGGTCTTCTTCTACATGGAGGTCGGTCACCAGTGGAGTGCCCCAGGGATTTGGTCTGGGACCCTTGCTGTTTGTGATTTCTATAAAAGTGGAAGGATGGGTTAGTAAGTTTGCTGATGACACAAAGGTTGGAGGTGTTGTGGATAGTTTGGAGGGTTGTTAGACATTGCAGTGAGACATTGATAGGATGCAAGACTGGGCGAAGAAGTGGCAGGTGGACTTCAACCCGGATAAGTGTGTGGTGGTTCATTTTGGCAGGTCAAATGGGATGAAGGAATATAATATTATGGGTAAGACTCTTGGCAGTGTGGGGAGATAAGAAGGATCTTGGGGTCTGGGTTCATAGGACTCTCAAATCAACTTTGCAGGTAGAGGATGTGGTTAAGAAGGCGTATGGTGTACTGGCATTCATCAATCGAGGGATTGAGTTTAGGAGTCGGGAGATAATGCTGCAACTTTATAAGACCCTGATCAGACCCCAGTTGGAGTACTATGCTCAGTTCTGGTCGCCTCATTACAGGAAGGATGTGGAAGCCATTGAATGGGTGCAGAGGAGATTTGCAAGGATGTTGCCTGGATTGGGTGGCATGACTTATGAGGATAGGTTGAGAGCGCTCGGTCTTTTCTCCTTAGAGAGACGAAGGATGAGAGGTGACCTGATAGAGGTGTATAAGATGTTGAGAGATACTGATCAGGTGGATTCTCAGAGGCTTTTTCCCAGGGCTGAAGTGGTTGCCACAAGAGGACACAGGTTTAAGGTGCTGGGGAGCAGGTACAGAGGAGATGTCAGGGGTAAGTTTTTCACTCAGGGTGGTGGGTGAGTGGAATCGGCTGTCGGCGGTGGTGGATTCGATAGTCTTTTAAGAGACTTCTGGATGAGTACATGGGACTTAGTAAGGTAGAGGGTTATCGGTAAGCCTAGTAGGTAGAGATATGTTCGGTGCTGTAGTTTTTCTATGTTCATCTGGACTCCAGCAAAAACAATCCTAACCAACTCAATCTCTCCTGATATGTCAGCTCTGCCACCCCAGGAATCAGCCCGGTTAACCTTCACTACACTTCCTCTAGAGCAAGAACATCCTTCCTCAGAAAAGGAGACCAAAACTTCACAATATTCTAGGTGTGGCCTCACCAAGGCCCTGTATAATTGCAACAACGCATCCCTGCTCCTGTACTCAAAACCTGTCGCTATGAAGGCCAATATACCATTTGCCGCCTTTACCGCCTGCTGCACCACTTGTACAAGGACAGCTGGGTCTTGTTGCACATTCTCCTCTCTCAGTTTATAGCCAGATAGTAATTTGCCTCCCTGTTTTTGCTACCAAAGTGGATAGCCTCACATTTATCCACATTATACTGCATCTGCCATTCAGATGCCCATTCACTCAGCCTGTCCAAATCATACTGAAGGATCTTTGCATCTTCCTTGCAGCTCAGCTTTCCACTGAACTTTGTATCATCTGAAAATTTGGAAATATTACATAAAGTTGCCTCATCTAAACCATTAATATATATTGTGAATCTTAGCTCTGATCCTGGTGGGCCCCTAGTAGCCAGTGCCTGCCATTTAAAAAAAATCTGTTTATTCGTAATCTTTGTTTCCAGTCTGCCAAGCAGTTTTCTATCCATCTCGATACACTAAGCTGCAATCCCGTGAGCTTTAATTTCACATGCTAGTGTGGGATTTTATGAAAGCTTTCTGAAAGTCCAAATTAAGCATATCCACTGGCTTCCCTAATCAAGTCTACTGGTTACATCCTCAGAGAATTCCAGTAGATTTGTCAAACATGATTTACCTTTCTGACCTTGTCCGATTCTGCCATTGTTTTCCAAGTGCTCTGAAATGGACTCTGGAATTTTTTTCCACTACTGATATCAGACTGGTCTATAATTCTCTGTAACGGGGTTACATTAGCTACCCTCCAATCTGTAGGAAATGTTCCAGAATCTAGAGAATCTTGGAAGACGAGAGGACACAGGTTTAAGGTGCTGGGAAGCAAGTACAGAGGAGATGTTAGGGGAAAGTTTTTCACTCAGAGGGTGGTGAGTGAGTGGAATCGGCTGCCGTCAGTAGTGGTAGAAGCGAACTTGCTGGGGTCTTTTAAAAGACTTCTAGATGAGTATATGGGATCTAATGGCATTGGAAGTTACAGATAGTTCTATGGCTTGGTAGGTATAGATGTGATCGGCACAACTTGTGGGCCAAAGGGCCTGTTTGTGCTGTAGTGTTTTATGTTCTACATTTATGACCACCAACACATCCACCATTTCTAGGGGCACTTCCTTAAGTACGTTGGGATGTAGATTATCAGGACCTGGGGATTTATCAGTCTCCTACCCCAAGAAAATTCCCCAAACCATTTCTCTACTAACATGGATTGCCTTCAGTTTCCCTGTGTTCCCCAGCATTCATGAAATGTTACTTGTGTCCCCCTTTGTGAAGACAGAAGCAAAGTATATATTCAGTCGGTCAGCCATTTCTTTGTTCCCCGTTATAAATTTCTGTTTCTGACTGTAAGGGTCGTATGTTTGTCTTCACCATTCTTTTTCGCTTCACATACCAATAGAAACCATGATGGTCCCTTCTTATGTTCCCTGCAAGCTTATTCTCTTGGACTGAGCTCAGTGCCTGGTATTGGGCTGGGGCGGGTCAGTGTTGAGTAACAGGTGGGTCAGTGCCCAGCAATAGCCAGGGGAAGGCTCGGTGGCTGCCATTGTGTGGGGGTCAGTGGCTACAATTTGGAGTATCATTGTTTGGCATTTGGTAGTTTCAGTACCCAGGATTGAGTGGGGTCAGTGCCATGGTTGAATGGGGCTAGTGGTATGCTATGGATTGTGTGGGGTCAGTGCCCAGCAACAGGCTGGGCAGAGACAATGCTGCCTGGCAACACTGGGTCTTGGGCCCATCGAGTCTGCACTGACATGTGGGTCTGTGATAGGTATGTCCCTGTCAGGCAAGGAGGAATTGGTAGGGCTAGGGAACCGTGGTGCACGAAAAAAGTTGATTTGTTGGTTAGGAAGAAGAAAGAGGCTTATGTTCGGATGAGGCTTGAGGGCTCGGGTAGTGCAGTAGAAAGCTTTAGATTGGCTAGGAGGGAGTTGAAGAGGGAGTTAAGAAGGGCTAGAAGAGGGCATGAGATGACTTTGGCTGATAGGATTAAGGAGAATCCTAAGGCGTTCTATAGGTATGTCAAGAATAGAAGGTTGGTCAGGGCAAGATTAGGGCCAGTTACAGACAGTAGGGGGAAGTTGTGTGTGGAACCGGAAGAGATTGGAGAGGCATTGAACCATTATTTCTCTTCGGTGTTCACACAGGACGATATGAATGTAGCTGAGGAGGTCACTGGGGTGAAGGGGTGTAAAATAGAAAGTATTGTAGTTGATACAGAGGATGTGTTGGATATTCTAGAAGGGTTGAAAATAGATAAGTCCCCTGGTCCTGACGGGATTTACCCTAGGATTCTATGGGAGGCAAGAGAGGTGATTGCAGAGCCACTGGCTCTGATCTTCAGGTCGTCGTTGGTCTCTGGTATAGTACCGGATGATTGGAGGACAGCGAATGTTGTCCCATTGTTTAAGAAGGGGAGCAGAGACTTCCCTGGGAATTATAGACCAGTGAGTCTTACTTCTGTAGTGGGCAAGGTTTTAGAAAGAATTATTAGGGATAGGATTTATAGTTATTTGGAGAGTAATGAATTGATTAGAGATAGTCAGCATGGTTTTGTAGCGGGAAGGTCGTGCCTTACTAACCTTATTGAGTTCTTTGAGAAGGTGACCAAAGAGGTGGATAGGGGTAAGGCAGTAGATGTGGTATATATGGATTTTAGTAAGGCGTTTGATAAGGTTCACCATGGTATGCTTCTGCAGAAAATGCAGATGTATGGGATTGGTGGTAATTTAGGTACTTGGATCAGGAATTGGTTAGCAGATAGGAGACAGAGGGTGGTGGTTGATGGTAATTATTCATCATGGAGTTCGGTTACGAGTGGTGTGCCTCAGGGATCTGTTTTGGGGCCACTGCTGTTCGTAATCTTTATTAATGATCTGGATGAGGGTATAGTTGGGTGGATTAGTAAGTTTGCTGATGACACCAAAGTCGGAGGTGTGGTAGATTGTGAGGAAGGGTGTCGAAGTTTGCAGGGTGACTTGGACAGGTTGCAGAGCTGGGCCGCGAGGTGGCGGATGGAGTTTAATGCGGAGAAGTGTGAGGTAATCCATTTCGGTAGGAATAACAGATGTGTTGAGTATAGGGCTAACGGGAGGACTTTGAATAGTGTGGATGAACAGAGGGATCTAGGTGTATGTGTACATAGATCCCTGAAAGTTGGGAATCAAGTAGATAAGGTTGTTAAGAAGGCATACGGTGTCTTGGCGTTTATTGGTAGGGGGATTGAATTTAGGAGTCGCAGCGTCATGTTGCAACTGTACACAACTCTGGTGCGGCCGCACTTGGAGTACTGTGTGCAGTTCTGGTCCCCACATTACAGGAAGGATGTGGAGGCTTTGGAGAGGGTGCAGAGGAGGTTTACCAGGATGTTGCCTGGTATGCAGGGGAGGTCCTATGAGGAGAGACTGAGGGATTTGGGGTTGTTTTCACTGGAAAGAAGGCGGCTAAGAGGGGATCTTATAGAAACATATAAGATGATTAGAGGTTTAGATAGGGTGGATGGTGATAGCCTGTTTCCTCGGATGGAGAAATCTAGCACGAGGGGGCATGGCTTTAAATTAAGGGGGGGTAGTTATAGGACGGATGTCAGGGGCAGGTTCTTTACCCAGAGTGTGGCGAGGGACTGGAATGCCCTGCCTGCTGCAGTTGTAAATGCGCCTAGTTTGGGGGCGTTTAAGAGATTGGTGGATAGGTTTATGGACGAAAAAGGAGTGGTTTAGATTAGTGGGTCAATGTTTTTTTTTAAAAATAAGACTGGTCGGCGCAACATTGTGGGCCGAAGGGCCTGTTCCGCGCTGTAATGTTCTATGTTCTATGTTCTATGTAAGAAACACTTGAACTGCTCACTTAATCCCATTCACCAGCATTTATTCATAGCCCTGAATGTTATGATGTGCCAAGTGCTCATCCAGGTACTTTTTAAAGGATGTGAGGCATCCCGCCTCTGCCACCCTCTCAGGCAGCGCGTTCCAGACCCTCACCACCATCTGGGTAAAAAGGTTTTTCCTCACATTCCCCTAAACCTCCTGTCCCTCACCTTGAGCTTATGTGCCCTCGTGACTGACCCTTCCACTAAGGGAAACAGCTGCTCCTTATCCACTCTGTCCGTGTCTCTCATAATCTTGTACACCTCGATCAGATCCCCCTCAGTCTTCTCTGCTCCAATGAAAACAACCCAAGCCTTTCCAACCTCTCTTTATAATTTAAACACTCCATCCCAGGCAGCATCCTGGTGAATCTCCTCCGCACCCCCTCCAGTGCAATCACATCCTTCCGATAATGTGGTGACCAGAACTGCACACAGTGCTCCAGCTGTCGCCTCACTAAAGTTCTAGACAACTCCAACATGACCTCTCAGCTTTTATAATCTGTGCCTCGATTGATAAAGACAAGTATCCCTTCATTACTCTACTAACATATCCTTCTGCCTTAAATACTACAGTGTCTTAGTTGCAAAGAACTTCCTAGCGTCCTGCCGTTCATTGAATAATCCCTTGCCAAATTACGACTTCCAAAGTTTATAACTTCACATTTTGAGAGTCAGTGCTGCCCGGCAACAGGCGTAGCCAAGTCAGTGCTGCCCGGCAACAGGCGTAGCCAAGTCAGTGCTGCCCGGCAACAGGCGTAGCCAAGTCAGTGCTGCCCGGCAACAGGCGTAGCCAAGTCAGTGCTGCCCGGCAACAGGCGAAGCCAAGTCAGTGCTGCCCGGCAACAGGCGTGGCAAAGACAATGTTATGCAATGGACAATAGGGGAAAGTGCCTCCATTTACTTGGATGAATTTGACTCCAACAACACTTCAGAAGCTCAACGTCTTCCAGGACAGAGCAGCCTGCTTGATTGACATCTTATCCAGAAAAATTCACTGCCTCCACCCCAGCACACAGTATCAGCCATGGATGTCAAGGTGCCTTGGGCAGCATCTTCCGAACCCACGACACCTACCGTCTGGAAGGACAAGGGTAGCAGATATCTGAGGACATCATCACCTGGAGGTTTCCTTCCAAATCACTCACCATCCTGACTTGGAAGTATACTGCGGTTCCTTCACAGTCGTTGGGTCAAATCCTGGAACTCTCTCCCTAACACCACTGTGGGTGTACCTGTACACATGGACTGCAATATCTGAAAACATCTCACCACAGCTCTTTCAAGGGCAATTAGGAATGTGCAATAAATGCTGGCCTAATCGGTGATGTCCACATTCCATGAGAGGGGGACCGAGTTGTCATGGTCCATGTAGGTGTCAGTAACATAGGAAGGACAAAGGAGGCGGCTCTGCACAATCAGTATGAGGACCCAGCACACAATTAAGAAGCAGAACCTCAAAGTTCATAATCTCTGAAGACTATAGATGGTATAGGAGTAGAGTTAAGAGAGAAATCAGGACAGCAAAAAGGGCACATGAAATTTTTTTGGCAGATAAGGCGAAGGTGTATCCAAAGAGCTTCTACAAATACATAAAGAGCAACAAGGGAGAGAATGGACCTCTTAAGGATCAACAAGGTAATCTGTGTGCGGATCCACAAGAGATGGGTGAGATCCTAAATGAATATTTCTCATCCCTATTTACTGTCGAGAAAAGCATGAATCTTAAGAAACCTGGGAAAGAAATATTGATGTCTTGAGAAGTGTACATATTACAGAGAAGGAAGAGCTGGAAGTCTTAAAGCGCATCAAGGTAGATAAATCCCTGGGACCTGATGAAGTGTGTCCCAGGACATTGTGGGAGGCCAGGGAAAAAACTGAGGTTCCCCTAGTCGAGATATTTGAATCATCGATAGTCACGGGTGAGGTGCCTGAAGATTGGGGAATGGCAAATGTTGTGCCTTTGTTTAAAAAGGGCTGCAGGGAAAAGCCTGGGAACTACAGGGTGATGAGCCAATTGTTGGAAGGTATTTTGAGAGACAGGATCTACAGGCATTTAGAGATGCAAGGACTGATTAGGGACAGTCAGCATGGCTTTGTGAGTGGAAAATCATGTCTCACAAATTTAATAGACTTTTTTGAAGGGGTGAGCAAGAAGGTAGATGAGGGCAGTGCAGTTGATGTTGTCTACATGGACTTTAGCTGGCCTTTGACAAGGTACCACATGGTAGGTTGTTGCACAAAGTTAAATCTCACAGGGTCCAGGGTGAAGTATCCAAATGGATACAAAATTGGCCTGTTGACAGAATGTGGAGTTGCCGGTGTTGGACTGGGGTAAACGCAGCAGAAAGTCTCACAACACCAGGCTAAAGACCGACAGGTTCTTGACAGAAGCCAGAGGATGTTTGTAGAGGGTTGTTTTTCAAACTGGAGACCTGTGACCAGCAGTGTGCCTCAGGGATCAGTGCTGGGCCCACTGTTATTTGTCACTTATATTAATGATTTGGACGGGAATATAGGGGGCATGGTTAGTAAGTTTGCAGATGACACCAAGATTAGTGGCATAGCGGACAGTGAAGAAAGTTATCTCCAATTGCAACGGAAATTTGATTAATTGGACCAGCGGACTGATGAATGGCAGATGGAGATTAATTTAGACAAATGTGAGGTGATGCATTTTGGTAGATTGAATCAGGACAGGTTTACTCAGTTAATGGTAGGGCGTGGAGAGAGTTACAGAACATTAAAGATCTAGGGATACATGTTCATAGCTCCTTGGAAGTGGAGTCACAAGTGGACAGAGTGGTGAAGAAGGCATTTGGCATGCTTTGTTTCATCTGTCAGAACATTGAATACAGGAGCTGGAATGTCTTATTGAAGACATTGGTTGAATGTCAAAGACAAGACGTTGGCAAGGCTACACTTGGAATACTCTGTACAGTTCTGGACACGTTATTCTAGAAGAATTACAAATCTAATAGAGAATAAACATATGAGACTAGAGGTTAGAAAAGAACAATGGAATAAAATGAAAAGCTTGATCTGAGTGTAGGTCGGATTCAACACAAAATTGATGAACTGAGATGGTGTTTACTAATAAATAGGTACGATTAGATAGCAATTACGGGGACATGGCTGTGGGAAGACATGGATTGGGATCTGAATATTGAGGGTGCAGGATATTTAGGAAGTACAGGAAGCGAGGAATAGGTGGAGGGGTGGCTCCATTAGTAACGCTTTTAGCAAATTCAGGAAACCAGAATGTGGGAATAGTTTGAGTACAGGTGAGAAATCATAAAGGGGAGAAGTCACTTGTGGGAGTCATGTATAGGCTGTCTAATAATAACCACATGGTAAGAAGCAGCATAAAGGGGAGAAACTAATTGGAGCTTATGAGAAATGCAAAGCAATAATCATAGTGTTATCCAACTGGAAACTGAAACCCTGTCCCCAGAACATAGAACATAACAGCACAGTACAGGCCCTTTGGCCCTCGATGTTGCGCCTACCAGTGGAACGAATAGAATAGAGCGTAGAATCATGGAATCCCGACAGCGCAGAAGGAACCCATGCATTCCATCAAATCTGCACCTACCACAACCCCACCCAGCCCCTGTTCCCATATCCCCACATATTTACCCTGCAAATCCCCCTAACACTAAGCATCAATTTCTTTTCTTGCCTCTTTCAATATTCTGGGATACACCGTATCTGGCTCTGGGAACTTGCCCATCTTATTGTTCTTCAAAATCTCCAATACCTCTTTTTTATTTCAACGTGCCCTAGAATGTCAACATCTTCCTTTCTACACTCACCATCCACCACATCCTTCTCCTTTGTGAATACTGATGCAAAGCACTCGTTAAGGACCTCACCCACCTCATCTGGCTCCACACACACATTCCATCCACTGTCCCTAATTGGATCTTTCCTTAGTTACCCTTTTCCTTCTTGTATATGCATAAAAAGCATTGGAATTCTCTTTAATCCTGCCTGCCAATGATATTTCATGGTCCCTTTTAGCTCTCCTAAGTCCCAGTTTAAGCTCTTTCTGCTATCTTTGTATTCCATGAGCCTTATCTGTTTTCAATTTCCTGGCTTTTGCAAATGTCTCCATTTTCATTAGAGGGTCATTAGATTGGTTCCACTGGTCGGAGCAACATTGAGGGCTAAAGGGCCTGTACTGCGCTGTAATGTTCTATAATATGTAGGAATATGGGAGTAGGGCCTGAATGGGATTGTGGCCAGGGCAGACTCGATGGGCCGAACGGCCTGTTTCTGTACTGTAGTGTTTCTATTTCTGTTTCTGTTTCTATTTCTACTTCTATTTCTAAAAATTCCCCTTAGTCCAGATAAACACTTTCCTAGCTTGTCTGATCTTATCCCTCTCCAATGCAAGTGTAAAGGAGATAGAATTATGATCACTATCCCCAAAATGCTCTCCCACTGAGAGATCTGACATCTGTCCAGGCTCACTTCCCAATGCCAGATCGAGTACAGCCTCTCCCCTTGTAGGCTTATCCACGGACTGTGGCAAGAAACCCTCCTGAACACACCTAACAAACTCCTTCCCATCTAAACGCCTTATCCTAGGGAGATTCCAATCAATATTTGGGAAATTAAAGTCTCCCATCACAACAACTCTGTTATTACTACATCTCTCCAGTATCTGTTTCCCTATCTGCTTCTCAACATCCCTGTTACTATTGGGCGGCCTATAGAAAACACCCATTAAAGTTATTGACCCCTTCCTGTTCCTAACTTCCACCCACAGAGACTCTGTAGACAATCCCTTCACGGCGTCCACCTTTTCTACAACCGTGACACTATCTCTGATCAACAGTGCCACTCAAAGAACATAGAACACTACAGCGCAGTATAGGCCCTTCGGCCCTCGATGTTGTGCCGATCAGTGGAACCAATCTAATGACCCTCTAACCTAAACTATTCCAATGTTATCCATATGCCTATCCACTGGCCATTTGAACGCCCTTAAAGTTGGCGAGTCCACAACTGCTGCAGGCAGGGCATTCCACAACCTTACTACCCTCTGAGTAAAGAACCTACCTCTGACATCCGTCCTATAATTACCACCCCTTAATTTAAAGCTATGTCCCCTCGTGTTAGCCATCACCATCCAAGGAAAAAGGCTCTCACTTTCCACCCTATCCAATCCTCTGATCATCTTGTATGCCTCAATTAGGTCACCTCGTAACCTTCTTCTCTCCAATGAAAATAACCTCAAGTCCCTCAGCCTTTCCTCATAAGACCTTCCCACCATACCAGGCAACATCCTGGTAAACCTCCTCTGCACCCTTTCCAATGCCTCCACATCTTTCTTATAATGCGGCGACCGGAACTGTACGCAATACTCCAAGTGCGGCCGCACCAGAGTTTTGTACAGTTGCAACATGACCTCACGGCTCCGAAATTCAATCCCTCTCCCAATAAAAGCTAACACACCGTACGCCTTCTTAACAACCTTATCAACCTGGGTGCCAACTTTCAGGGAGCTATGCACATGTACACTGAGATCTCTCTGCTCGTCAACACTACTAAGAGTCCTTCCATTAGCCCTATATTCTGTACTCCTGTTACTCTTACCAAAGTGAATCACCTCACACTTTTCCCTATTAAACTCCATCTGCCACCTCTCGGCCCAGATCTGCAGCTTATCTATGTCCCTCTGCAAACTGTAACATCCATCCTCACTGTCTACAACTCCTCCAACTTTGGTGTTGTCAGCAAGTTTACTAATCCATCCTTCTACACCCTCATCTAGGTCATTTATAAAAATGACAAATAGCAGTGACCCCAAAACAGATCCTTGAGGTACACCACTTGTAACTGAAGTCCAGTACGGTACTGGGGTGTAGTGCATGGTACTGGGATGCGGTGCACGGTACTAATCTCCTTATTTAAGGAAAGATATGAATGCATTGGAAGCAGTTCAGAGGTTTATTCCAGTAATACCAGCAGTGTGTGAGCAGAGGCTGGGCAGGCTAGCTGTATTGGCTGGACCCTTCAGGCAATTTGATTGGAAGTTTGAGGATGGTAGTAAGGGATGATATTGGAGCCAAAGAGCAGAAAGTGGAATCATTGTGGGTGGAGATTAGGAACAGCAAAGGGAGGAAGACGCTGGTGGGTGTCGTCTATAGGCCCCCAAATAATGATTTGGAGGTGGGGCGGGCTGTTAATGCGCAAATAAATGCGGCGTGCAGGAATGGGACGGCGATAATTATGGGGGATTTCAATCTACATATTGATTGGTCGACCCATGTTGGACGCGGTGGGCTTGAGGAAGAGTTCTTGGAATGCTGCCGGGATAGTTTCCTTGAACAGTGTGTGTTGGAGCCGACGAGGGAGCGAGCTATCTTGGATCTGGTGTTATGTAATGAGGCGGGTAGAATTAGGGACCTTGTGGTGAAGGATCCTCTTGGGGAGAGTGATCATTGTATGGTGGAATTTCTGATGCAGATGGAGGAGGAGAAAGTGGGTTCCCGGACCTGTGTCCTTTGTCTGAACAGAGGGGAGTACGGTAGGATGAGAGAGGAATTGGCGAATGTTGATTGGGGGAGCGCTTTGGAAGGTAGGTCTGCTGAGGAACAGTGGAGGATCTTTAAGGAGATCTTTCTTGGTGCTCAGCAGAAATTTATTCTGATGGTTAAAAAGGATCATAGGAGGAGAGATAATCAGCCGTGGATAATGAAGAAGGTAAAGGAGAGTATTAAATTAAAAGTGGATGCGTTTAGAGTAGCTAAGAGTAGTGGGCGAGAAGAGGATTGGGAGAGGTTTAAGTATCAACAAAGAATGACGAAGAAGTTGATAAAGAAGGGTAGGATAAACTATGAAGCTGGGCTAGCGCTAAATATAAAAAAGGATAGTAAGAGTTTTTATAAATATATGGAAAGGAAGAGGCTGACTAGGGTGAACGTTGGACCCTTAGAGGATGAGAGGGGGGACTTAGTGATAGGGGATGGGGAAATGGCTGAGGCCTTGAATAACTTTTTTGTTTCGGTCTTCACGGAGGAGGACGTGAATAGTTTGCCGGGTGTTAGCGATGGAAAGATGGTAGGAGTGGAGGGCCTGAATGACATTATTGTTACTAGAGAGGCAGTGCTCGGAAGACTGGAGGGACTGATTGTGGACAAGTCCCCAGGACTGGATGGAATGCATCCGAGGGTTCTGAAAGAAATGGCGGAGGTGATAGTGGATGCCTTGATGATTATTTTCCAAACATTGCTGGATTCTGGGGAAGTGCCGGAAGATTGGAAAACGGCTAATGTTACGCCGTTGTTTAAGAAGGGTGGCAGGCAAAAGGCAGGGAATTATAGGCCAGTTAGTTTAACGTCTGTTGTAGGTAAAATGCTCGAATCCATGATCAAGGAGAAAATAGCGAGACATCTTGAGGAGAATTGTTTGATAGAGCAGACGCAGCACGGTTTCGTTAAGGGGAAGTCGTGTCTGACAATTTATTGGAGTTCTATGAGGATGTGTCTAGGGCGGTGGATAGAGGAGAGCCGGTGGATGTGGTGTTTCTTGATTTTCAGAAGGCGTTTGATAAGGTGCCGCACAAGAGGTTATTACAGAAGGTCAGGGGGCATGGAGTTGGGGATAGGGTGTTAGCGTGGATAGAGGATTGGCTGTCAAATAGGTGGCAGAGAGTGGGGGTCAATGGGTGGTATTCGGATTGGCGGTTGGTGACTAGTGGAGTGCCCCAGGGATCAGTGCTGGGGCCTCAGCTATTTACCATTTATATAGATGATCTGGAGGAGGGAACCGAGTATATGGTGTCGAAATTTGCTGATGACACCAAGATTGGTGGAACGGCAAATTGTGCGGAGGGTGTGGAAAGTCTGCAGAAGGATCTAGATAGGCTGGGCGAATGGGCCAGGAACTGGCAAATGGAATTTAATGTTGGCAAGTGTGAAGTTGTCCACTTTGGTAGGAATAATGGTAGGAAGGACTATTACTTACATGGCGAAAAACTGCAGCATGCGACGGTGCAGAGGGACCTCAGGGTCTTTGTGCATGAGTCGCAAAAACCCAGCTTGCAGGTGCAGCAGGTGGCCAGGAAGGCAAATGGGATGCTGGCCTTCATAGTGAGGGGGATTGAATATAAAAGTAGGGAGGTCTTGCTGCAGCTGTATAGGGCATTGGTGAGGCCGCAGCTGGAGTACTGTGTGCAGTTTTGGTCGCTGCACTTACGCAAGGATATTTTGGCCTTGGAGGGAGTGCAGAGGAGGTTTACTAGGCTGATATCGGATTTGAGGGGGTCGAACTATGAGGAGAGGCTGAATAAACTAGGCTTGTACTTGTTAAAGTTTAGAAGAATGAGGGGAGATCTCATTGAGACGTATAAGATGATGAATGGGATGGATAGGATAGAGGTGGAGAGGCTCTTCCCGCTCAGAAAGGACAGTAGGACTAGGGGGCACAGCCTCAAGATAAAGGGGGGGCGGTTTAGAACAGAGTTGAGGAGGAACTTCTTCACTCAAAGGGTGGTGAATCTCTGGAATTCTCTGCCCGTTGAAGTGGTGGAGGCTACGTCGCTAAATATTTTTAAGATGCGGGTTGATGGGTTTTTGATAGACAAGGGGATTAAGGGATATGGGGAGAGGGCGGGAATGTGGAACTGAGCCACGACAGATCAGCCATGATCTTATTGAATGGCGGGGCAGGCTCGAAGGGCTAGATGGCCGACTCCTGCTCCTACTTCTTATGTTCTTATGTTGCTATGACACTGAGGGATATTAACAGAGGGGATGTGGAGACGATATTTCCGCTTGTGGGAGAACGTAGAACTCAGGGTTTAAAAATAAGGGATCACCAATTAAAACAGAGATGAGGTGATTTTATTTCTTTCAGAGAGTTGAGGATCTTTGGAATTCTCTTTTGGAAGAGCTGGTGTAAGGAGGGTTTGAATATTTTTTAGAGGTGCACAGATTCTTTGTAAGCAAGAGGCTGACAGGTTGGCAGGGATAGGGGAAGTTGCTATCAGATCAAGTGTGATTTTAGTAAATGATGGAGTGGGCTCCAAGGGCTGAATGGTCTTGTTTGTGTTTTATGAATGAATATAAAAGTGCAGGCTGAGGTGAGGCGAGTTCCTGGCTTTGGCAGAGCACAGGCAATAACTGGGAAAAGGTGGTGGAAGCAGCACCTGGTAATGTGCAACATTTTGCAGTGTGTTGTGGGATTAATACTCCCAAATGGCTGGTTTTGAGTTTATCAGGCGAATTCAGCAAAAGAGAGGATTCTATTTGAATAATTCCCCTTGCCTCCTCCCTTCCCCCACCAAACCTTTACATCGCTCTCTCTCACCCAATCTTTCCAAGATCCCCCCAACCCTCGCTCTGTCTTCTATCACCTGGAGTCTATTTCTTCTCGTCCCCAGACTCAATTTCCAGGGCTATGGGAGAAAGAGCTGGGGAGTGGGTCTAATTGGAAAGCTCTTTCAAAGAGCTGGCACAGACGACATGGGCCTAATGGCCTCCGCCTGCGCTGTATTCTTGATGCTGCAGCAATCTGTACAAACACTGATGTATAGGTGATCGTTTCTAAGTTCTGCAGTCTGACAGACATTTCATCTCCCAGTTTTTATTTACCAGTATGCTGAATTTTGCTTTAAACAGAAAATATTCAAATCTGCGGATGGTGACAAGAACGGGCAGCTGGACTTTGGAGAGTTTAGCAACTACCTCCGAAACCATGAGAAGAAACTTAAACTGGCCTTCAAGAGTTTGGATAAGAATAACGATGGTTAGTATTACTGGCCTGGCTATATTTGGAAAAATGCAATGCAGTACATGTTGCTGAACACATGCAGCAACTGGGCACGAACAAGCTGCTCGGAGCATGCGGCTCGCTCCTGTGTGGCACCCTGCGCGTGCGCTCCCATGCGGCGTGGTTCATCACTTGTTATTTTCTGAACATTTCAGTGAGATGTTATTTGATTCTTTAGGGAAGATTGATGCTGCTGAGATAGTTGAATCTTTGAAGAACCTGGGAATGAGCATCAGCCTTCAAGCTGCGAAGAAGATTCTTCAGAGGTGTGCGATTGTGGTAAACTTTCTCTTTATGGAACGTAGAATATAGAACAGTACAGGCCCTTCGGCCCTCAATGTTGTGCCGAGCTTTGGAGAGAGTGCAGAGAAGGTTTACCAGGATATTGCCTGTTTATATAAGGCATTGGTGAGGCTGAATTTAGAGTATTGTGTACAGTTTTGGTCACCTAGTTACAGGAAGGATGTAAATAAGGTTGAAAGAGTGCAGAGAAGGTTCACAAGGATGTTGCCGGGACTTGAGGAGCTGAGTTACAGAGAGAGATTGAATAGGTTAGGACTTTATTCCCTGGAGTGTAGAAGAATGAGGGGAGATTTGATGGAGGTGTATAAGATTTTGATGGGTATAGATAGAGTGAATGCAAGCAGGCTTTTTCCACTGAGGCTAGGGGAGAAAAAAAACCAGAGGGCATGGGTTAAGGGTGAAGGGGGAAAAGTTTAAAGGGAATATTAAGGGGGGATTCTTCACACAGAGAGTGGTGGGAGTGTGGAATGAGCTGCCGGATAAAGTGGTAAATGCGGGGTCACTTTTAACATTTAAGAAAAACTTGGACAGGTTCATGGATGAGAGGGGTGTGGAGGGATATGGTCCAAGTGCAGGTCAGTGCGACGAGGCAAAAAATGGTTTGGCACAGACAAGAAGGGCCAAAAGGCCTGTTTCTGAGCTGTAATTTTCTATGGTTCTATGGTATGGAGGGTCTTAGCTATGAGGAGAGATTGGGTAAACTGGGATTGTTCTCCCTGGAAAGATGGAGAATGAGGGGAGACCTAATAGAGGTGTATAAAATTATGAGGGGTATCAATAGGGTGAACAGTGGGAAGCTTTTTCCCAGGTCAGAGATGACAAATACGAGGGGTCACAGGTTCAAGGTGAGAGGGGCGAGGTTTAACTCAGATATCAGAGGAACGTATTTTGCACAGAGGGTGGTGGGGGCCTGGAATGCGCTGCCAAGCAGGGTGGTGTAGGTGGACACGCTGGGATGGTTTAAGACTTATCTGGATAGTCACATGAGCAGAGTGGGAATGGAGGGACACAAACGAATGGTCTAACTGGACAGATGAGCGGCACAGGCTTGGAGGGCCAAAGGGCCTGTTTCCTGTGCTGTATTGTTCTTTGTTCTTTGTCTGAAACCAAGGTCAAGCTATCCCACTCTCTATCGTTCTGGAGTGCTCCATGTGCCTATCCAATAACTGCTTGAAAGTTCCTAAAAAGTCTGACTCCACTATCACAGCAGGCAGTGCGTTCCACACCCCAACCACTCTGAATAAAGAATCTACCTTGGACATCCCTGAACCTTATAGTTATGCCCCCTAGTAACAGCTACATTAACCCGAGGAAATAATCCCTGCACGTCCACTCTATCTATCCCCCTCATCATCTTATAAACCTCTATTAAGTTGCCTTTCATCCTCCTCCGCTCTAAAGAGAAAAGCCCCAGCTCCCTCAACCTTTCCTCGTAAGACCTACCCTCCAAACCAGGCAGCATCCTGGTAAATCTCCTCTGCACTCTCTCCAACGCTTCCACATCCTTCTTATAGTGAGGTGACCAGAACTGAACACAATATTCCAAATGTGGTCTCACCAACATCCGGTATAACCCCACGGCTCTTAAACTCAAACCCCGTGTTAATAAACACTAACACGTTATAAGCCTTCTTCATGGCTGTATCCACTTAGAACATAAGAAATAGGAGCAGGAGTAGGCCATCTAGCCCTTCGAGCCTGCCCCGCCATTCAATAAGATCATGGCTGATCTGTCGTGTCTCAGTTCCACATTCCCGCTCTCTCCCCATAACCCTTAATCCCCTCTCCTATCAAAAACCCATAAACCCGCGTCTTAAAAATATTTAGCGAGGCAGCCTCCACCACTTCAACGGGCAGAGAATTCCAGAGATTCACCACCCTTTGAGTGAAGAAGTTCCTCCTCAACTCCGTTCTAAACCACCCCCCCTTTATCTTGAGGCTGTGCCCCCTAGTCCGACTATCCGACAGAGGGTAGTGGTTGACGGTAAATATTCATCATGGAGTTCGGTTACGAGTGGTGTGCCTCAGGGATCTGTGTTGGGGCCACTGCTGTTTGTGATTTTTATTAATGATCTGGATGAGGGTATAGTTGGGTGGATCAGTAAATTTGCTGATGATACCAAAGTCGGAGGTGTGGTAGATAGTGAGGAAGGGTGTCATAGTTTGCAGGAAGACTTAGACAGGTTGCAGAGCTGGGCCGAGAGGTGGCGGATGGAGTTTAATGCGGAGAAGTGTGAGGTAATTCACTTTGGTAGGAATAACAGATGTGTTGAGTATAGGGCTAACGGGAGGACTTTGAATAGTGTGGAGGAGCAGAGGGATCTAGGTGTATGTGTACATAGATCCCTGAAAGTTGGGAATCAAGTAGATAAGGTTGTTAAGAAGGCGTACGGTGTCTTGGCGTTTATTGGTAGGGGGATTGAATTTAGGAGTCGTTGTGTTATGTTGCAACTGTACACAACTCTGGTGCGGCCGCACTTGGAGTATTGTGTGCAGTTCTGGTCCCCACATTACAGGAAGGATGTGGAGGCTTTGGAGAGGGTGCAGAGGAGGTTTACCAGGATGTTGCCTGGTATGGAGGGGAGATCCTATGAGGAGAGGCTGAGGGATTTGGGGTTGTTTTCGCTGGAAAGAAGGCGGCTAAGAGGGGACCTTATTGAAACATATAAGATGATTAGAGGTTTAGATAGGGTGGATAGTGATAGCCTTTTTCCTCTGATGGAAAAATCTAGCACGAGGGGGCATGGCTTTAAACTAAGGGGGGGTAGTTATAGGACAGATGTCAGGGGTAGGTTCTTTACCCAGAGGGTGGTGAGGGATTGGAATGCCCTGCCTGCTGCAGTTGTAAATGCGCCTAGTTTGGGGGCGTTTAAGAGGTCTGTGGATAGGTTTATGGACGAAAAGGGATTGGTTTAGGTTAGTGGGTCACTGTTGTTGTTTTTTTTTTAACTGGTCGGCGCAACATCGTGGGCCAAAGGGCGTGTTCTGCGCTGTAATGTTCTATGTTCTATGTTCTATCCTTTCTGAGCGGGAAGAGTCTCTCCACCTCTATCCTATCATAGAACATAGAACACTACAGCGCAGAACAGGCCCTTCGGCCCACGATGTTGCGCCGACCAGTTAAAAAACAATGACCCACTAATCTAAACCAATCCCTTTTCATCCATAAACTTATCCACGGATCTCTTAAACGCCCCCAAACTAGGCGCATTTACAACTGCAGCAGGCAGGGCATTCCAATCCCTCACCACCTTCTGGGTAAAGAACCTACCCCTGACATCCGTCCTATAACTTCCCTCCCTTAATTTAAAGTCATGCCCCCTCGTGCTAGCTTTCTCCATCCAAGGAAAAAGGCTATCACTATCCACCCTATCTAAACCTCTAATCATCTTATATGTTTCAATAAGATCCCCTCTTAGCCGCCTTCTTTCTAGCGAAAACAACCCCAAATCCCTCAGTCTCTCCTCATAGGACCTCCCCTCCATACCAGGCAACATCCTGGTAAACCTCCTCTGCACCCTCTCCAAAGCCTCCACATCCTTCCTGTAATGTGGGGACCAGAACTGCACACAGTACTCCAAGTGCGGCCGCACCAGAGTTGTGTACAGTTGCAACATGACACTGCGGCTCCTAAATTCAATCCCCCTACCAATAAACGCCAAGACACCGTATGCCTTCTTAACAACCTTATCTACTTGATTCCCAACTTTCAGGGATCTATGTACACATAAACCTAGATCCCTCTGTTCATCCACACTATTCAAAGTCCTCCCGTTAGCCCTATACTCGACACATCTGTTATTCCTACCAAAGTGAATTACCTCACACTTCTCCGCATTAAACTCCATCCGCCACCTCTCGGCCCAGCTCTGCAACCTGTCTAAGTCTCCCTGCAAACTATGACACCCTTCCTCACTATCTACCACACCTCCGACTTTGGTGTCATCAGCAAATTTACTAATCCACCCAACTATACCCTCATCCAGGTCATTTATAAAAATTACAAACAGCAGTGGCCCCAAAACAGATCCCTGAGGCACACCACTCGTAACCGAACTCCATGACGAATATTTACCATCAACCACCACCCTCTGTCTCCTATCTGCTAGCCAATTCCTGATCCAATTTCCTAGATTACCCTCAATCCCATACATCTGCATTTTCTGCAGAAGCCTACCATGGTGAACCTTATCAAACGCCTTACTAAAATCCATATATACCACATCAACTGCCTTACCCCCATCCACCTCTTTGGTCACTTTCTCAAAAAACTCAATAAGGTTAGTGAGGCACGACCTACCCACTACAAAACCATGCTGACTATCTCCAATCAATTCATTACTCTCCAAATAACTATAAATCCTATCCCTAATAATTTTTCCTAAAACCTTGCCCACAACAGAAGTAAGACTCACTGGTCTATAATTACCGGGGAAGTCTCTGTTCCCCTTCTTAAACAATGGGACAACATTCGCTATCCTCCAATCTTCCGGTACTATACCAGAGACCAATGACGACCTGAAGATCAGAGCCAGAGGCTTTGCAATCACCTCTCTTGCCTCCCAGAGAATCCTAGGGTAAATCCCATCCGGACCAGGGGACTTATCTATTTTCAAACCCTCAAGAACATCCAGCACATCCTCCTTATCAACTGAAATACTGTCTATTTTACACCCCTGCAACCCAGTATCCTCCTCAGCTATATTCATGTCTCCCTGCGTGAACACCGAAGAGAAATATTGGTTCAATGCCTCTCCAATCACTTCCGGTTCCACACATAACTTCCCTCTACTGTCTATAACTGGCCCTAATCTTGCCCTAACCAACCTTCTGTTCTTGACATACCTATAGAACGCCTTAGGATTCTCCTTAATCCTATCAGCCAAAGTCTTCTCATGTCCTTTTTTAGCCCTTCTTAACTCACTCTTCAACTCCCTCCTAGCCAATCTAAAGCTTTCTAATGCACTACCCGAGCCCTCAAGTCTCATCCGAACATAAGCTTCCTTTTTCTTTTTAACCAACGAATCAACTTTTTTAGTGCACCACGGTTCCCTAGCCCTACCAATTCCTCCTTGCCTGACAGGGACATACCTATCATGGACTCGCAGTAGCTGCTCCTTGAAAAAACTCCACATTTCGGACGTTCCCAGTCCCTGTAATCTCCTAGTCCAACCTATGCTTCCTAATTCTCTCCTAATAGCCTCATAATTACCCTTCCCCCAGCTAAAACTACTGACCCGAGGTTCATGCCTATCCCTTTCCATCACTAAGGTGAACGTAACCGAATTGTGGTCATCCCATTCATCATCTTATATGTCTCAGTGAGATCTCCCCTCATTCTTCTAAACTCTAACGAGTGCGAGCCTAGTTTATTCAGCTACCCTTGGATGCATTCCATCCGGTCCTGGGGACTTGTCCACAGTCAGCCCCTCCAGTCTGTCGAGCACAGCCTCTCTAGTAACAATAATGTCATTGAGACCCTCCATTCCTACCACCTTTCCATCTCTAACACCCGGCAAATTATTCACATCCTCCTCCGTGAAGACCGAAACAAAAAAGATATTCAAGGCCTCAGCCATTTCCCCATCCCCTACCTACTAAGTCCCCCATCTCATCCTGAGTGGCAACGTTCAGAGATGTGTGGATATGAACCCCAAGATATCTCTGTCCCTCCACATTCCTTAGAACACTGCCATTGACCCTGTAATCCGCATTCAAATTTGTCCTACCAAAATGAACCACCTTGCTCTTTTCAGAGTTAAACTCCATCTGCCACTTTTTGGCCCAGCTCTGCATCCTATCAATGTCTCTTTGCAGCCTACAAGAGCCCCCCACCTCATCCACTACTCCACCAATCTTCATCAGCACATTTACTAACCCACCCTTCAGCCCCCTCCTCCAAGTCATTGATAAAAATCACAAATAGCAGAGGACCCAGCACTGATCCTCTGTGGTACACCGCTGGTAACTGGACTCCAGTCTGAAAATTTTCCATCCACCACCACCCACTGTCTTCTATGAGACAGCCAGTTACTTATCCAATCGGCCAAATTTCCCTCTATCCCACACCTCCTTACCTTCATGAGCCTACTGTGGGGAACCTTATCAAACACCTTACTAAAATCCATGTATACGACATCAACTGCTCTACCTTCATTTACACACTTAGTGACCTCCTCAAAGAATTCAATCAAATTTGTGAGGCAAGACTTACCCTTCACAAATTTATTGTTTATTCATGTGTTTTGGGCGTTGTATCTCCCTGTGACTAAGTCCTGCTGGCATGCTCCTCTATGAGTCAGGAAAACACCTTATTTAAATCATTGTGAAACATTATCTTTATTGTTAAAAGGCTGTAAATGTTGTTATTCATTCTCAGGTTCTGGGAAGGCCCACAAGGCCAATGTTTATTGCTCACGCCAAGTTTTACTGATCAGATGTGGTAGATTTGCACTGCTGAGGAAGCCACATTGCCCCTCGTTCCTGTGGCAGCTCCCTGCAGGGGCCATTCAGTTTAGGCCCACTCCCCTGCTCTTCCCTCTTCAAATTCAGTTTCTTTTTGAACATTATTATGAATCTGTTGCCACCACCCGTTCAGACAGCGTATTCCAAATCGCAATAATCTGCTGGGCAAAAATAATTTTAGCTCTGGTAAAGCTCAATATAAATGCAAGTTGACAAATGTGATGACTGAATCTGCATTGTGAGAGTCTGTGAATCCGAGGGTTCATGAAGGCAGCTCAACACCACCTTCTGAAGGGCAACTAGAAATAGACCATAAATTCTGGACTTGCTAGCAATGGTCACCTCACTGTAATGAGTAACTTAAATATTTCTAGAGGTTGATGTTGGGATATAGAAGGTGGAAAATATAGTCGATGGTTTCAGCTCTAACCTATACTATTTGCTTTCTCTGGGATACAGTATGGATGAAAACAGGACGATGACAGTGGACTGGAACGAATGGCGGGATCACTTTCTGTTCAATCCAGCAACAAGCATCCAAGAAATCATCCACTTCTGGAAACACTCAACAGTGAGAAATTGTATTTCAGATTCACACGGCGAATTGTCATTGCCCCGGAATTGCCATCAAATCAGTGTGCTCAGCGAGTGATTTAAACACTCTGGAGAGAGTTAGTGATATGCGGGCAGGGTTAAACAGTGCGGAATGATGTTGGGTGTGTTATTTCAGTGCCAGGTGCCCACCAACAATTAACCATACTTTTGAGGAGATGAAATCCCCAATTGAACGAGTTGGTTTCCTGTCTGATTTCAAGCTCAGCGCACACAGACACAGGCAGAAGGGAGCTGCTTGGAGGAGGAGGAGAGCAGGGAATAAAGAGGAAGGAGGCCTGGTGCTCATAGGCATGCCCCTCTGACAGAGACACAGGTCCTGGATCATGAGAGACAGCAGAGAAGGCAAGGAGACCAGCCCCGGAGAAGATGCCAGTACCCAGCTGCCAGCATCTTACACATCACAAAGGTCCCATAATCGCAAAAGGTTCTGGACTACAAGGGAAGCCGTGACAAAGATCGGGTTCCGAAGCCCGGGATCTCCGGGGGTGAATCTGTGAACCAGGAGAATTATAGAACATAGAACAGTACAGGCCCTTCGGCCCTCTATGTTGTGCTGAGTTATGTCCAAACTCAAGATCAAGCTATCCCACTCCCTATCATTCTGGAGTGCACCATGTGCCTATCCAATAACCACTTGAAAGTTCCTAAAGTGGCCGACTCCACTATCACAGCAAGGAGTCTATTCCACACCCCAACCACTCTCTGAGTAAAGAAAATTGATTTGATGGATACACTAGGATCAGAACAGGACACTGCAATCGACCCAGATCCCTGGATCTGGAAGGCAGCGAGAAGGGACGCAAACCCTGATCAGACCTTTATTGGGTAGCTGAACATGCCGTGCCCTTCCACAGTCCCTGGGCATCACCCCAGCCTCAAAAAGTTCACAATGAAACACTTCATGGGCCCAAACCCCTGACTAAGATTTATGCCCAGAACATCAATCCACAGCAATGCATGAGGCTGAAACTATTTGAGCTCACGGACTGATGTTTTATCAGCAATCATGAATTGCTGTCAGGTGCACACCCTGAGCCATCTCTGGCGCAGGCCCCAGGCCAGCCGATTACCGCCCAATCAGTCTCTTCTCGATCATCAGTAAAATGATGGAAGGGGTCATCGACAGCTCTGCCAAGCAGCACCTGCTCAGCAATAAGCTGCTCAGTGAAGCCCAGTTTGGGTTTCGCCAGGGTCACTCAGCTCCTGACTTGGTTCAAACATGGGCAAGAGAGCTGAATTCCAGAGGTGAGGTGAAAGTGACAGCCCTTGATATCAAGGCTGCATTCGATCGAGTGTGGCATCAAGGAGCCCCAGAAACTGGAATCAGTGGGTATCGGGGGCAAACTCTCTGCTGGTTGGAGTCATACCTGGCACATAGGGAGATGGTTGTGGAGGGTCAGTCATCTCATCTCATCTCCAGGACAGGTCTGCAGGAGTCCCTCAGGATAGTGTCCTAGACCTAACAATCTTCAGTGCTTCATCAATGATCTTCCCTCCATAAGGTCAGAAGTGGGGATGTTCGCCGATGACTGCACAATGTTCAGCATCATGAGAAAGTAACATTCATATCATTTAAGTGCCAGGCAATGACCATCCTCAAGAAGAAACGCAGATCCCAACCAATGTGGGGGTAGTATGGAACACTGGAGAGGATGGTGGGGTGCTGGGAAAGGGAACAGAGTGTGAGGGGAGATGAGTCTTGGGAAGGTGGTAACTATTGGAGAACCCGGTCCAATCAGAACGCTCTGCCCCGGTAACGGCATGAGCAGGGTCGGCAGGACAGAACGAGGTCATTTAGCTCGAGCAAGGTCAAGAGTCAGAGTGGATTCAGCACCAGGTCAACAGTACAAAGTTGCTTGAAAAGCCTGTCACAATTAGGCAGCTGATTTATCTTTAGTGGCAATGATAAATCTCCTTATAAAAGTGCTGCGCTTTCCTTCCGCAGGTTCTGGACATTGGTGACAGTTTGACCATTCCTGATGAGTTCTCAGAAGAGGAGAAGAAGTCAGGCATGTGGTGGAGGCAGCTGCTGTCTGGGGCAATGGCTGGCGCCGTGTCCCGTACTGGCACAGCTCCTTTAGATCGACTTAAAGTCCTCATGCAGGTAAACCCCCAAAAACACTCAGCATCTTTGCTGCTGTCTGCACCCAAATATAACTAAACAAAGCCTGCCGATAGATAATGAAACTCTCATTTTGTGAAATCTATCTCTACATCTTTTGGACTATCATAACTTGATAGTTTTTGTACAGTATTCTGAAAACTAAGTGATTGTAGTTTGTTAGATGTTGTACTGTACAACAGGCAGTTTAACCTCAAACACAATGAAGCATTAGTCTTGCAAAATGATAAGGTGTGTTTTAGAGATTAATGCACTGTTTAAATAAAGGTGGTTAGAATCTCATTGCAGAGAACTCAGTCACTGGGGTCAGATTAATAAGTATCAAAGGTTTTGTCTCGTTAGCCTGTCTCCCCGTCATCATTCTGCTAATGTGTGATGTTCAGGCTGTGTAAAATTGTTACCTTCCATGTGACAAATTCCACATTCTAGCTGAGATACTAATATCCAGGAGGATGGTGGTGTGCTCGTACAGTCACTGGATTAGTAACCCAGCTGCAATGGAAACAGGCCCTTCAGTCCAAGTTGTCCGTGCCAACCTTTTTTTTTTAAACCTCTAAGCTAATCGATAAATGCTCACATCCCATGTTGCTACATACTTGATATCTTAATAAAGTTTCTGCTTTAACCAGGTCCACGCTTCCAAAACAAATCAAATGAATATGTACAATGGATTCAAGCAGATGCTGAAAGAGGGAGGCGTGGTGTCGCTGTGGCGGGGAAACGGGATGAATGTGGTGAAAATTGCACCAGAAACAGCCATTAAATTCATGGCCTACGAGCAGGTACCGGGCTCCTTGGATCAAACCTTTCTAACTTTGCATTGAAGCAGATTTTGCCCGGAGTAGACGCTGAATTAAGAATAAAAGCCCAGTAACGTGTGTCTGTGGCGATTGTCATAATTGATCTCATCACCTTGGTGATACAAACTCTGGAATGCGAGAGGAATTCCAGCAAATATGAGCTGCTATTTGAGTCTGGATGTGGATGTGCCGGTGTTGGACTGGGGTAAACACAGTAAAAAGTCTGACAACACCAGGTTTAAGTCCAACCGATTTATTTGATAGTAAATTCACTAACTTTCGAGGTTACCCTCTTTGTCAGTTTCACCTGACTATCAAAATAAATCGGTTGGACTTAAACCTGGTGTTGTCGGACTATTTGAGTCTGGATCAGTGTTGGGATTGATGCTCAAGTTTGGGGCCGGGCCAGGGCCAGCTGGGGAGGTTTGGGGGGGTGGAGGGGGGATGGTGGGGGTTGGAGGGCCAGGGCCAGCTGGGGAGGTTTGGTGGTGGGGGGTGGGGGGGGGGGGGTGGTGGGGGTTGGAGGGCCAGGGCCAGCTGGGGAGGTTTGGGGGGGGGGTGGGGGGGTGGAGGGGGGATGGTGGGGGGTGGAGGGCCAGGGCCAGCTGGGGAGGTTTGGGGGGGGGTGGGGGGGTGGAGGGGGGATGGTGGGGGGTGGAGGGCCAGGGCCAGCTGGGGAGGTTTGGGGGGGGTGGGGGGGTGGAGGGGGGATGGTGGGGGGTGGAGGGCCAGGGCCAGCTGGGGAGGTTTGGGGGGGGCGGGGGGATGGTGGGGGTTGGAGGGCCAGGGCCAGCTGGGGAGGTTTGGGGGGGGGGGTGGGGGGGTGGAGGGGGGATGGTGGGGGTTGGAGGGCCAGGGCCAGCTGGGGAGGTTTGGGGGGGGGGGGGGGGGGTGGGGGTGGGGGGGGGGGGGTGGGGGGGTGGGGGGGGGGGGGGTGGGGGTTGGAGGGCCAGGGCCAGCTGGGGAGGTTTGGGGGGGGGTGGTGGGGGGATGGTGGGGGTTGGAGGGCCAGGGCCAGCTAAGGGGATTGGGGGTGTGGTGCAGGGCCACTTCCCCAGGCTGAGGTCATAGAAAATGTGTTTTCTGAGCTTCTGAATTTTTGGCACTTGACCTTTCTTCCATTTTCTGCAGTACAAGAAACTGTTTGCAAAGGACAAGCAAAACATTGCGACTACCGAGAGGTTCCTTGCAGGATCGCTGGCTGGAGCGACAGCACAGACCCTTATTTATCCAATGGAGGTAGGTGTGAATTAGACAAAGACCCAAAAATCAGGAGGGAATTGTAGACCTATTGCCAAGTCAGCCCAAATTTCCCTTGCCAGGATTTATGTTCCCACTTCATCTCACTATAACCTTTCTCCTTCATGTATTTATCCAACTTCCTCCTAAACACATTTATATTGTTTATCTCAACCACTCCCCATGGTAGTGAATTCTACATTCTGACCAATCTTTTGAGAAACAAGCCTTTCTTGAATTATCCATTGGATTTATACGAACATAAGAATTAGGAGCAGGAATCGGCCTTCTGGCCCCTTGAGCCTGCTCCGCCACTCAATAAGATTGTGACTGATCTTTTTGTGGACTCAGCTCCACTTACCCGCCCACTCACCATGACCCTTAATTCCTTTACTGTTCAAAAATTTATCTATCCTTGCCTTAAAACATTCAATGAGGGAGCCTCAACTGCTTCACTGGGCAGGGAATTCCACAGATTCACAACCCTTTGTGTGAAGAAGTCCTTCCTCAACTCAGTCCTAAATCTGCTCCCCCTTATTTTGAGGCTATGCTCCCTAGTTCTAGTTTCGCCTGCCAGTGGAAACAACCTCCCTGCTTCCATTTTATCTATTCCCTTCAGCACGGTGGCACAGTGGTTAGCACTGCTGCCTCATAGCGTTTGGGACCTGGGTTCCATTCCTAACTTGGGTCACTGTCTGTGTGGAGTTGGCACTTTTTCCCCATGTCTGCATGGGTTTCCTCCAATTGCTCCAGTTTCCTCCCACTGTCCGAAAGACATTGCTGGCTAGGTGAATTGCCCATGCTTAATTGTCCCTTAGTGTCAGGGGGATTAGCTAGGGTAAATGTATAAGGTTACGGAAATGGGGCCTGGATAGGATTGTGGTCGGTGCAGACTTGATGGTTGAATGACCTTGTGTGCTGTAGGGCTTGTATGATTCATAATCTTATATGTTTCTATAAGATCACTCCTCATTCTTCAAAATTGCAATGAGACTAGCCCCAATCTACTCAGTCTCTCATCATAAGCCAACCCCCTCAACTCCGGAATCAACCTAGTGAATCTCCTTTGCGACCCTTCCAGTACCGGTATATCCTCACTCAAGCAAGGAGACCAAAACTGTACACAGTAACTCCAGGTGTGGCCTCACCAGCACTTTATACAGCTGCAACGTAACCTCGCTGTTTTTAAACTCCATTCTTCTAGCAATGAAGGACAAAATTCCATTTGCCTTCTTAATTACCTGCTGCACCTGCGAACATAGAACACTACAGCACAAACAGGCCCTTCGGCCCACGAGTTGTGCCGATCACATCAACACCTACCAACCTACAGACCTATCTATAACCCTCAATCTCATTAAACCCCATATACTCATCCAGAAGTCTTTTAAAAGACCCCAGCGAGTTCGCCTCCACCACCACTGACGGCAGCCGATTCCATTCACTCACCACCCTCTGAGTGAAAAACTCACCCCTAACCAACGGGATGAACGAGTACACTATCAAGGGCAGAAGTCTGAGTAGTGTTGAAGAGCAGAAGGATCTTGGGGTCCGGGTCCACAGGACTCTTAAATCGGCCTCGCAGGTGGAGGAGGTGGTCAAGAAGGCGTATGGTGTACTGGCCTTCATTAATCGAGGGATTGAGTTTAGGAGTTGGGAGGTAATGCTGCAACTTTATAAGACCCTTGTCAGGCCTCATTTAGAGTATTGTGTGCAGTTCTGGTCGCCTCACTATAGGAAAGATGTAGAAGCTATTGAAAGGGTACAGAGGAGATTTACAAGGATGTTGCCTGGACTGGGAGGCATGCCTTATGAAGTTAGGTTGAGGGAGCTGGGACTCTTTTCCCTGGAGAGACGAAGGTTGAGAGGCGACCTGATAGAAGTTTACAAAATGTTGAGAGGAATAGATAGGGTGGACTCTCAGAGGCTATTTCCCCGGGTTGAAATGGTCGCTACGAGAGGACACAGATTTAAGGTGCGGGGAGGGAGGTTCAGAAGTGATGTTAGGGGTAAGTTTTTCACTCAGAGGGTGGTGAGTGAATGGAATCGGCTGCCGTCAGTAGTGGTGGAGGCGAACTCGCTGGGGTCTTTTAAGAGACTTCTGGATGAGTATATGGGGTTTAATGAGATTGAGGGTTATAGATAGGTCTGTAGGTTGGTAGGTGATGATGTGATCGGCGCAACTTGTGGGCTGAAGGGCCTGTTTGTGCTGTAGTGTTCTATGTTCTATGTTCTATCACTTCTGAACCTCCCTCCCCGCACCTTAAATCTGTGTCCTCTCGTAGCAACCATTTCAACCTGGGGAAATAGCCTCTGAGAGTCCACCCTATCTATTCCTCTCAACATTTTGTAAACTTCTATCAGGTCGCCTCTCAACCTTCGTCTCTCCAGGGAAAAGAGTCCCAGCTCCCTCAACCTAACTTCATAAGGCATGCCTCCCAGTCCAGGCAACATCCTTGTAAATCTCCTCTGTACCCTCTCAATAGCTTCTACATCTTTCCTATAGTGAGGCGACCAGAACTGCGCACAATACTCTAAATGAGGCCTGACAAGGGTCTTATAAAGTTGCAGCATTACCTCCCGACTCCTAAACTCAATCCCTCGATGAATGAAGGCCAGTACACCATACGCCTTCTTGACCACCTCCTCCACCTGCGAGGCCGATTTAAGAGTCCTGTGGACCCGGACCCCAAGATCCTTCTGCTCTTCAACACTACTCAGACTTCTGCCCTTGATAGTGTACTCGTTCATCCCGTTGGTTCTGCCAAAATGGACGACTACACATTTATCTGCGTTGAAGTCCATCTGCCACTTCTCCGCCCAGTCCTGCATCCTATCTATGTCCTGCTGCAACTTTTGCCATCCTTCCAGACCATCCACAACACAACCAACCTTCGTGTCATCAGCGAACTTACTTACCAACTGCTTGAGATTCTTGCACAAGGACACCCAGGTCCCTCTGCACAGCAGCATGCTGCAATTTTTACCATTTAAATAATAGTCCATTTTGCTGTTATTCCTACCAAAATGGATGATCTCACATTTACCAACATTATATCCCATCTGCCAGACCATCACGCACTTACTTAATCTATTTATATCCCTTTGCAGACTTTCAGTATCCCTTGCACACTTTGCTCTGCCACCCATCTTAGTGTCATCTGCCAATTTTGACACACTACACTTGGTCCCCAACTCCAAATCATCTATGTAAATCGTAAACAATTATGGTCCCAACACTAATCCCTGAGGCACATCACTAATCACTGATCGCCAGCCAGAAAAGCACCCATTTTTCCCCACTCATTGCTTTCTGTTAAGTAACCAATCCTCTATCCATCCTATTACATTACCCATAACACCGTGCACCTTTATCTTGTGTAGCAGTCTTTGGTTCAGTACCTTGTCAAATGCCTTCTGGAAATCCAGATACACCACATCCACAGATTCCCCATTGCCCACTGTGCATGTAATGTTCTCAAAAAATTCCACGAAATTAGTCAAACATGACCTGCCCTTCATGAACCTATCATTATCATGAAAGAGGTAGTGTTGGGCAAGTTGATGGGACTAAAGGTAGACAAGTCTCCTAGTCCTGATGGAATGCACCCCAGGGTACTAAAAGAGATGGCGTCTTACCAGTGGGACAATTTATATCCAGATGTCTCACTATTTCTTCCTCGGTGATAGATTCAAGCATTTTCCCTACTACAGAAGTTAAGCTAACCAGCCTATAGTTACTTGCCTTTTGTCTACCTCCTTTTTTAAACAGTGGTGTCACACTTGCTGTTTTTCAATCTGCGGGAAACACCCCAGAATCCAGTGAATTTTGGTAAACTATCACTAGTGCATTTGCTATTTCTCCCACCATCTCTTTTAGTTCCCTGGGATGCATTCCATCAGGACCAAGAGACTTGTCTACTTTTAGCCCCATTAACTTGCCCAACACTACCTCTTTCGTGATAATGATAGTTTCTAGGTTCTCCCCTGCCATAGCCTTCCTGTCATCAATTTTTGGCATGTTATTTGTATCTTCCACTGTGAAGATCAACACAAAATACCTGTTCAATGCCTCAGCAGTTTTCTCATTTTGTTATTACATCCCCCTTCTCATCCTGTAAAGGACCAGTGTGAGCCCTACCATTGATGGTCCCTTAGTTCTGTTCTCATCTAAAATTGGAAGCATTTTCTCTACCTGTACTCTCTGAGGGTAATCTGTGGAATTCTTTCCCACAGGGGGCTGTAGAGGCTGGGTCGTTAAGTATGTTCATGGCTGCGATAGACAGATTTTTTATCTGTAAGGGATTTGAGGGTTATAGGGATAGGTGGGAAAGTGGAGTTGAGGATCATCACATCAGATCAGTCATGATCTCATCGAATGGTGGAGCAGACTTGATGGGCTGAATGGCCTACATCTGTTCCTACGTCTTAAGGTGTAAAGACCTCTTCTTGTGTCATCTCTAGAAAAGAGAAAAATGCTCTGGTTTTCCTCATTTTTCCTGATATTATCACTAATTTCTGGTCTCATTCTTGTGAATGTTTAGAACATAGAACATTACAGCGCAGAACAGGCCCTTCGGTCCACGATGTTGCGCCGACCAGTTAAAAAACAATGACCCACTAACCTAAACCAATCCCTTTTCGTCCATAAACCTATCCACGGATCTCTTAAACGCCCCCAAACTAGGCGCATTTACAACCGCAGCAGGCAGGGCATTCCAATCCCTCACCACCCTCTGGGTAAAGAACCTACCCCTGACATCCGTCCTATAACTACCCCCCCCCAATTTAAAGCCATGCCCCCTCGTGCTAGCTTTCTCCATCCGAGGAAAAAGGCTATCACTGTCCACCCTATCTAAACCTCTGATCATCTTATATGTTTCAATAAGATCCCCTCTTAGCCGCCGCCTTTCTAGCGAAAACAACCTCAAATCCCTCAGTCTCTCCTCATAGGACCTCCCCTCCATACCAGGCAACATCCTGGTAAACCTCCTCTGCACCCTCTCCAAAGCCTCCACATCCTTCCTATAATGTGGGGACCAGAACTGCACACAATACTCCAAGTGCGGACGCACCAGAGTTTTGTACAGTTGCAACATGACGTTGCGGCTCCTAAATTCAATCCCCCTACCAATAAACGCCAAGACACCGTATGCCTTCCTAACAACCCTATCTACTTGATTCCCAACTTTCAGGGATCTATGTACACATACACCTAGATCCCTCTGTTCATCCACACTATTCAGAGTCCTCCCGTTAGCCCTATACTCTACACATCTGTTATTCCTGCCAAAGTGAATTACCTCACACTTTTCCGCATTAAACTCCATCCGCCACCTCTCGGCCCAGCTCTGCAACTTGTCCAAGTCTCTCTGTAAACTATGACACCCCTCTTCACTATCTACCACTCCTCCAACTTTGGTGTCATCAGCAAATTTACTGATCCACCCAACTATACCCTCATCCAGATCATTTATGAAAACTACAAACAGCAGTAGCCCCAAACAGATCCCTGAGGCACACCACTTGTAACCGAACTCCATGACGAATACTTCCCATCAACCACCACCCTCTGTCTCCTATCTGCTAGCCAATTCCTGATCCAATTAACTAAAACACCCCCAATACCATACATCTGCATTTTCTGCAGAAGCCTTCCATGGTGAACCTTATCAAACGCCTTACTAAAATCCATATATACCACGTCAACTGCCTTACCCCCATCCACCTCTTTGGTCACTTTCTCAAAAAACTCAATAAGGTTAGTAAGGCACGACCTACCCACCACAAAACCATGCTGACTATCTCCAATCAATTCATTACTCTCCAAATAACTATAAATCCTATCCCTAATAATTTTTTCTATGTTTTTTATGTTCTTATGTTCTAAAGGGATCAAGGGATATAGGAGGAAGGGGGGAATCAGGATATTGAATTCAATGATCAGCCATGATCAAAATGAATGGTGCAACAGGTTGAAGGGTTGAATGGCCTAGTTCTCCTTTTAGTTTCTATGTTGATCACCATTCCTTCACTGTCACTGGGTTAAAATCCTGGAATTCCTTCCCTAACAGTACCATGGGTGTACCTGCGTCATGTGATGGCTGCAATTTAAGAAACCAGCTTACCATCACATTGTCCAGGGCAATTAGGGATGTTCATGTTTCATTAATAAAATGAAGAAAATAATCTATATAATAATTTAGATACACTAGGATTTGGATGTCAGCTCTTAGGGTTGAAGGCCAGAGTTAGGGCCTCCCAGGACGTGATGGTGAAAGATCTCCCCCTTGCTCCTGTGTACTGGAATGATGTTCCTGACACTGAATTCTCACATAAAGAATCCAATCTCCAACTTGTTTGAAGAACGTGATCCCCAATCAGACCTCCTTGGCCAATGTGTTTAGCCACCACAGGTGAACAGGAATTCACTGTTTAATGATGGAGGCTTTGAGATCTGCTTCAGTCTAATTTCTAACTATTCTTCGGTTTTGCTAATGGTTTCAAGGTGCTAAAGACTCGAATGGCTCTGCGGAAGACTGGACAATATGCGGGGCTAGGGGACTGCATCAAGAAAATAATGAAGCAGGAAGGACTGATTGCATTTTACAAAGGCTACATTCCAAACATTCTGGGTATTATTCCATATGCCGGCATTGACCTTGCTATCTATGAGGTAGGTTCAAAAAAATAACCTTAAATATTTCCTTATATTCGTTGTTTAAGGGCAGGTGGGCCAGTGGTAAAACTCATCTATTCCTCGCTGCTCCATACACTCAAATCTACATAAAAGTTCAAAGTCCATCAGGCTCCTAACGGTCAAAGCTGCCAAACTGGACCTGCAGCAGTTGGTGAGGTAACCAACAAGAAGGAAAAAGTGACTTGTCATCATCAGTTTACCTATTGCAGATGTATTGAGTTGGATGATCAGCCATGATTATAATGAATGGCAGTACAGAATTGAAGGGCCAAATGGCCCCCTTCTGCTCCTATCATCTATGTCTATGTTAAC
The DNA here is from genome assembly GCF_965287045.1 of Carcharhinus amblyrhynchos. Taxonomy (NCBI): domain Eukaryota; kingdom Metazoa; phylum Chordata; class Chondrichthyes; order Carcharhiniformes; family Carcharhinidae; genus Carcharhinus; species Carcharhinus amblyrhynchos. Next base: position 351,376 of record NC_137332.1, on the reverse strand, counting down.
TATCTGTGACTGTCTCTGCACTAGTGACTACCGCACAGTCCTTGTTGAGACAAGTGTGCCCCAAAGTGTTGTGTGGCACTACTGTGCTAAATTGGATAGATGCAGAACAAATCTAGCAACTCAAAACTGGACATCCGGGAGAGTGAGTGGGCATAATTGTTTCAAATGCATTCTGTAACCTCATGGTCTGGCATTTCCCTCACTTTAGCTTGACCATTGAGCCTGGTTCAATGCAGAGTGCAGGAGTGCATGCTAGGTGGCATGTCCCACGAATGAATAAAAACTAAGCTCCCAGTTCAGAGCCATAGAGTCACACGGTATAGGAACTGGTATTGGTCCCTGCTGACTGTCAAATACCTGTTAATACTAATCCCAATCTGGCAATGATCCTGCTTCTACTGCCTTTTCCTTTGTGTCTGTGCAACAAACATAATGAACATCCTTGAATATCCAGTTCCCAAGTCTGGTCACCCTGCGGCCATGTCTCTGTAATAGTGACTAAAGCGCATCCGTTTACCTCGATTTGTGCTTCCAATCACTATCTTGTTGAGAATGCTGCGTGCATTCCGACAGAGTTCCTTAAACCACAAGCAATACGGTTAGCACTGCTGCCTCACAGCGCCAGGGACCCAGATGGCTCCTGGTTCTGGACTCCACCATCAGAAACTCCTTGCATCTACCCTGTCCAGTCCTGTTAGAATTTTATTGATCTCTTTGAGATTCCCCCCTCATTCTTAATTCCAGCAAATACAATCCTAACCAACACAATCTCTCCTTATACGCCAGCCCTGTCATCACTGGAATCAGTCTGATAAGCCTGTGTTGCACTCCTCCTAGGGCAAGGATATCCTTCCTCAGGAGATCAAAACTCTGTCAGTATTCCAAGTGTGGCCTCACCAAGGCCCTGTATAATTGCATCAACACATCCCTGCTCCTCTACTCGAAACCTCTCTCAATGAAGGCCAATATGCCATTCGCCTTCTTTATCGCCTGCTGCACCTGCATGCTTACCTTCAGTGACTGGTGTACAAGGACATTCAGTTCCACTGCACACTTCCCTCACCTAATTTATGGACATTCATATAACAATCTGCCATCCTGTTTTTGCTACTGAAGTGGATAACCTCACATTTGTCCACATTATACTGCATCTGCCATTCATTTGCGCACTCATGTATCTTGTCCAAATCACACTGAAACATCTCTGCATCCTCCTTACGGCTCACCCTCCCAAGTTTGTATCGTCTGCAAATTTGGAGCTATTGGGCATGATCTTACCAGCCCCGCACAGTGGTCGATCAGCAAGGCAAGCCGGTAAGATAGGGCAAGAGGCAGAAGATCTGGTTGCACCTGGTTTCCCTCCTCTCACAATGTTCCAGCCACGTTTTGCTGACAAAATTATAACTATTAATGATATGTTTTATATTTCACTAATGAGCCCTCTCACTGGTGAGGACTGCAGATAGTCCCACTAATGGGGACCAGGATTCCTGGTGGGACTGGAGGTCATTGAAGCTTCCTGGATTTCCAGAGGCATTTGACAAGGTGCTGCACCAAAGACAGCGACATAAGATAAAGGTGCACAGTGTTACGGGTAATGTGTTAGCGTGGATAGAGGACTGGTTAACTAACAGAAAGCAAAGAGTGGGGGTAAATGGGTGTTTTTCAGGTTGGTGATCAGTGACTAGTGATGTGCCTCAGGGATCAGTGTTGGGACCGCAATTGTTTATGATTTGCATAGATGATTTGGAGTTGGGGACCAAGTGTAGTGTGTCGCAATGTGCAGATGACACTAAGATGAGTGGCAGAGCAAAGTGTGCAGAGGATGCTAAAAGTCTGCAAAGGGATTTTGATCGTCTAAGTGAGTGAGCGAGGGCCTGGCAGATGGGGTACAGTGTTGGTAAATGTGAGATCATCCAATTTGGTAGGAATAACATCAAAATGGACTATTATTTATGCTGCTGTGCAGAGGGACCTGGGTGTTCTTGTGTAAGAATCACAAAAGGTTGGTTTGCAGATGCAGCAGGTAATTAAGAAGGCAAATGGAATTTTGTCCTTCATTGCTAGAGGGATGGAGTTTAAAAACAGCGAGGTTATGTTGCAGCTGTATAAGGTGCTGGTGAGGACACACCTGGAGTTACTGTGTACAGTTTTGGTCTCCTTACTTGAGAAAGGATATACTGGCACTGGAGGGGGTGCAGAGGAGATTCACTCGGTTGATTCCAGAGTTGAGAGGGTTGGCTTCTGAGGAGAGACTGAGTAGACTGGGGCTATACTCATTGGAATTCAGAAAAATGAGAATCATAGAATCCTACAGTTCAGAAAGCGGCCCTTCAGCCCATCGAGTCTGCATCGAACACAATCCCACCCAGGCCCTACCCCCATATCCCTACATATTATCCCCACTAATCCCTCTAACCTATGCATCCCTGGACACTAAGAGGCAATTTCTTAGCATGGCCAATCAACCTAACCCGCACATCTTTGGACTGTGGGAGGAAACCAGAGCACCCGGAGGAAACCCACGCAGACACGAGGAGAATGTGCAAACTCCACACAGACAGTGACCTGAGCCAGGAATTGAACCCAGGTCCCTTGAGCTGTGAAGCAGCAGTGCTAACCACTATGCTACCGTGCGATATGTATCTGTAAAGCTATAGTTGGGGTGAAGCTATTGTGTGATTTGACTCATTTTCTGGTGTTTATTGAAATGTTTGCCACCTTTTTGTCTTGTCTGACATTCATTGTGCTTGTCCAATAAATGTTTCATTCTTTGTGTTAAAAGTATACCAGCAGATTCCTGGAAACGTGTTCAGTAACTGTCCACCGTGGTTTTTTAAAAAAATTAAAAGTTAGGATCTATCAAGGTAGGCTTCAATCTGGGACCTGACTAATTAAACCTCAACTGGGATCGTCACTTTATTAGCTTCATAAAATTTACTTTTTAGTCACAAAAAGGCTTACATTAACACTGCAATGAAGTTACCGAGTCATTGCACTCCACGCCTGTTCGGGTCAGTGCACCTAACCAGCACATCTTTCAGACTGTGGGAGGAAACCAGAGCACTCAGAGGGAACCCACGCAGATGTGGGGAGAATGTGCAAACTCCACACAGACAGTGATCCAACCCGGGTCCCCGGCACAATGAGGCAGCAATGTGAACCACTGTGCCACCATGCCGCCTGTTGACATAAGAATCATTAGAACTCAGAGCAGGAGTCAGCAATTTAGCCCCTCAAGTCTGCTCTGCCATTCAATATGATCATGGCTGATCTCATGTCAGGCTGAACTCCACTTTTCTGCCCGTTCACCTTAACCCTTCAAGCTCTGGGTATGCATTCATGGCAGGGGAGCATGTGCGGATCGCATGCGTGCCCAGCTGTCAGAATCTCCAATCCTGCTGCGCTAGAAAATCAGCATTGCACAGAATCGTCTCTAGTCGCCACGCTACCAGAAGGATGTGGCGACTTTGGAGAGGGTATAGAAAAGATTTACCAGGATGGTGACTGGTATGGAGGGCATTAGCTATGAGGAGAGGTTGGAGAAACTTGGTTTGTTCTCACTGGAGCGACGGAGGTTGAAGGGCGACCTGATAGAAGCCTACAAGATTATGAGAGGCATGGACAGAGTGGATAGTCAGAAGCATTTTCCCAGGGTGGAAGAGTCAATTACTTGGGAGCACAGGTTTCCTCAGTATACATCTTTGCCTCAGTATTCACAGTGGAAGCTGATCTGGGAGATTTTGCTATGGTTTTACAGCAGGTGGAAAAGATTGAGTATGTGGATATTAAGGAGGAGGATGTGTTAGATCATTTGAATTCTATCAAGATAGATAAGTCTCCGGGACCAGATGGCGATGATCTTTGCGTCGTCAATGGAGACGGGAGAGGTTCCGGAAGATTGGAGGATTGCAGATGTAGTTCCTATTTTCAAGAAAGGGAACAGAGATAGCCCGGGAAATTACCGACCGGTGAGTCTGACCTCAGTGGTTGGTAAGCTGATGGAGAGGCTTCTGAGAGACAAGATTTATGAGCATTTGGAGAGGTTTGACATGATCAGAAATAGTCAGCATGGTTTTGTCAAGGGCAGGTCGTGCCTTACGAGCCTGGTTGAGTTCTTCGAAAATGTGACTGAACACATTGACGAAGGAAGTGCAGTGGAAGTGTACATGGACATCAGCAAGGCGTTTGATAAGGTCCCCCATGCAAGACTTCTTGCAAAGGGAGAGGGCATGGGATCCAAAGGCCTTTGGCCTTGTGGATCCAGAACTGGCTTGCCTGCAGAAGGCAGAGAGTGGTTGTGGATGGGTCTTTTTCGGCATGGAGGTCAGTCACCAGTGGAGTGCCCCAGGGATCTGTTCTAGGACTCTTGCTGTTTGTCATTTTCATAAATGACCTGGATGAGGAAGTGGAGGGATGGGTAAGTAAGTTTGCTGATGACACGAAGGTCGGTGGTGTTGTGGATGGTCTGGAAGGATGTCAAAAGTTGGAGCAGGACATAAATAGGATGCAGGACTGGGCGGAGAAGTGGCAGATGGACTTCAACACGGATAAATGCGTAGTCGTCCATTTTGGCAGAACCAACGGGATGAACGAGTACACTATCAAGGGCAGGAGTCTTAGTAGTGTTGAAGAGCAGAAGGATCTTGGGGTCCGGGTCCACAGGACTCTTAAATCGGCCTCGCAGGTGGAGGATGTGGTCAAGAAGGCGTATGGTGTACTGGCCTTCATTAATCGAGGGATTGAGTTTAGGAGTCTGGAGGTAATGCTGCAACTTTGTAAGACCCTTGTCAGGCCTCATTTGGAGTACTGTGCGCAGTTCTGGTCGCCTCACTATAGGAAAGACGTAGAAGCTATTGAAAGAGTACAGAGGAGATTTACAAGGATGTTGCCTGGACTGGGAGGCATGCCTTATGAAGTTAGGTTGAGGGAGCTGGGACTCTTTTCCCTGGAGAGACGAAGGTTGAGAGGCGACCTGATAGAAGTTTATAAAATGTTGAGAGGAATAGATAGGGTGGATTCTCAGAGGCTATTTCCCCAGGTTGAAATGGTCGCTACGAGAGGACACAGATTGAAGGTGCGGGGAGGCATGTACAGAAGTGATGTTAGGGGTAAGTTTTTCATTCAGAGGGTGGTGAGTGAATGGAATCGGCTGCCGTCAGTGGTGGTGGAGGCGAACTCGCTGGGGTCTTTTAAAAGACTTCTGGATGAGTATATGGGGTTTAATGGGATTGGGGGTTACAGATAGGTCTATAGATTGGTAGGTGTTGATGTGATCGGCGCAACTCGTGGGCCGAAGGACCTGTTTGTGCTGTAGTGTTCTATGTTCTATGTTGAAGGGGCAAGGTTTAAAGGACATGTACGAGGCAGGTATTTTACAGAGAGGGTGGTGGGTGCCTGGAATTCGCTGCCGGAGGAGGTAGTGGAAGAGGATATGGAAGTGACTTTTAAGGGGCGTCTGGACAAATACATGAATAGGATGGGATTAGAGGGATATGGTCCCTGGAAGTGTAGGGGGTTTATGTTCGGACAGGCAGCATAGAATCCATAGAATCCCCACAGTTCAGAAGGAAGCCATTTGGCCGATCGAGTCTGCACCGATCACAACCCTACCCAGGGCCCTGTCCCCATAACCCTGCGAAACCCTTGTTAGTCCCCCTGACACTGAGGGGCAATTTACCACGTGCAATCCACCTAACCTGCACATCTTTGGAACATAGAACAGTACAGCACAGTATAGATCCTCCAGCCCTCAATGTTGTGCTGAGCTATGTCCAAATCCCAAGATCGAGCTATCCCACTCCCTATCATTCTGGAGTGCTCCATGTTACTATCCAATAACCGCTTGAAAGTTCCTAAAGTGTCCGACTCCACTATCACAGCAGGCAGTGCATTCCACACCCCAACCACTCTCTGAATAAAGAATCTACCTCGATGCGATTACTGTCACTGGAGAGGTAGTGCTTGATAGACTAATGGGACTGAAGGAGGACAAGTCCCCAGGACTGGATGGAATGCATCCCAGGGTTCTGAAGGAAATGACAGAGGTGATAGTGGATGCCTTAGTGATTATTTATCAAAATTCGCTGGATTCCGAGGAAGTGCCGGAAGATTGGAAAACGGCTAATGTTACGCCGCTGTTTAAAAAAGGTAGCAGACAAAAGGCAGGGAATTATAGGCTGGTTAGTTTAACGTCTGTAGTTGGAAAAATGCTATAATCCGTCATCAAAGAAGAAATTGTGAGGCATCTAGAAAAGAATGGTTTGATCGAGCAGACGCAGCACGGATTCGTTAAGGGGAAGTCATGTTTGACGAATTTATTGGATTTCTATGAGGATGTGACTAGTGCGGTAGACAGAGGGGAACCGGTGGATGTGGTGTTTTTAGATTTCCAAAAGGCGTTTGATAAGATGCCTCATAAAAGGTTGCTACAGAAGGTTAGGGTGCACGGAGTTGGGAGTTAGCGTGGATAGGGGATTGGTTGTCTAATAGGAAGCAGAGAGTTGGTATCAATAGGGGCTATTCTGGTTGGCGGTTGGTGACTAGTGGAGTGCCGCAGGGATCGGTGCTGGGGTCTCAGCTATTTACCATTTATACGGATGATCTGGAGGAGGGGGCTGAGTGTAGGGGGACAAATTTTGCTGATGACATGAAGATGAGTGGAAAAAGCAAATTGCGTGGAGAGTGTGGAAAGTCTGCAGAGGGATCTGGATAGGCTGAGCGAGTGGGTGAGGACCTGGCAGATGGAGTATAATGTTAGCAAGTGTGAGGTTATCCACTTTGGCAGAAATAATAGTAGGAGGGATTATTATTTAAAAGGCGAAAAGCTGCAGCATGCAACGGTGCAGAGGGACCTGGGGGTCCTTGTGCACGAGTCGCAAAAACCCAGTCTGCAGGTGCAGCAGGTGATCAGGAAGGTGAATGGAATATTGGCCTTTATAGCGAGAGGGATAGAATATAAAAGCAGGGAGGTCTTGCTGCAACTGTACAGGGCACTGGTGAGGCCACAGCTGGAGTACTGTGTGCAGTTTTGGTCGCCGCACTTGCGCAAGGATATTTTGGCCTTGGAGGGAGTGCAGAGGAGGTTCACTAGGCTGATACCGGAGATGAGGGGGTTGGACTATGAAGAGAGACTGAATAGACTGGGTCTGTACTCATTGGAGTTTAGAAGGATGAGGGGGGATCTTACAGAGATCTATAAGATAATGAAGGGGACGGATAGGGTAGAGGTAGAGAGATTCTTCCCGCTTAGGAAGGACAGCAGGACTAGAGGGCACAGCCTCAAGATAAGGAGGGGGGGGGTGCAGTTTAGATCAGAGTTGAGGAGGAACTACTTCACTCAAAGGGTGGTGAATCTCTGGAATTCTCTGCCCATTGAAGTGGTGGAGGCTACCTCACTAAATATATTTAAGTCACAGGTAGATAGGTTTTTGATAGACAGGGGAATTAAGGGTTATGAGGAGAAAGCGGGAAAGTGGAACTGATCCACTTCAGATCAGCCATGATCTTATTGAATGGTGGGGCAGGCTCAAAGGGCTAGATGGCCTACTCCTGCTCCTATTTCTTATGTTCTTACATCCCTCCTATATCACCCACCATGAACCTAGTAATAGCTACATCCACCCAAGGAAATAGTCTCTGAACGTCCACTCTATCTATCCCCCTCATCATCTTATAAACCTCTATTAAGTCGCCTCTCATCCACCTCTGCTCTAAAAAGAAAACCCTAGCTCCTTCAATCTTTCCTCATGAGACCTACCCTCCAAACCAGGCAGCATCCTGGTAAATCTCCTCTGCACTCTCTCCAATGCTTCCACATCCTTCTTATAGTGAGGTGACCAGAACTGAACACAATATTCCAAATGTGGTCTCACCAACATCCAGTATAGTTGCAGCATAACCCCATTAACTTCCTACCTTAGCCATGGAAATCTTTCCCCTTTTTACCACACTTCCTCCTCTCTAGAATATATTTTAGTTGGGAGGACTTGAATATCTCATTAAATATCTGCCCCTGTTCATCCACTGTCTGACCTTTTCGTCTTCCTGCCTAGTTAACTAGGGCCAAAGCTGTCCTCATGCCTACGTAACTACCTCGGTTTGACTCCGGGATGCAAGGATGGGGGTAAATGGGTGTTTTACTGGTTGGTGATCAGTTATTAGTGATGTGCCTCAGGGATCAGTGTTGGGACTGTAATTGTTTACGATTTACATCGATGATTTGGAGTTGGGGACCAAGTGTAATGTGTCAAAATTCACAGATGACAATGAGATGGGTGGCAGGGCAAAGTGTGCGGAGGATGCTGAAAGTCTGCAAAGGGATATAGATAGTCTTAGTGAGTGGGTGAGGGTCTGGCAGATGGAGTACAATGTTGGTAAATGTGAGGTCATCCATTTTGGTAGGAATAACAGCAAAATGGAGTGTTATTTAAATGGTAAAAAATTGCAGCATGCTGCTGTGCAGAGGGATCTGGGTGTCCTTGTGCAGGAATCTCAAGGAGTTGGTTTGCAGGTACAGCAGGTAATTAAGAAGCAAATGGAATTTTGTCCTTCATTGCCAGAGGGATGGAGTTTAAAAACAGCGAGGTTATGTTGCAGCTGTATAAGGTGCTGGTGAGGTCACATCTGGAGTATTGCATATAGTTTTGGTCTCCTTACTTGAGAAGGAGTATATTGGTACCAGAGGGGATGCAGAGGAGATTCACTAGGTTGATTCCAGAGCTGAGAGGGTTGGCTTATGATGAGAGACTGAGTGGACTGGGGCTATAGTCATTGGAATTCCGAAAAATGAGGGAGATCTTATAGAAACATATAAGATTTGGGGCGGTATGTTAGCACAGTGGTTAGCACTGCTGCTTCACTGCTCCAGGGACTTGGGTTCGATACCTGGCTTGGGTCACTCTCTGTGGAGTTTGCATAGTCTCCTCATGTCTGCGTGGGTTTCCTCCAGGTGCTCCGGTTTCCTCCCACAGTCCAAAGACATGCGGGTTAGGTTGATTGGCCATGCTAAAATTGCCCCTTAGTGTCCTGAGATGTGTAGATTGGAGGGATTAGTGGGTAAATATGTAGGGATATGGGGTAGGGCCTGGGTGGGATTGTGGTCAGTGCACGCTCGATGGGCCCAATGGCCTCTTTCTGCACTGTAGGGTTTCTATGATTCTATGATTATGAAGGGAATCGATAAGATAGAATCAGGGAAGTTGTTTCCACTGGCGGGTGAAACTAGAACTAGGGGCATAGCCTCAAAATAAGGGGAAGCAGATTTAGGACTGAGTTGAGGAGGAACTTCTTCACACAAAGGGTTGTGAATCTGTGGAATTCCCTGACCAGTGAAGCAGTTGAGGCTCCCTCATTGAATGTTTTTAAGGCAAGAATAAATTTTTGAACAGTAAAGGAATTAAGGGTTATGGTGAGTGGGCGGGTAAGTGGAGCTGAGTCCACAAAAAGATCAGCCATGATCTTATTGAATGGTGGGGCAGGCTCGAGGGACCAGATGGCTGACTCCTGCTCCTGGTTCTTACGTTCTTATGTAAGTGTGGGCCTCCAGTTTCTTGCCCTCAAACTGTGCTGGTTAGGTGCATTGACCTGAACAGGTGCCGGACTGTGGCGACTAGGGGAATTCCACAGAACTTCATTGCAGTGTTAATGTAAGCCTTACTTGTGACTAATAAATAAACTCAGGACACTAAAGTTTAAACTTTACATTTGAAATTCTAAAATGCTATGATCATTCTTCCTTAGAGGATCCTGAACTATGAGATCATTTATTAGCCCTTATTATACAATACCTATACAAATCCAGAGTACAAAGAACAGTACAGCACAGGAAACAGGCCCTTCAGCCCTCCAGGCCTGTGCCGTGCATTGGTCCAAATGGACCATGCGTTTGTATCCCTCCATTCCCAGGCTGCTCATGTGTCTATCCAGGTAATTCTTAAACGATCCCAGTGTGTCCGCCTCCACCACTCTACTTGGCAGCGCATTCCAGGCCTCCACCACCCTCTGCGTAAAATACGTCCCTCTGATACCTGAGTTAAACCTCGCCCCTCTCACCTTGAGCCTGTGACCCCTCGTGATCATTATCTCCGACCTGGGAAAAAGCTTCCCACTGTTCACCCAATCTATACCCTTCATAATTTTATACACTTCTATTAGGTCTCCCCTCATTCTCCGTCTTTCCAGGGAGAACAACCCCAGTTTACCCAATCTCTCCTCATAGCTAAGACCTTCCATACCACGCAACATCCTGGTAAACCTTCTCTGCATTCACTCTAAAGCCTCCACATCCTTCTGGTAGTGTGGCAACCAGAACTGGACGCAGTATTCCAAATGTGGCCTAACCAGCGTTCTATACAGCTGCAACATCTTATGCCAACTTTTATACTCTATGCCCAGTCCAATAAAGGCAAGCATGTCATATGCCTTCTTTACGACCTTCTCCACCTGTGCTGCCACCTTCAGGGATTTGTGGACTTGCACACCTAGCTCCCTCTGTGTTTCTATACTCTTGATGGCCCTGTCATTTATTGTATAGCTCCCTGCTACACTAGTTCTTCCAAAATGCATCACCTCGCATTTATCTGGATTAAATTCCATCTGCCATTTCTCCGCCCAATTTTCCAGCCTATCTATATCCTGCTGTATTGTCCGACAATGTTCATAGCTATCCGCAAGTCCAGCCATCATCTTGTCATCTGCAAACTTGCTGATCACACCAGTTACTCACTCTTCCAGATCATTTCTATATATCACAAATAGCAGAGGTCCCAGTACAGAGCCCTGCGGAACACCACTGGTCACAGACCTCCAGCCGGAAAAAGACCCTTCAACTGCTACCCTCTGTCTCCTGTGGCCAAAAGTCCGACAACACCAGGTTTTAGTCCAACCGATTTATTTGATAATAGACTCACAAGCTTTCGAGGCTTCCCTCTTCGTCAGGTGAATGGAGAGTTCTGGCCTCAGACAGAGCATATAAAGCACAGACAGTTTAGAGATTACTGATTAGAATGCGAATCCTTACACCTAACCTGCTGTTCAAGACCTGAAGTGGCTGACAATGTGAGTGGAAGGAGCACTGATCACAGATGACAATACACATCTCTGTAAACTGTGATCAGTGCTCCTTCCACTCACATTGTCAGCCACTTCAGGTCTTGAACAGCAGGTTAGGTGTAAGGATTCGCATTCTAATCAGTAATCTCTAAACTGTCTGTGCTTTATATGCTCTGTCTGAGGCCAGAACTCTCCATTCACCTGACGAAGAGGGAAGCCTCGAAAGCTTGTGAGTCTATTATCAAATAAATCGGTTGGACTAAAACCTGGTGTTGTCAGACTTTTTACTGTGTTTACGCCAGTCCAACGCCGGCATACCCACATCCTGTGGCCAAGCCAGTTCTCTACCCATCTAGCCACCTGTCCTTGTATCCCATGAGCCTTAACCTTCTTAACCAACCTGCCATGAGGGACTTTGTCAGACGCCTTACTAAAATCCATATAGACGACATCCACAGCCCTTCCTTCGTCGACCATTTTTGTCACCTCCTCAAAAAACTCTACCAAATTTGTAAGGCACGACCTCCCTCTTACAAAGCCATGCTGTCCATCACTAACGAGACTGCTCCGTTCTAAATGCGCATACACCCTATCTCTAAGAATCCTCTCCAACAACTTCCCTACCACGGACGTCAAGCTCACCGGTCTATCTGCTGTTCGTCAGCCCATTGGCCCAATTGATCCAATATCCATTGCAATTGGATATAACCTTCACTGCCCACTATGTCACCAATTGTGGTGTCATCTGCAAACTTATGAACCACGCCTCCTATATTCTCATCTAAATCATTCATATAAATGACAAATAACAGTGGATCCAGCACCGATCCCTGAAGCACACCGCTGGTCACAGGCCTCCAGCTTGAAAGACAATTCTTTACTACCACCCTCTGGCTTCTGTCAAGAAGCCAATTTTGTATCCATTTAGATACCTGACCCTGGATCCCATGAGATTTAACCTTATGCAACAACCTATCATGCAGTACCTTGCCAAAGGCCTTGCTAAAGTCCATGTAGACAACATCAACTGCACTGCCCTCATCTACTTTCTTGGTTACCCCTTCAAACAACTCATTCAAATTTGTGAGACATGATTTTCCACTCACAAAGCCATGCTGACTGTTCCTAATCAGTCCGTGCGTCTCTAAATGTCTCTCAAAATACTTTCCAACAACATACCCACCAGATGTGAGGCTCACTCTCCTGTAGAACAAAAAACAAAAAAAATTACAGCACAGGAACAGGCCTTTCGGCCTTCCAAGCCTGCACTGACCATGCTGCCCGACTTAATTAAACCCCTTCCTCCCCTTCCAGGGACCATATCCCTCTATCCCCTTCCTATTCATGTACTTGTCAAGATGCCTCTTAAAAGTCACTACCGTATCCGCTTCCACTACCACTCCCGGCAATGAGTTCCAGGCACCCACTACTCTCTGCGTAAAAAAATCTACCTCGTACATCTGCTTTAAACCTTGCCTCTTCCACCTTAAACTTATGCCCCCTAGTAATTGACTCTTCCATCTTGGGAAAAGGCTTCTGACTATCCACTCTGTCTGTGCCTCTCGTAATCTTGTAGACTTCTATCAGGTCCCCCCTCAACCTCCAGTGAGAACAAACCAAGTTTCTCCAACCTCTCCGCATAGCTAATGCCCTCCATACCAGGCAACATCCTGGTAAATCTTTTCTGTACCCTCTCCAAAGCCTCCACGTCCTTCTGGTAGTGTGGTGACCAGAATTGAACACTATATTCCAAGTGCAGCCTAACTAAGGTTCTATAAAGCGGCAACATGACTTGCCAATTTTTAAACTCTGTGCCCCGGCCAATGAAGGCAAGCATGCCGTATGCCTTCTTGACTACCTTCTCCACCTGCATTGCCACTTTCAGTGACCTGTGTACCTGTAAACCCAGATCCCTTTGCCAAGTAGGGTGGTGGAGGCAGGCACGGTAGGGTTGTTTAAGGCTTACTTAGACAGGCACATGAGCAGACTAGAGATGGAGGGATACAGGAGACTTTTCTAAATAAAGATCAAGAGCTTTGGAATGTCCCTGGGAATCAATTGATTCCTATGGACCTTCCAACATATTTCATGGCTCACTTGCTTTATTTCTGCGCTTCTGGTGATTCCGTAAATGTCTGTCTAAGTTTTGTATGTTTATTGATGTATTTTCTTTGACTTCACAGGAGATTTGGTCCGCCTTGTTGTGCAACAAGGGGCATACACGCGGTGGGTCGTGCAAGGCCTGCTCTTGGATGTTGCTTCAAGAGTTGCCTAGTGCTTCACGTCGTTAGTGTACGCTTAAACTGGACCATCTGACAGGCAACATGACAGCTCAGTGACTATCACTGTTTGCTGTGCAGATACATGGATTTGGGCCGGTGTCTGTGGGAGTTTGCACATTCTCCCCATGATTGCGTAGGTTTTCTCCGGGTGCTCCGGTTTCCTCCCACATCCCAAAAACATGCTCCTCGGCTGATTGGTGTAACAAATTGTCCCTAAATTAGTCTCCCCTCAGTCTTTCCCAATAGGTGTAGACAAAGATCATGGGTAGAGGAGGGTACTCATAACGTTAAAATGGCAGCGTGGACTCGTTGGGCCGAAGGGCCTGTTTCCCATGCTGTGTTGTTCTTTGTTCATATCCCATCAGGCCCTGGGGACTTGACTACCTTAATATTTCACCAGAACCCCAATACCTCCTCCTTGATCTCAACACATGTCTACACATCTTTTCCCAAACCCAACATCCACCAAGTCCTTCTCTTTGGTGAATAATGACGCAAAGCATTCATTTAATACCTCGCCCATTTCCTCTGGCTCCATGCATAGATTCCCTCCCTTGTCGTTGAGTGGGCCAACCCTCTCCCTGGCTACCCTCTTGCTCTTTATATGTGTAAAAAGCCTTGGGATTTTCCTTAATCCTGCTGGCCAGTACTTTTTCATGACCCCTTTTAGCCCTTCTTACTCCTTGCTTAAGTTTCTTTCTACTTTTCCCCATTCACTTTGGTAGGAATAACAGATGTGTTGAGTATAGGGCTAACGGGAGGACTCTGAATAGTGTGGATGAACAGAGGGATCTAGGTGTATGTGTACATAGAACATAGAACACTACAGCACAAACAGGCCCTTCGGCCCACGAGTTGCGCCGATCACATCAACACCTATCTATAACCCCCAATCCCATAAAACCCCATATACTCATCCAGAAGTCTTTTAAAAGACCCCAGCGAGTTCGCCTCCACCACCACTGACGGCAGCCGATTCCATTCACTCACCACCCTCTGAGTGAAAAACTTACCCTTAAGTTACCCCATAGATCCCTGAAAGTTGGGAATCAAGTAGATAAGGTTGTTAAGAAGGCATACGGTGTCTTGGCGTTTATTGGTAGGGGGATTGAATTTAGGAGTCGCAGCGTCATGTTGCAACTGTACACAACTCTGGTGCGGCCGCACTTGGAGTATTGTGTGCAGTTCTGGTCCCCACATTACAGGAAGGATGTGGAGGCTTTGGAGAGGGTGCAGAGGAGGTTTACCAGGATGTTGCCTGGTATGGAGGGGAGGTCCTATGAGGAGAGACTGAGGGATTTGGGGTTGTTTTCGCTGGAAAGAAGGCGGCTAAGAGGGGATCTTATTGAAACATATAAGATGATTAGAGGTTTAGATAGGGTGGACAGTGATAGCCTTTTTCCTCGGATGGAGAAATCTAGCACGAGGGGGCATGGCTTTAAATTAAGGGGGGGTAGTTATAGGACGGATGTCAGGGGTAGGTTCTTTACCCAGAGGGTGGTGAGGGATTGGAATGCCCTGCCTGCTGCAGTTGTAAATGCGCCTAGTTTGGGGGCGTTTAAGAGATCCGTGGATAGGTTTATGGACGAAAAGGGATTGGCTTAGGTTAGTGGGTCATTGTTTTTTAACTGGTCGGCGCAACATCGTGGGCCGAAGGGCCTGTTCTGCGCTGTTATGTTCTATGTTCTATTCCTAGGCTTTTCCCTGCAGCCCTTTTTAAAGAAAGGCACAACATTTCCCACTCTCCAATCTTCAGGCACCTCAGCCGTGATTATCAGTGATTCAAATATCTTGGCTAGGGAATCCGCAATTTCTTCTCTAGCCTCCCACAATGTCCTGGGATACTCTTCTTCAGGTCTCGGGGATTTATCTATCTTGCTGTGCTTTAAGACTTCCAGCATCACCTCTGTAATATGTACACTCTTCAAGACATCACTATCTATTTCCCCAAGTTCCTTAACATCCATGCTTTTCTCAACAGTAAATACTGATGAGAAATATTCATTTAAGATCTACCCATCTCTTGTGGATCTGCACATAGATGACCTTGTTAATTCTTAAGAGGCCCTATTCTCTTCCTTCTTACTCTTTACTGTGTAAAGAAATGCTTTCTTGTTTGGAGTTTGTTGTTTCTGCTGCTATTCTGAGTTCTCTTATTCCCTTTCAGACATTGAAGAAAACCTGGTTGAATAAATATGCCAAAGATTCTGCCAATCCAGGCATATTGGTCCTGTTAACCTGTGGCACCATATCTAGTACGTGTGGACAGCTGGCCAGTTACCCTCTAGCTCTGGTCAGGACACGGATGCAAGCGCAGGGTGAGATATTGTTAATCCCATGTGTGCTAGTCACATCTTTGTAATTAAAGCTTGTAAGGCTGTAGACTAGCTGGTATGTAACTCACTCCATTCAGTATCAGATATCAAATAACTATGTTGCAGTCCCATTTTACTGCCCGAGTTGGTGGTGGAGGCAGAGACACTAAACTCTTCTAAAAAGTACCTGGATCTACACCTTAAGTGCGGTAAGCTATGGGGCTATGGGCTGGCTGCAGGAAGGTGGGATTAGAAAGTGCACCTGAGTTGTCCATGGGCTGGCATGGACAAAATGGGCTGAATAGCCTCTTTGTGTTTTTCTATGGTTCTAAAGCAGAATATATGTTGAATGAATTTACAGCACCCTTTGTCTTGTCTAGTCCAGTCTCCTAAATGTTACTGCTCTCTGTGCCAGTTGCTGCATCAGTTAGATTGAATATGACTCTCAGGTCAGTTGCAGACTTTTCATGATGGTGTATTACTAGGTTAATCATCTGGAGAGCAGGAGTTCAATTCTCACCGTGGACAATTTGCATTCAATTAAAAAAAACCTAAAAATAAAAATGTTGTATCAGTAAAAGTGACCATAAAACAACCAGTTGTTAAAAATTCACTGAAGTAGATTAGAGGAGGAATCGTGTTATACTTACCTGGGTTAGGACTGAAATAAAAACAAAATAAACTCAACAGGTTTGAGTTTCAGTTCTAAGTGGCCCATCGGTTGGCAGCCCAGTGATTAGCATTACTGCCTCACAGTTCCAGTGACCTGGGACAGCGTGGTGGCACCATGGTTAGCATTACTGCCTCACAGTGCCAGTGACCTGGGACAGCGTGGTGGCACCGTGGTTAGCATTACTGTCTCACAGTGCCAGTGACCTGGGACAGCGTGGTGGCACCGTGGTTAGCATTACTGTCTCACAGTGCCAGTGACCCGGGACAGCATGGTGGCACCGTGGTTAGCATTACTGCCTCACAGTGCCAGTGACCTGGGACAGCATGGTGGCACCGTGGTTAGCATTACTGTCTCACAGTGCCAGTGACCTGGGACAGCATGGTGGTACCGTGGTTAGCATTACTGCCTCACAGTGCCAGTGACCTGGGACAGCATGGTGGCACCGTGGTTAGCATTACTGCCTCACAGTGCCAGTGACCCGGGACAGCATGGTGGCACCGTGGTTAGCATTACTGTCTCACAGTGCCAGTGACCCGGGACAGCATGGTGGTACCGTGGTTAGCATTACTGCCTCACAGTGCCAGTGACCTAGGACAGCGTGGTGGCACCGTGGTTAGCATTACTGCCTCACAGCAGCAGGGACCTGGGTTCAATTCAGGCCTTTGGTGACTGTGTGGAGTCTGCACCTTCTCCACAGATCTGCTCCAGTGAAAACAACCCAAGCCTATCCAATCTTTCTTCATAACTTAAACACTCCATCCCAGGCAGCATCCTGGTGAATCTCCTCTGCACCCCCTCCTGTGCAATCACATCCTTCCGATAATGTGGTGACCAGAATGTCAACAAATTGTCCCTAAATTGGATCTCCCTTAATCTGGTGCGCATCTAATTCCCTAAATTCGCACCCCTTTATTGTGGAGTCCACTAGAGGTAGACAAAAGCGTCGTCGGTCGACGAAAGACTTGAATAAGGCACTCACTGACTGTTAAAATGGGCGGTTTGAGCTTGTAGGCTGAAGGGCCTGTTTCCTGTGCTGTGCTGTTCTTTGTTCTGTCTAACTGCGCACAGTATTCCAGCTGCGGCCTCACCAGAGTTCTATCCAACTCCAACATGATTTCCCTGCTTTTGTAATCTATGCCTCGATTGATAAAGGCAAGTGTTCCATATGCCTTTTTCACCACCCTACTAACATGTCCTTCCGCTTTCAGAGGTTTGTGGACAAACATGCCGAGGTCCCTTCATTCACAGAACTTCCTCGTGTCCTGCCATTCATTAGATACTTTCTTGTCAAGTTGCTCCATCCAACATATATCACCTCACACGTTTCAGGGTTAAATTCTATCTGCCACTTACCTGCCCATTTGACCATTCTGACTATATCTTCCTGTAGCCCAAGACACTCCACCTCACGGTTAACCACCTGTCCAATCATTGTGATATCCACAAACTCCCTAATCCTATCCCCCACTTAGTCATCAATGTTGTTTATATAAATGTTGAATAATAGAGGGCCCAACACACATCCTGTGTTCCCCACTGGACACCGGCGTCCAGTCACTAAAACAGCCTTCTGTCATCACCCTCTTTCTCCTACAATTGAGACAATTTTGAATCCACTTTATCAAATTACCCATGTGAATTTACCTTCTTTACAAGTCTCCCTTGTAGAACCCTGTGCCTTTACTCGGTCTGTTTGCGGTGGGCTTCACTGGAGCATTGCAGCAGCCAAGGACAGATGTGTGGGCATGGGAGGAAGATGCTGAAGTGAAGTAGCAAGCAACCAGGAAGCTGGTGACATATTTGTAGATGGAGGGAAGGAAAGCCATCACCATGTCTGCCTTTAGTGTCTCCAGTGTAGGAGAGACCACTTTGGGAGCAGCAAATACAATTAACCAAATTGGAGGAGGTGCAAGTGAAATGCTGCCTCACATGAAAGGAATGTTTGGGACTTTTATTTTTATTAATTTGTGGGACATGGACATTGTTGGCTGGCCAGCATTTCTTGCCTATCCCTAGTTGCCCTTGGAGGGCAGTTGAGAGTCAACCACGTTGCTGTGGCTCTGGGTTCACGTGTAGGACAGACCGGGTAAGGACGGCAGATTTCCTTCCCTAAAGGACATTAATAAACCAGATGGGTTTTTCCAGCAATGATTTCACGGTCATCAGTAGATTCTAATTTCCAGATATTTTTTATTGAATTCAAATGTTGTATGTAATGTACAGGCAGCAAGGAACAGATCAGATGCTCAAGGAGTATAAAAAGTGCAAGAAACTACTTAAGAGGGAAATCAGGAGGGTTAAAAGAAGACATGAGGTTGCTTTGGCAGACAGAGTGAAGGAAAATCCAAAAAGCTTCCATAAGTACGTTAGGAGCAAAAGGACAGTGAGGGATAAAATTGGTCCTCTTGAAGACCAGAGTGGTAGACTGTGTACAGAACCAAAAGAGATGGGGGAGATACTAAATGGGTTTTTTGCATCTGTATTTACTGAGGAAGCAGGCATGGAGTCTACAGAAATAGGGCAAACAGGTAGGGAGGTCATGGAACCTTTACAGATTAAAGAGGTGGTGGTGCTGGCTGTCTTGAGGCAAATCAGAGTGGATAAATCCCCAGGTCCGGACAGGGTATTCCCACAGACCTTGAGGGAGGCTAGTGTTGAACTTGCAGGGGCCCTGGCAGACATATTTAAAATGTCAGTATTCAGGGGGGAGGTGCTGGATGATTGGGGGGTGGCTCATGTTGTTCTATTGTTTAAAAAAGGTTCCAAAAGAAATCTGGGAAATTACAGGCCAGTAAGTTTGACGTCGGTGGTGGGCAAGTTATTGGAAGGTGTGATAAGGGATAGGATCTACAAATATTTGGATAGACAGGGACTTATTAGGGAGAGTCAACATGGATTTGTGTGTGATAGGTCATGTTTGACCAATCTATTAGAGTTTTTTGAGGAAGTTACCAGGAAAGTGGATGAAGGGAAGGCGGTGGATGTTGTCTACCTGGATTTCAGCAAGGCCTTTGACAAGGTCCCTCATGGGAGGTTAGTTAGGAAGGTTCAGTCGCTAGGTATACATGGGGAGGTAGTAAATTGGATTAGACACTGGCTCAATGGAAGAAGCCAGAGAGTGGTTGTGGAGGATTGCTCCTCTGAGTGGAGGCCTGTGACGAGTGGAGTGCCACAGGGATCGGTGTTGGGTCCATTGTTGTTTGTCATCTGTATCAATGATCTGGATGATAATGTGGTAAATTGGATCAGCAAATTTACTGATGATACAAAGATTGGAGGTGTAGTGGACAGTGAGGAAGGTTTTCAAAGCTTGCAGAGGGATTTGGACCAACTAGAAAAATGGGCTGGAAAATGGCAAATGGAATTTAACGCAGACAAATGTGAGGTATTGCACTTTGGAAGGACAAACCAAGTAGAACGTACAGGGTAAATGGTAGGATTCGGAAGAGTGCAGTTGAACAGAGGGATCTGGGAATACAGGTACAGAATTCCCTAAAAGTGACATCACAGGTGGATAGGGTTGTAGAGGGTGCTTTTGGAACATTGGCCTTTATAAATCGGAGTATTGAGTATAAAAGTTGGAGTGTTATGGTAAGGTTATGTAAGGCATTGGTGAGGCTGAATTTAGAGTATTGTGTACAGTTTTGGTCACCTAGTTACAGGAAGGATGTAAATAAGGTTGAAAGAGTGCAGAGAAGGTTCACAAGGATGTTGCCAGGACTTGAGAAGCTGAGTTACAGAGAGAGATTGAATAGGTTAGGACTTTATTCCCTGGAGCGCAGAAGAATGAGGGGAGATTTGATAGAGGTGTATAAGATTTTGATGGGTATAGATAGAGTGAATGCAAGCAGGCTTTTTCCACTGAGGCTAGGGGAGAAAAAAACCAGAGGGCATGGGTTAAGGGTGAAAGGAGAAAAGTTTAAGGGAATATTAGAACATAGAAAAACTACAGTACAAACAGATCCTTCAGCCCACAAGTTGTGCTGATCATATCCCTACCTACTAGGCTTACCTATAACCCACAATCCAATTAAGTCCCATGTACTCATCCAGAACAAACATAGAACACTACAGCACAAACAGGCCCTTCGGCCCACAAGTTGCGCCGATCACTTGTATACCTACTAAGCCATAGATCTATCTATAACCCCCAATCCCATTAGATCCCATATACTCATCCAGAAGTCTTTTCAAAGACCCCAGCGAGTTCGCCTCCACCACCACCGACGGCAGCCGATTCCATTCACTCACCACCCTCTGAGTGAAAAACTTACCCCTAACATCTCCTCTGTACTTGCTTCCCAGCACCTTAAACCTGTGTCCTCTCATAGCGACCATTTCAGCCCTGGGAAATAGCCTCCGAGAATCCACCCTATCTATTCCTCTCAACATCTTATAAACCTCTATCAGGTCGCCTCTCAACCTCCGTCTCTCCAGGGAGAAGAGTCCCAGCTCCCTCAACCTAACTTCATAAGACATGCCTCCCAATCCAGGCAACATCCTTGTAAATCTCCTCTGCACCCTTTCAATAGCTTCCACGTCCTCCCTATAGTGAGGCGACCAGAACTGCGCACAGTACTCCAAGTGGGGTCTGACAAGGGTCTTATACAGTTGCAGCATTACCTCCTGTCTCCTAAACTCAATCCCTCGATTAATGAAGGCCAGTACACCATACGCCTTCTTGACCACATCCTCCACCTGCAAGGCCAATTTAAGAGTCCTATGGACCCGGACCCCTAGATCCTTCTGCTCTTTAACACAGCTAAGACTTCTACCCTTGATATTGTATTCCTTCATCCCATTGGTCCTGCCAAAATGGACCACTACACATTTATCTGCGTTGAAGTCCATCTGCCACTTCTCCGCCCAGTCTTGCATCCTATCTATGTCCTGCTGCAACTTCTGACATCCCTTCAGACCATCCACAACACCACCAACCTTCGTATCGTCTGCGAACTTACCAACCCATCCCTCCACTTCCTCATCCAGGTCATTTATGAAAATGACGAACAGCAAGGGTCCTAGAACAGATGCCTGGGGCACTCCACTGGTGATCGACCTCCATGCAGAAAAAGACCCATCCACAACCACACTCTGCCTTCTGCAGGCAAGCCAATTCTGGATCCACAAGGCCAAAGGCCCTTGGATCCCATGCCCTCTCACCTTCTCAATAAGTCTTCCATGGAGGACCTTATCAAATGCTCTTAAAAGAAGTCTCTTAAAAGACCCTATCGAATCTGCCTCCATCACCACCAACGGCAGCCGATTCCACTCACCCATCACCCTCTGAGTGAAAAACTTACCCCTGACATCTCCTCTGTACCTGCTTCCCGGCGCATTAAACCTGTGTCCTCTCATACCACCATTTCAGCCCTGGGAAAAAGCTTCCGAGAATCCACCTGATCCATACTCTCACAATCTTATACACCTCTGTCAGATCACCCCTTATCCTTTGTCTCTTCAAGGAGAAAAGACCGAGCTCCCTCAACCTATCCTCATAAGGCATGCCACCCAATCCAGGTAACATCCTTGTAAATCTCCTCTGCACCCTTTCTATAGCTTCCACATCCCTGTTGTAATGAGGTGACCAGAACTGCGCACAGTACTCAAAGAACAAAGAACAAAATCAGCCTGGGAAACAGGCCCTTCGGCCCAACGAGCCCACGCTGCCATCTCAACACCACCTCTCTACCCATGACCCCTATCTAATGTTTTATGGCCATCCAGATTGAGGGAAAACTGATTTAGGGACAATTTATTCCTGCCAATCAGCCTAACAGCACATCTTTGGGGTGTGAGAGGAAACCGGAGCACCCGGAGAAAACCCACACAAGCACGGGGAGAATGCACAAACTCCCACAGACACCGACCCAAATCCATGGGTCTGCTCAGCAATCAGCGATAGTCACTGAGCTGTCGTCTTGCCCAGTATCTGGTCCAGTTTAGGCACACACTAATGACATGAAGCACTAGGCCAATCTCGAACAACCAAGAGCAGCCCCAGTACGACCCATCGCGTGTATGCCCCTCGTTGGACATGAGGCGGACCGACTTAAAACCTGTGAATGAAAAGAGAAAAACATTATTATCATACTATACCTATTTACATTTCTAGGGACACCCCAATGCTAATGACCCTTATTTAAAGGTTGTCCTATATCCACCCATCTCCAACTCAGTCATGTGCCTGTCTAAGTTACTCTTAAAGGACTCTAGCATGCACAAGTCTTTGAAGGTGGCAGTGCAAGTGGAGAGTGTGGTGAAGAAAGCCTATGGTATGTTAGCCTTTATAGGAAGGGGTATAGAATATAAGAGCTGGAGTCTAATGTTGCAGTTGTACAGAACGTTGGTTAGGCCACATTTAGAGTACTGCGTACAGTTCTGGTCGCCTTACTACTAGAAGGACGTGGAGACTCTGGAGAGAGTGCAGAGGAGGTTTACCAGGATGTTGCCTGGTATGGAAGGACTGTGGTATGAGGAAAGATTGAAGAAATTGGGGCTCTTTTCCCTTGAAAGACGCCGACTGAGGGGGGGATCTAATAGAGGTATATAAGATTATGAAGGGTATAGATAGAGTAAACAAGTGGGGTCTGACCAGGGTCTTATAAAGTTGCAGCACTATCTCTCGACTCCTAAATTCAATTCCTTGATTGATGAAGGCCAGTACACCCTATGCCTTCTTAACCACATCCTCTACCTGCGAGGCCAATTTGAGTCCTATGGATCCGGACCCCAAGGTCCTTCTGATCCTCTACGCTGCTAAGAGTCCTACCCTTGATATTATCTTCCTTCATCCCATTTGACCTGCCAAAATGGACCACTACACATTTATCCGGGTTGAAGTCCACCTGCCACTTCTCTGCCCAGTCTTGCATCCTATCTACGTCACACTGCAACTTCTGACATCCCTCCAGACTATCCACAACACCACCAACCTTTGTATCGTCAGCGAACTTACAAACCCATCCCTCCACTTCTTCATCCAGGTCATTTATGAAAATTACAAACAGCAAGAGTCCCAGAACAGATCCCTGGGGCACTCCACTGGTGACTGACCTCCATGCAGAAAAAGACCCATCCACAACCACTCTCTGCCTTCTGCAGGCAAGCCAGTTCTGGATCCACAAGGCAACAGCCCCTTGGATACCATGCCCTCTCACTTTCTCAATAAGTCTTGCATGGGACACCTTATCGAATGCCTTGCTGAAGTCCATATAAACCACATCTCCCGCTCTTCCTTCATCAATGTGTTTAGTCACATTTTCAAAGAACTCAACCAGGCTCGTAAGGCACGATCTGCCTTTGACAAAGCCGTGCTGACTACTATTGAGCGTACTAAACTTCTCTAAATATTCATAAACCCTGTCCCTCAGGATCTTCTCCATCAGCTTACCAACCACTGAGGTTAGACTAACCGGTCGGTAATTTCCCAGGCTATCCCTGTTCCCTTTCTTGAATATTGGAACCACATCCACAATCCTGCAATCCTCTGGACCTCTCCCGTCTCCATCGACAACGCAAAGATCATCGCCAGAGGTTCTGCAATCTCTTCCCTTGCTTCCCACAGTAACCTGGAGTGCATCGCATCCGGTCCCGGCGACTTAGCTATCTTGATGTTATTCAAAATTTCCAACACATCCTCTTTCTTAATGTCCACATTAGGGGGGGATTCTTCACCCAGAGAGTGGTGGGAGTGTGGAATGAGTTGCTGGATAAAGTGGTAAATGCGGGGTCACTTTTAACATTTCAGAAAATCTTGGATGGGTTCATGGATGAGAGGGGTGAGGAGGGATATGGTCCAAGTGCAGGTCAGTGGGACTAGGCAAAAAATGGTTCAGCACAGACAAGAAGGACCAAAATGCCTGTTTCTGAGCTGGAATTTTCCATGGTTCTATGGTAAATTCTACCATCTGCCACAGTGGAATTTGAACCCGGATCCCCAGCACATTAGCTGAGTTACTGGATTAATAGTCTCACGATAATATCACTAGGTCATCACCTCCCCTCGGACAATGAGGAGGGAGGTCGGTAAAGGTGCAGATGTTACACCTGCTGCAGCGACAGCGCTACCAAGCAGCACCTGCTCAGCAATAATCTGCTCAGTGACACCCAGTTTGGGTTTCGCCAGGGGGTCACTCAGCTTCTGACTTCATTACAGCCTTGGTTCAAACGTGAACAAAAGAGCTGAATTCCAGAGGTGAGGTGAGAGTGACAGCCCTCGATATCAAGGCTGCATTCGACCAAGTGTGACATCAAGGAGCCCCTGAAACTGGAATCAATGGGATCGGAGGTAAACTCTCCGCTGGTTGGAGACCTGGTACAAAAGATGATGGTTGTGGTTGTGGAGGGTCAGTCATCTCAGTTCTAGGACATCTCTGCAGGAGTCCCTCAGGGTGAGTGTCCTGGACCCAACCATCTTCTGCTGCTTCATCAATGACCTTCCATCCGTCATAAGATCAGAAGTGGGGATGTTCACTGATGATTACACAATATTCAGCCACATTGGTGATTCCTCAGATACTGAAGCAGCCCATGTTCAAATGCAGCAAGATCTGGACAATATCCAGGCTTGGACTGACATGTGGCAAGTAACATTCGTGCCAGGCAATGACCAATAAGATTCACTCTAATCACTGCCCCTTGACATTCAATGGTGTAACCATCACTGAATCCCCCACTGTCAACATGCTTGGGGTTACCATTGACCAGAAACTCAACTGGACTCACCACATAAACACAGTGACTATAAGAGCAGTTCAGGGGCTAGGAATACTGCAGCGAGTAACTCACTGCGTTTCTCCCCAAAGCCTGTTCACCATTTACAAGGCACAAGTCAGGAGTGTGATGGAATACTCTCCATTTGTCTGGATCGGTGCAGCTCCAACAACACTCAAGAAGCTCGAAACCATCCAGGACAATGCAGCCCACTTGATTGAAACCACATCTACAAACATTCAATCCCCCACCACCAATGCTCAGTAGCAGCAGTGTGTACTATCTACAAGATGCACGGCAGCAATTCACCAAAGATCCTTAGACAGCACCTTCCAAACCCACGACCACTTCCATCATTGGTTCCAGTCCCACAAGAGTCGTGACTGACTCTTAACTACTCTGATGTGGCTTAGCAAAGCACAAACCCACTGCCAAGGTTGGGTGAGCAGTGGCCCTTCTCAGGGAAGCTAGGGAAGGACAATAAATGCCAACCTTACCAGTGATGCTCAACAGCAGGCTTGGCACAATGTCAAAATCTGAGCTTCAGAGTTTGTTTCATTTGATTGTGATGTTAACAGAAAGACTGTCTTTGCAGCTTCACTAGAGGGAGCTCAACAGCTTAACATGATGGGTCTATTCCGGAAGATTGTGGCTAAAGAGGGACCCTTTGGCCTCTACAGGGGTCTGGCCCCCAACTTCTTGAAGGTGATCCCTGCTGTAAGCATCAGCTACGTGGTGTATGAACACATGAAAACTGCTCTAGGGATTCAGTCCAGCTAAAGGAAACCAGATTTCAGCCAATCAGCAAATCTGGTTTGCAGCTTCATACAGATGGACAGAGGACAATTCCCAGGCCTCACACTCCATTTGGGAAAATTTGGAACCATTTCTTCACTCAGGAAGTTAGAAGTTTGGAAATCTCTCCCACAAAAATAAATGAATGCTGGACTAAATTAATGATTTTTAAATCTGTGATTGATAAATGTTTACAAACCAAGGATATTAAGAAAAATTGAGTCTGAGCAGGGAAATGAAGTTAAAATATAGATCAGCCATGATCTCATTAATTGGTGGAATTTGAAGGGTTCAGTGACCTGTTCCCAATTCCAAGGCAAAGTGAAATGTCGGAATTGCAGAACCTGATTCTTGAAATTGGTTACACAAATCACCAAATCCCAAAGTTTGAAGCAAAATTTCCAGCTGAGTGTCTGACCTTTGGGCCTTGATCTTTGCTTAACCCTGAGCCTGACTTAGGGCCTTGATTGCAAAGCAGCCCTGACCTCATTGGCCTGGGGAATGACCTCAACACTATTGCAATGTGCATTCTAAGATATGATTCTGTTCAATTGTCCGAATTTCCAGACAAGCTCACGATCTCGGTTGGTGCTTGTGGTTTTGTCTCGAGTAGAATCATTTTATCAAGTGTTCCTCAAACAAAGCATGAACGTTAAAATGGCGGCGTGGGCTCGTTGGGCCGAAGGGCCTGTTTCCCTGGCTGTTTTGTTCTTTGTTCTTTGTTCTTTGTTTTGAGAAATATGCACATTTTTTACTTTTCATCCACAGTATAAATTTTCAGGAAGTCTGTGTCTCTGGGAATAAATTTAATAACTTTTTCTCAGCTTTGCTTTGTTCCGCCATACATTTCAACCAAATAAACTTTAAATGCTCATTTTTTGTATTGAGTGCATTTACTCTCAATGTTCTGCCTGACGCCGTGCTTTTCTAATTGGCCAAGTCAGCTTGGAATCACTACACTATCTTGTGCTTTAAATGGAATGCTGGTGATGATATTTAAATAAATAATGGGTCTAATTTGAGAAAGTTTTGAGTCTGATTAATTTGAAATGTAATAAGCAGCTTTTGACTTGTTGGTTTCCTCCTGTACTTTTTATACTTTTATTTTATACATGGTGCATGGATTATTTTTTAATCAATAAACTGCTATGATTCATTTCTAACAGTCTGTAGCAATGTCTTAATACGTCAACCTTGTTTATTCACCCCAGCTTCTGATACAGGGTGGAGCCCAGTCTATCGCCTCATAGCAGCTAATTAATAGGTTAAAGGTCGAATCCATCGATCCAAGTTCTTGACAAGGGTGTGTCACACCACACACACATACACACTCTCAGACTTGGACACAGACATACATACAGATATAAACACAGATGTATTGGCCAACAAGGGATGAGGCCATCTTGTATTAGGTGTTGTGCAATGAGAAAGAATTAGTTGGAAATCTAGTTGTGAGGGAACCCTTGGGGACGAGTGACTGTAATATGGTCGAATTCTTTGTCAAGGTGGATAATGATGTTGTTGATTCTGAGACCAGGTCCTGAATCTCAGTAGAGGTAACTATGATGGTACGAGGCATGAATTGGCCATGATGGACTGGGAAACATTACTGAAAGGAAAGACAGCAGACAGGCAATGGCAGGCATTTAAAGAATGAATAGCTAAACTCCAGAAGTTGCTTATTCCTTGAACAGCCAGTGGTCGTGGTCCATATTGATACTAATGACATCGGTAGGAAGAGTGACAAGGTCCTGCAGCAGCAGTTTAGGGAGTTGGGTAGAAAGTTAAAAACCAGGACCTCCCAGGGCAGTAATCTCAAGATCACTTCCTGTGCCACTTGCCACTGAGGTGAGAAATAGGAAAATAGTACAGCTCAACATGTGGCTAAACAGTTGATGTAGGAGGGAAGGTTCCAGATATCTGGACCATTGGGATCTTTTCCAGAGCAAGTGGGACCTGTACAAGAAAAACGGGTTGCATCTAAACTGGAGGGGCCAACCATTGGGGCAGATTCGATAGGGTCTTTTAAGAGACTTTTGGATAAATACATAGAACTTAGTAAGATTGAGGGAGGCGAGGGATGAGATTGCTGGGCCTCTGACGCAAATCTTTGTCTCTTCTTTGGACACAGGTGAGGTCCCAGAGGACTGGAGGATAGCGAACGTGGTACCGTTGTTTAAAAAGGGTAGGAGGGATAACCCTGGTAACTATAGGCCGGTGAGTTTAACATCACTGGTAGGCAAGTTGATGGAGAGGATTCTTAGGGATAGGACATATGACCACTTAGAGAGTTGCGATCTGATTAAGGATACGCAGCATGGCTTTATTCAGGGGAGGTCGTGCCTTACGAACCTGGTAGAATTTTTTTGAGGAGGTGACAAAAACGGTCGACGAAGGACGAGCTGTTGATGTCGTCTATATGGATTTCAGTAAGGCGTTTGACAAAGTCCCTCATGGTAGGTTGGTAGGAAAGATTAAAGCTCATGGGATACGTGGCCAGGTATCTAGATGGGTAGAGAACTGGCTTGCAAAGAGGAGACAGAGAGTAGTAGTGGAGGGGTCCTTTTCTAGCTGGAGGTCTGTCACTAGTGGTGTGCCGCAGGGCTCAGTACTGGGACCTCTTCTCTTTGTAGTGTATATAAATGACTTGGAAGAGGGAGTAAGTGGTTTGATCAGCAAATTTGCTGATGACACCAAGATGGCTAGATTGGCAGGCAGTGAGGAGCAGTGTCTGGCAATACAATGGGATATTGATAGGCTGGTATATTAGGCAGATACATGGCAAATGGCGTTTAATCCGGATAGATGTGAAGTGATGCATTTTGGCCGGAATAATGTAGGGGGGAGTTATACTATTAAGGGTAAGTCCATAAGGAGTACAGAATCGCAGTGAGACCTGGGGGTGCAAGTGCACAAGTCTCTGAAGGTGGCAACACAGGTGGAGAAGGCTGCAAAGAAAGCTTACGGAATGCTAGCCTTTATAGGAAGGGGTATAGAGTACAAGAGCTGTCATCTAATGCTTCAGTTGTACAGAACGTTGGTTAGACCACATTTGGAGTACTGCGTCCAGTTCTGGTCACCTTACTACCGGAAGGACATGGAGACCCTGGAGAGAGTGCAGAGGAGGTTTACCAGGATGCTGCCTGGTATGGAAGGACTGGGTTATGAGGAAAGATTGGGTAAACTGGGGCTCTTCTTAGAAAGACGGAGATTAAGGGGGTATCTGATAAAGGTGTATAAAATAATGAAACGTAGATAGAGTCAACAGTGGTAGGCTTTTCCCTAGATTGGAGACAACTATCACGAGTGGTCACGATCTAAGGGTGAGGGGGGAGAGGTATAATTTGGATACGAGAGGGAGGTTTTTCACACAGAGGGTCGTGGGGGTATGGAACGTGCTACCAAGTAAGGTGGTGGAGGCAGGCACGCTGGACTTGTTTAAGGTTTACTTAGATAGACGCATGAGCGAAACAGGGATGGAGGGTTATATAAGACGGTTTTAAAAAGGGTCAGAGCCTCGGGACGATACTGGAAATGTAATAGTACATGTTAATGTTTTTGTCTCTTTTAATCCACAGGTGTCGGTCCACCTTGTTGTTAAACAAGGGGCATGCACACGGTGGGTCGTGCGTGTGCTGCTCTTGGAGGTTTCGAGAGTGGCCTAGTACTTTGTGTCGCTGTGTGTGCTTAATCCTGGACCAGCAGACAGGCACCACAACAGCTCAGTGACTATCACTGCTAGCTGTGCAGATCCATGGATTTGGGCCGGTGTCTGTGGGAGTTTGTGCATTCTCCCTGTGGTTGCGTGGGTTTCCTCCGGGTGCTCCGGTTTCCTCCCACACTCCAAAGATGTGCTCTTAGGCTGATTGGTGTAACAAATTGACCCTACACTATTCTCCCCTGAATCTGGCTACAGTAGGGGTACCATTCACATACACACGGGGCAAGGTAGGTGTAGGAAAATGCTTTAAAATGGCGATGCGGGCTCATTGGGCCGAAGGGCCTGTTTCCCGTGCTGGGTTGTTCTTTGTTCTTTGTACCATATCCATTTACATTACCAGGGACGCCCCAATGCTAATGAACCTTATTTAAAACAATCTCCTATATCCACCCATCTCCAACCCACTCATGTGCCTGTCTAAATTACTCTTAAACGACTCCAGCGTGCCTGCCTCCACCACCTTACTTGGCAGAGCATTCCATACCCCCACTACCCTCTGTGAGAAAAACCTCCCTCTAATATCTGTGTTATACCTCTCCCCCCTCACCTTAAGCCCATGGCCCCTCGTACTGTGTGTCTCTAACATAGGAAATAGCTTACCTCTGTTTACTCTATCTATACCCTTCATAATCTTATATACCTCTATTAGATCCCCCCTCAGTCGCTGACTTTCAAGGGAAAACAGCTCCAATTTGTTTAATCTTTCGTCATAACCCAGTCCTTCCATACCAGACAACATCCTGGTAAACCTCCTCTGCACTCTCTCCAGAGTCTCCACGTCCTTCCGGTAGTAAGGTGACCAGAACTGGACGCAGTACTCTAAATGCGGCCTAACCAACGTTCTGTACAACTGCAACATTAAGACTCCAGGTCTTATATTCTATACCCCTTCCTATAAAGGCTAACATACCATAGGCTTTCTTCACCACACTCTCCACTTGCACTGCCACCTTCAAAGACTTGTGCACTTGCACCCCCAGGTCTCGCTGCGATTCTATACTCCTTATGGGCTTACCCTTTATCATATAACTCCCCCCTACATTATTCCGGCCAAAATGCATCACCTCACATTTATCTGGATTAAACTCCATTTGCCATGTATCTGCCCAATCAACCAGCCTATCAATATCCCACTGTATTGCCAGACACTGCTCCTCACTGCCCGCCAATCCAGCCATCTTGGTGTCATCTGTAAATTTGCTGATCACACCACCTACTCCCTCTTCCAAATCATTTATATACACTACAAAGAGAAGAGGTCCCAGTACCGAGCCCTGCGGCACACCACTAGTGACAGACCTCCAGCTAGAAAAGGACCCCTCCACTACTACTCTCTGTCTCCTCTTTGCAAGCCAGTTCTCTACCCATCTAGATACCTGGCCACGTATCCCATGAGCTTTAATCTTTCCTACCAACCTACCATGAGGGACTTTGTCAAACGCCTTACTGAAATCCATATAGACGACATCAACAGCTCGTCCTTCGTCGACCGTTTTTGTCACCTTCTCAAAAAATTCTACAAGATACATAAGGCAAGACTTCCCCTTTACAAAGCCATGCTGCGTGTCCTTAATCAGATCGCAATGCTCTAAATGCTCATACATCCTATCCCTAAGAATCCTCTCCATCAACTTACCTACCACTGACGTTAAACTATAGTTACCCGGGTTATCCCTCCTACCCTTTTTAAACAACGGTACCACATTCGCTATCCTCCAGTCCTCTAGGACCTCATCTGTGTCCAAAGAAGAGACAAAGATTTGCGTCAGAGGCCCAGCAATCTCATCCCTCGCCTCCCTAAGCAGCCTAGGATAAATGCCATCGGGCCCCGGAGATTTATCAGTTTTAATACTACCTAAAAGCCCAAACACTTCTTCCCTCGTAATCGATAGATCTTTCAATTGGTCTACAGCTCCCTCGATGACCGTACCAGACATCAAGCCCCTCTCCTTGTGAATACAAAGTATTCATTCAGGATCTCCCCCATTCCCTCGGACTCTAAGCACAATTCCCCTCCTCTGTCCCTGAGAGGACCGATTTTACCCCCAGCCACCCTTTTGCTCCTAACATAGGAGTAAAACGCCTTTGGATTTTCCTTAATCCTAGCTGCCAAAGCCATTTCATGCCCCCTTTTTGCCGTCCTAACTCCCCTTTTGAGATCCCTCCTACTCTGTCTGTATTCCTCCAATGCTCTCTCCGTTCCCAAACTATTGATCAGGTGGATTCTCAGAGGCTTTTCCCCAGGGCTGAAATGGCTG
The DNA here is from genome assembly GCF_965287045.1 of Carcharhinus amblyrhynchos. Classification (NCBI taxonomy): domain Eukaryota; kingdom Metazoa; phylum Chordata; class Chondrichthyes; order Carcharhiniformes; family Carcharhinidae; genus Carcharhinus; species Carcharhinus amblyrhynchos. The sequence goes on along the minus strand of NC_137332.1, from coordinate 319,565 downwards.
CCACAAGAGGACACGGGTTGAGGGTGCTGGAAAGTAGGTACAGAGGAGATGTCAGGGGTAAGTTTTTCACTCGGGATTGTGGGTGAGTGAAATCGGCTGCCGTCGGTGGTGGTGGTGGCAAATTGGTTAGGGTCTTTTAAGAGACTTCTGGATGAGCACATGGGACTTAATAGGATTGAGGATTATAGGTAAGCCTAGCAGGTAAAGATCGGCGTAAGTTGTGGGCTGAAGAGCTTGTTTGTGCTGTAGTTTATCTATGATTCTAAGCTTAAAAGCAGCAGTGGGAAAAATTCTCAAATCCATTATCAAGGACTTCATAGCAGAGCATTTAGAAAGCAGTGGCAGGATCAGACAGAGTCAGCGTGGATTTATAGAAAGGAAATCCATAGAGCCACAGAAAATTATAGCTCAGAAACAGGCCATTTGGCCCTTCTTGTCTGTGCCAAACCATTTTTTGCCTAGTCCCACTGACCCACACTTGGACCATATCCCTCCACACCCCTCTCATCCATGAACCCATCTAAGTTTTTCTTAAATGTTAAAAATGATCCCGCATTTACCACTTTATCCGGCAGCTCATTCCACACTCCCACCACTCTCTGTGTGAAGAATCCGCCCCTAATATTCCCTTTAAACTTTTCTCCTTTCACCCTTAACCCATGTCCTCTGGTTTTTTTCTCCCCTAGCCTCAGTGGAAAAAGCCTGCTTGCATTCACTCTATCTATACCCATCAAAATCTTATACACCTCTATCAAATCTCCCCTCATTCTTCTACGCTCCAGGGAATGAAGTCCTAACCTATTCAATCTCTCTCTGTAACTCAGCTTCTCAAATCATGCTTGATTAAATCTGTTGCAATTCTTTGAAGATGTAATTAATAGAGTTGACAGGGGGAAACAGTCAATGTGGTATATTTGAACTTTCAGTAAGCATTTGAAAGCGTCCCGCACAAGAGATTATCATGCAAGATTAAAGCGTATGGGATTGGGGGAAGTGTATTGAGATGGATAGAAAACTGGTTGGCAGAGAGGAAACAACGAGTAGGAATTAATGGGTGCTTTTCAAATTGGCAGGCAGTAACAAGTGAGGTGCCACAGGGTTCGGTGCTGGGACCCCAGCTATTCACAATATATATTAATGATTTGGATGAGAGAACAAAATGTAACATCTTTAAGTTTGCAGATGATACCAAATTGGGGGGGAGGGTGAACTGTGACAAGGATGCAGAGATCCTTCAGAATGATCTGGACAGGTTGGATGAGTGAGCTGATCAATGGCAGATACAGTATAATTTGGGTAAGTGTGAGATTATTCACTTTGGAAGCAAAAACAAGAAGGCAGATTACTACCTAAAGATCCATCACTCTAGCTGAAGAAATTCCTCCTCATCTCTGTTTTAAACGATCGTTCCTTTAACCTGAGGTTGTGAGGTTGCATCTGGTTCTAATTTTTCATACTAGTGGAAACATTCTTTCCACGTCCTTCCCCCCTCATCCTTCTAAACTCCAACAAGTACAGATCCAGAGTCCTGAACCGTTCCTCATATGACAAGCTCTTCTTTCTGGGGATCATTCTTCTGAAGCTCCTCTGGACTCTTTCCAAGGCCAGCTCATTCTTCCTTAGATACAGGGCCCAAAATAGCTCTCTGAAAACGGATCTCTCTGTTGGCTGTTCCGGTTCATTGGCTGTCATTCGCAGTACAGTAACCGAAGAGGGAAGAGTCCAATTGAACTTCTCCGGAAGGCCACTGCCCTCGACTGGACTTGTATGGCCAAGCCATCAGGAGGTGCGTCAACACCAGATTCATCAACCGCACTCACAAGACAACCCTGAACATCACCCAAGCACAACGCAACGCCATCCACGCTCTCAAGACCAACTGCAACATTGTCATCAAACCAGCAGACAAAGGAGGGGCCATCTGTTATACTGAACAGAACGGATTACTGTAAAGAAGTGTACCGACAACTGAACAACAAGGAACACTACAGACAGTTACCTGCAGAACTGACCAAAGAACACACCCGTCAACTCAACACTCTGATCAAGACCTTTGATCCAGACCTTCAGAGCACCTTCCGTGCTCTCATCCCACGTACTCCCCGCGTTGGAGATCTCTACTGCCTCCCAAAGATACACAAGGCAAACACACCCAGCCATCCTATCGTACCGGGCAATGGGACCCTGTGCGAGAACCTCTCCGGCTACGTCGAAGGCATCCTAAAACCCATTGTACAAAGAACGCCCAGCTTTTGTCGTGACACTACAGACTTCCTTTTGGACAAAGTCCCTCATGGTAGGTTGGTGGAAAAGGTTAAGGCTCATGGGATACAAGGACAGGTGCCTAGATGGATTGAGAACTGGCTTGATAACAGGGGACAGAGAGTAGTAGTGGAAGGGTCTTTTTCCAGTTGGAGGTCTGTAACTAGTAGTGTGCCGCAGGGCTCAGTACTGGGATCTTTGCTATCTGTAATATACATAAATGACTTGGAAGAGGGAGTAACTGGTGTGATCAGCAAGTTTGCAGATGACACGAAGATGGCTGGACTTGCTGATAGTGATGAGCAGTGTCAGGTAATAAAGCAGGATATGGATAGGCTAGTAAGTTGGGCAGAGAAATGGCAGATGGAATTTAATCCAGATAAATGCGAAGTGATGCATTTTGGAAGAAATAATGTAGGGGGGAGTTATACGATAAATAAGAACAAAGAACAACACAGCATGGGAAACAGGCCCTTCGGCCTGCGCCGCCATTTTAACATCATGAGTACCCTCCTCTACCCATGACCTTTGTCTACACCTATTGGGGAAGATTCAGGGAAGACGAATTTAGGGACAATTTGTTGCACCAATCAGCCTAAGAACAGGTTTTTGCGGTGTGGGAGGAAACCGGAGCACCCAGAGAAAACCCACGCAATCACGGGGAGAATGTGCAAACTCCCACAGACACCGACCCAAGTCGGAGATCCGACCCAGGTCCACGTATCTGCACAGCAAACAGTGATAGTCACTGAGCTGTCATGTTGCCCGTCAGTTGGTCCAGTTTAAGCGTACATTAACGACATGAAGCACTAGGCAACTCTCGAAGCAACATCCAAGAGCAGCCCTCGCACGATCCACCGCGTGTATGCCCCTTGTTGGACAACAAGGCGGACCGAATCACCTGTGAAGTAAAAGAAAAGACATCAATAAACATACAAAACTTAAACAGACATTTACGGAATCCCCAGAAGCTCAGAAGTAAGACAAGTGAGCCATGAAATATGTTGGAAGGTCCATAAGAGTCAATTGATTCCCAGGGACATCCCAAGGCTCTTGATCCTTATTTAGAATGGTCTCCTGTATCCCTCCATCTCTAGTCCGCTCATGTGCCTGTCTAAGTAAGCCTTAAACAACCCCAGCGTGCCTGCCTCCACCACCCTACTTGCCAGTGCATTCCAGGCCCCCACCACCCTCTGTGTGAAAAGCCTCCCTCTAACATCTGAATTATACCTCGCCCCCCTCACCCTAAGCCCGTGGCCCCTCGTAATTTTTGTATCCAACCTAGGGAAAAGCTTACCTCTGTTCACTTTATCTATAACCTTCATATTCTGATACACCTCTATTAGATCTCCTCTCATTCTCCGCCTTTCTAAGGAGAACAGCCCCAATTTGCCAAATCTCTCCTCATAGCTCAGTCCTTCCATACCAGGCAGCATCCTGGTAAACCTCCTCTACAATCTTTCCAGGGTCTCCACGTCCTTCCGATAGTAAGGTGACCAGAACTGGATGCAGTACTCCAAATGTGGGCGAACTAACGTTCTATACAACTGCAACATTAGACGCCAGCTTTTATATTCTATACCCCTCCCTATAAAGGCAAGCATACCATAGACCTTCTTTGTCACCTTTTCCACCTGTACTGCCACCTTCAAGGATTTGTGTACTTGCACCCCCAGGTCCCCCTGCGTTTCTATACTCTTAATAGGCCTACCATTTATCGTGTAACTCCCCCCTACATTATTTCTTCCAAAATGCATCACCTCGCATTTATCTGGATTAAATTCCATCTGCCATTTGTCTACCCAATATACCAGCCTATCTATATCCTGCTGTATTGCCTGACACTGCTCCTCACTATCAGCAAGTCCAGCCATCTTCGTGTCATCTGCAAACTTGCTGATCACACCACGTACGCCCTCTTCCACGTCATTTACGTATATTACAAATAGCAAAGGTCCCAGTACTGGGCCCTGCGGCACACCACTAATTACAGACCTCCAGCTAGAAAAGGACCCTTCCACTACTACTCTCTATCTCCTGTTGCCCAGCCAGTTCTCAATCCATCTAGACATCTGTCCTTGTATCCCATGAGCCTTAACCTTTTTCACCAACCTACCGTGAGGGACTTTGTCAAACGCCTTACTGAAATCCATATAGACAACATCCACGGCTCGTCCTTTGTCGGCCGTTTTTGTCACCTCCTCAAAAAATTCTACCAGATCCGTAAGGCACAACCTCCCCTTAACAAATCCATGCTGCCTATCACTAATCAAATTGCCCCACTCTAAATGCGTATACATCCTATCTCTAAGAATCCTTTCCAACAACTTCCCTACCACTGACGTCAAATTCACCGGCCTATAATTACCTGGGTTATCCCTACTACCCTTTTTAAACAACAGTACCACGTTCGCTATCCTCCAGTCCTCTGGGACCTCACTTGTGTCCAAAGAAGAGACAGAGATTTGTGTCAGAGGCCCAGCAATTTCCTCTCTCGTCTCCCTAAGCAGCCTGGGATAAATGCCATCAGGCCCCGGAGTTTTATCAGTTTTAATACTACCTAAAAACGCTAACACTTCCTCCCTCGTAATAGATATTTCCTCCAACGGGTCTACAACTCCCTCCAAGACAGTACCGGACAACAAGTCCCTCTCCTTCGTGAATACTGACGCAAAGTATTCATTCAGGATCTCCCCCATTCCCTCAGAGTCTAAGCATAGTTCCCCTCCTCTGTCCCTAACAGGACCGATTTTTCCTCTAACCACTCTTTTGTTCCTAACATAGGAGTAAAATGCCTTTGGATTTTCCTTAATCCTGTCTGCCAAGGCCATTTCATGCCCCCTTTTCACCCTTCTAACTCCCCGTTTGAGCTCCCTCCTTCTCTCTCTGTATTCCCCCAATGCTCTCTCCGTTCCCAGTTGCTTAGACCTAACATACGCATCTTTTTTCTTCCTGACCAAGTCCTCAATCTCCCTAGTTATCCACAGCTCTCTAATCCTACCTTTCCCATCCTTCCTCTTAACCGGCACATGTCTTTCCTGCAACCTTTTCAGTTGTCCCTTAAGACTCCCACATGCCAAATGTGGACTTACCCTCAAACAGCCTCTCCCAATCAGTATCTATAAGTTCCTGCCTAATCCGGCTGTATCTCGCCTTCCCCCAATTTAGCACCCTCCCCTTCGGACATCACTCATCTTTTTCCATTAGTATCCTGAAATGGTAAGACTATTAAGAGTATAGAAACACAAAGGGACCTGGGGGTGCAAGTACACAAATCCTTGAAGGTGGCAGTACAGGTGGAGAAGGTGGCGAAGAAGGCTAGCCTTTATAGGAAGGGGTATAGAGTATAAAAGCTGGCGTCTAATGTTGCAGTTGTATAGAACGTTGGTTCGCCCGCATTTGGAGTACTGCGTCCAGTTCTGGTTGCCTTACTATCAGAAGGACGTGGAGACCCTGGAGAGAGTGCAGAGGAAGTTTACCAGGATGCTGCCTGGTATGGAAGGACTGAGCTATGAGGAGAGATTGGGCAAACTGGGGCTGTTCTCCTTAGAAAGATGGAGAATAAGGGGAGATCTAATAGAGGTATATAAGATTATGAAGGGTATATTTAGAGTGAACAGTGGTAAGCTTCTTTCCAGGTTGGATACAAAAATTACAAGGGGCCACAGGCTTAGGGTGAGGGGGGTGAGGTATAATTCGGGTGTTAGAGGGAGGTTTTTTACACACAGGGTTGTGGGGGCCTGGAATGCACTGCCAAGTAGGGTGGTGGAGGCAGGCACGCTAGAGTTGTTTAAGGCTTACTTAGACAGGCATATGAGCGGACTAGAGATGGAGGGATACAAAAGATTGTACTAAATAAGGATCAAGAGCCTTAGGACGTTCCTGGGAATCAAGTGATTCCTATGGACCGTCCAACATGTTTTATGACTCAATTGTCTTACGTTTGAGCTTCTGGGGATTCCGTGAATGTCTATATAAGTTGTGCATGTTGATTGATGTCTTTTTTTTAATCCACAGGTGATTCGGTCCGCCTTGTTGTCCAACAAGGGGCATACATGCGGTGGGTCGTGCGAGGACTGCTCTTGGATGTTGCTTCAAGAGTTGCCTAGTGCTTCACGTCGTTAGTGTACGCTTAAACTGGACCATCTGACAGGCAACATGACAGCTCAGTGACTATCACTGTTTACTGTGCAGATACATGTATTTGGGCTGTGGGAGTTTGCACATTCTCCCCGTGCTTGCGTGGGTTTTTTCTAGGTGCTCCGGTTTTCTCCCACACCCCAAAAATGTGCTCTTAGGCTGATTGGTGTTAACAAATTGTCCCTAAATTAGGCGTCCCTCAATCTGGTTATGTTTAACAATGTTAAAATGGTGGCGCGGGCTTGTTGGGCTGTGTTGTTCTTTGTTGTTGTTCCCACAGAAACTCAGCACACATGGAGCAGTCGAACCAGGAGCATTCCTCATCACAATGGATGTCTTGGCGCTCTACACCAGCATCCCCCACGATGATGGCATTGCTGCAACTGCCTTAGTACTCAATGCTGACAACTACCAGTTTCCAGATGCAATTTTACAACTGATCCACTTCATCCTGGACCACAATGACTTCATCTTCAACAACCAGTTCTTCATCCAGACACATGGAACAGCCATGGGGACCAAATTGGCACCTCAACATGCCGACATCTTCATGCACAAGTACGAACAAGACTTCTTCACCGCACAGGATCTTCAACCCTTGCTATACACTAGATACATCAATGACATTTTCTTCCTTTGGATTCATGGTGAACAATCACTGAAACAGCCATATGACGACATCAACAAGTTCCTTTCCACCATCAGACTCACCATGGACTATTCCCCAGAATCAGTTGCATTCTTGGACACACGCATCTCCATGAAGGACGGTCACCTCAGCACCTCACTGTACCGCAAGCCCACAGACAATCTCACAATGCTCCACTTCTCCAGCTTCCACTCTAAACATGTTAAAGAAGCCATTCCCTATGGACAAGCCCTCCGTATACACAGGCTCTGTTCAGATGAGGAGGATCGCAACAGGCACTTCCAGATGCTGGAAGTTGCCCTCATAAGAACAGAATATGGCGCTCGACTCAACGATCAATGGTTCCAACGCGCCACAGTGAAAATTGCACTGACCTCAGAAGACAAACACGGGACACAGTCGACGGAGTACCCTTCATCATCAGTACTTCTTTGGAGCGGAGGAACTATGATATCTTCTTCGGAGTCTTCAACATCTCATTGATGAAGACGAACATCTCGCCAGGGCTATCCCCACACCCCCACTTCTTGCTTTCAAACAACCGCACAACCTCAAACAGACCATTGTTTGCAGCAAACTACCCAGCCTTCAGGAGAACAGTGACCACAACACCACACAACCCTGCCACAGCAACCTCTGCAAGACATGCCAGATCATCGACACAGATGCCATCACCTCACGTCAGAACACCATCCACCAGGTACACAGTCCATACCCTTGCAACTTGGCCAACATTGTCTACCTGATACAAAGAACAAAGAACAAAACAGCCCGGGAAACAGGCCCTTCGGCCCAACGAGCCCGCGCCGCCATTTCAACATTACCAGTCCCCCTCTCCACCCATGACCCTTATCTAATGTTTTATGGCCATCCAGATTGAGGGAAACTAATTTAGGGACAATTTATTCCTGCCAATCAGCCTAACAGCACATCTTTGGGGTGTGGGAGGAAACCGGAGCACCCGGAGAAAACCCACGCAAGCACGGGGAGAATGCGCAAACTCCCACAGACACCGGCCCAAATCCATGTGTCTGCACAGCAATCAGTGATAGTCACTGAGCTGTCGTCTTGCCCAGTATCTGGTCCAGTTTAGGCACACACTAACGACGTGAAGCACTAGGCCAATCTCGAACATTCAAGAGCAGCCCCAGTACGACCCATCGCGTGTATGCCCCTCGTTGGACAACAAGGCGGACCAACTTAAAACCTGTGAATGAAAAGAGAAAAAACATTATTATCATACCATATCCATTTACCTTACCAGGGACACCCCAATGCTAATGAACCTTATTACGCTGCATGAAAGGATGTCCTGAGGCATGGTACATTGGGGACACAATGCAGACACTGCGACAATGGATGAATGAACACCACTGAACAATCACCAGGCAAGACTGTTGCCTTCCTGTTGGTGAGCACTTTAGCGGTCACGGGCATTCGGCCTCTGATCTTTGGGTAAACGTTCTCCAAGGCGGCCTTCACGCGGTTGTTTGAAGGCAAGTAGTGGAGGTGTGGGGATGGCCCTGGAGAGATGTCTCAGCATGCATTCGGCCTCAGAGGCGGCCACCACAACATATGACAGTGCAGAGTTGCCGAGCAGGAACTGATAGCCAAGTTCCGCACACGAGGATGGCCTCAACCGGGATCTTGGGTTCATGTCACACTATCTGAGAACCCCTATAACTTGCCTGGGCTTGCAACATCTCACTTGCTGTCCTGTCTGGAGACAATACACATCTCTTTAACCTTTGCTTAATGCTATCTCCACTCACACTGTCTGCACCTTTAAGAATTGATTAGCTGTAAAGTCTCATGTTCTCATCAGTATTTTGTAAACTGTGTTTGCCTTTATATGCTCTGTGTGTGACGAGAGCTCTCCACTCACCTGACAAAGGGGCAAACCCTAAAAGCTAGTGGGTTTACTATCAAATAAACTTGTTGGACTTTAACCTGGTGTTGTGAGACTTCTTACTGTATTTACCCCAGTCCAACGCCGGCATCTCCACTTCATAACCCTCCCTGCATCCAGTGATTGCTGAAAGATTGGCACCAATGTCTCCACAATTTCCTCAGTTATCTCTTTTAGAATCCTGGGGTGTAGTCCATCTGGTCAGGTGATTTATCCACCTCCAGACCTTTCAGTTTCCCCAGAACCTTCTCCTTAGTGATGGTCACTACACTCATCTGTGCCCCCTGACTCTCCTCGAGTTCTGGCATCTCACTGGTGTCTTCCACCATGAAGACTGATGCAAAGTAATGATTCAGTTCCTCTGCCATTGCTTTGTAATCTATTATTACTTCTCCAGCCTCATTTTCCAGTGGTCCGATGGCTATTTTTCCCTCTCTCTTACTTTTTATGTTTTGAAAAACACTCGTCCTATCTTCTTTTATATCACTAGCTATCTTACACTCATATTTCAGCTTCTCCCCCTTATTGCTATTTTAGTTGTCCTCTGCTTCCCAATCCTCTGGCTTCCCACTAATCCTCGGCACTTTGTATACTTTTTTTGCTTTTTTTCTGTCCTTGACTTCCTTCCTAAGCCACGGATGCTTCAACTTCCCCTTAGCTCGTTTCCTCCTGCTTGGGATGAATTTCTGTTGTGCCTTCCGAATAACCCTCAAAAATTCCTGCCATTGCTGTTCCACTGTCTTCCTGGCTAGGGTCCCTTTCCAATCAACTCTGGCCAGCTTCTCCCTCATGTCTTTGCAATTATCTTTATTTAATTGTAATGTCGTTACATCTAACTCCAGCTTCTCCCTCTCTAACTGCAGGGTAAATTCTATCATATTGTGGTCACTGTTCCCTAAGGGTTCCTTTACCTTAAGTTCCCTAATCGAGTCTTCCTCATTACACATCACCAAATCCAGAATTGCCTGTTCCCTAATAGACTCTGTCACAAACTGCTCCAAAAAACCATCTCTTAGACATTCCACAAATTCCGTTTTTTGGGATTCACTACTTCCCTGATTTTCCCAGTCCACCATGATTATTGTAATATTGCCTTTTTTAAATGCCTTGTCTATCTCCTGATTTATTTTCTGCGTCACATTCTGACTACTGCTAGGGGTCTGTACATAACTCCCACAACTTTTTATCCTTGCGATTCCTCAACTCTATCCACAGAGATTCTGTGCCTTCTGATCCTACATCGCTTCTTGCTATATATAAATGACTTGGAAGAAATGTAGCAAGTTTGTGGATGATACTAAGATTGGCAGAGTTGCGGATAATAATGAAGATTGTCAGTGAATACAGCAGGATATAGATAGACTGGAAAACTGGGCAGAGAAATGGCTTTTACTGGTAGAGGGATTGAATTTCAGAGCCGTGAAGTCATGTTACAACTGTACAAAACTCTGGTGCGGCCGCACTTGGAGTATTGCGTACAGTTCTGATCGCCGCATTATAAGAAAGATGTGGAGGCATTGGAAAGGGTGCAGAGGAGATTTACCAGGATGTTGCCTGGTATGGTGGGAAGGTCTTATGAGGAAAGGCTGAGGGACTTGAGGTTATTTTCATTGGAGAGAAGAAGGTTACGAGGTGACCTGATTGAGGCATACAAGATGATCAAAGGATTGGATAGGGTGGACAGTGAGAGCCTTTTTCCTTGGATGGCGATGGCTAACATGAGGGGACATAGCTTTAAATTGAGGGGTGATAATTATAGACAAAGAACAAAGAACAAAACAGCCCAGGAAACAGGCCCTATGGCCCAACGAGCCCGTGCTGCCATTATGAGTCCCCCTCCACTCATGACCCTTGTCTATGCTTAAGGCATTCCACATTGAGGGAAGACTAATTTAGGGACAATTTGTTACACCAATCAGCCTAATAGCTCATCTTTGGGGTGTGGGAGGAAACCGGAGCACCTGGAGAAAACCCACACAAGCAAAGGGAGAATGTGCAAACTCCCACAGACACAGGCCCAAATCCATGTATCTGCACAGCAAACAGTGATAGTCACTGAGCTGTCGTGTTGCCCAGCATCTGGTCCAGTTTAAGTGTACACCAACGACATGGATATGGGGGACATGGATATAGCTGAGGAGGACACTGGGTTGCAGGGGAGTAGAATTGACAGTGTTACAGTTGATAAGGAGGATGTGCTGGATATTCTGGAGGGTCTGAAAATAGATAAGTCCCCTGGTCTGGATGGGATTTACCCCAGGATTCTCTGGGAGGCAAGAGAAGTGATTGCAGAGCCTCTGGCTCTGATCTTCAGGTCGTCGTTGGCCTCTGGTATAGTACCGGAAGATTGGAGGTTAGCGAATGTTGTCCCATTGTTTAAGAAGGGGAACAGAGACTTCCCCGGGAATTATAGACCGGTGAGTCTCACTTCTGTTGTGGGCAAGGTTTTAGAAAAAATTATTAGGGATAGGATTTATAGTTATTTGGAGAGTAATGAATTGATTAGAAATAGTCAGCATGGTTTTGTGGCGGGTAGGTCGTGCCTTACTAACCTTATTGAGTTTTTTGAGAAAGTGACCAAAGAGGTGGATAGGGGTAAGGCAGTTGACGTGGTGTATATGGATTTTAGTAAGGCGTTTGATAAGGTTCACCATGGTAGGCTTCTGCAGAAAATGCAGATGTATGGGATTGGGGGTGATCTAGGGAATTGGGTCAGGAATTGGCTAGCAGATAGGAGACAGAGGGTGGTGGTTGATGGTAAATATTCATCATGGAGTTCGGTTACGAGTGGTGTGCCTCAGGGATCTGTTTTGGGGCCACTGCTGTTTGTAATTTTTATTAATGATCTGGATGAAGGTATAGTTGGGTGGATTAGTAAATTTGCTGATGACACCAAAGTCGGAGGTGTGGTAGATAGTGAGGAAGGGTGTCATAGTTTGCAGGAAGACTTAGACAGGTTGCAGAGCTGGGCCGAGAGGTGGCGGATGGAGTTTAATGCGGAGAAGTGTGAGGTAATTCACTTTGGTAGGAATAACAGATGTGTCGAGTATAGGGCTAACGGGAGGACTTTGAATAGTGTGGATGAACAGAGGGATCTAGGTGTATGTGTACATAGATCCCTGAAAGTTGGGAATCAAGTAGATAAGGTTGTTAAGAAGGCATACGGTGTCTTGGTGTTTATTGGTAGGGGGATTGAATTTAGGAGTCGCAGCGTCATGTTGCAACTGTACACAACTCTGGTGTGGCCGCACTTGGAGTATTGTGTGCAGTTCTGGTCCCCACATTATAGGAAGGATGTGGAGGCTTTGGAGAGGGTGCAGAGGAGGTTTACCAGGATGTTGCCTGGTATGGAGGGGAGGTCCTATGAGGAGAGGCTGAGGGATTTGGGGTTGTTTTCGCTGGAAAGAAGGCGGCTAAGAGGGGATCTTATTGAAACATATAAGATGATTAGAGGTTTAGATAGGGTGGATAGTGATAGCCTTTTTCCTCTGATGGAGAAATCTAGCACGAGGGGGCATGGCTTTAAATTAAGGGGGGGTAGTTATAGGACGGATGTCAGGGGTAGGTTCTTTACCCAGAGGGTGGTGAGGGATTGGAATGCCCTGCCTGCTGCAGTTGTAAATGCGCCTAGTTTGGGGGCGTTTAAGAGATCCGTGGATAGGTTTATGGACGAAAAGGGATTGGTTTAGGTTAGTGGGTCATTGTTTTTTAACTGGTCGGCGCAACATCGTGGGCCGAAGGGCCTGTTCTGCGCTGTAATGTTCTATGTTCTATGAAGTACTAGGCTATTCTCGAAACAACCAAGAGCAGCCCTCAGATGACCCACTGCGTGTATCCCCTTAGGACATAGAACATAGAACACCACAGCACAAACAGGCCCTTCGGCCCACTAGTTGCGCCGATCACTTGTATACCTACCAATCCATAGACCTATCTATAACCCCCAATCCCATTAGATCCCATATACTCATCCAGAAGTCTTTTAAAAGACCCCAGCGAGTTCGCCTCTACTCCCACCACCGACGGCAGCCGATTCCACTCACTCACCACCCTCTGAGTGAAAAACTTACCCCTAACATAGAACATAGAACATAGAACATTACAGCGCAGGACAGGCCCTTCGGCCCACGATGTTGCGCCGACCAGTTAAAAAACAATGACCCTCTAACCTAAACCAATCCCTTTTCGTCCATAAACCTATCCACGGATCTCTTAAACGCCCCCAAACTAGGCGCACTTACAACTGCAGCAGGCAGGGCATTCCAATCCCTCACCACCCTCTGGGTAAAGAACCTACCCCTGACATCCGTCCTATAACCACCACCCCTTAATTTAAAGCCATGCCCCCTCGTGCTAGCTTTCTCCATCCGAGGAAAAAGGCTATCACTGTCCACCCTATCTAAACCTCTAATCATCTTATATGTTTCAATAAGGTCCCCTCTTAGCCGCTTTCTTTCTAGCGAAAACAACCCCAAATCCCTCAGTCTCTCCTCATAGGACCTCCCCTCCATACCAGGCAACATCCTGGTAAACCTCCTCTGCACCCTCTCCAAAGCCTCCACATCCTTCCTGTAATGTGGGGACCAGAACTGCACACAGTACTCCAAGTGCGGCCGCACCAGAGTTGTGTACAGTTGCAACATAACGCTGCGACTCCTAAATTCAATCCCCCTACCAATAAACGCCAAGACACCGTATGCCTTCTTAACAACCTTATCTACTTGATTCCCAACTTTCAGGGATCTATGTACACATACACCTAGATCCCTCTGTTCATCCACACTATTCAAAGTCCTCCCGTTAGCCCTATACTCAACACATCTGTTATTCCTACCAAAGTGAATTACCTCACACTTCTCCGCATTAAACTCCATCCGCCACCTCTCGGCCCAGCTCTGCAACCTGTCTAAGTCTCCCTGCAAACTATGACACCCTTCCTCACTATCTACCACACCTCCGACTTTGGTGTCATCAGCAAATTTACTAATCCACCCAACTATACCCTCATCCAGATCATTAATAAAAATTACAAACAGCAGTGGCCCCAAAACAGATCCCTGAGGCACACCACTCGTAACCGAACTCCATGACGAATATTTACCATCAACCACCACCCTCTGTCTCCTATCTGCTAGCCAATTCCTGATCCAATTTCCTAGATTACCCTCAATCCCATACATCTGCATTTTCTGCAGAAGCCTACCATGGTGAACCTTATCAAATGCCTTACTAAAATCCATATATACCACGTCAACTGCCTTACCCCCATCCACCTCTTTGGTCACTTTCTCAAAAAACTCAATAAGGTTAGTAAGGCACGACCTACCCGCTACAAAACCATGCTGACTATCTCCAATCAATTCATTACTCTCCAAATAACTATAAATCCTATCCCTAATAATTTTTTCTAAAACCTTGCCCACAACAGAAGTGAGACTCACTGGTCTGTAATTCCCGGGGAAGTCTCTGTTCCCCTTCTTAAACAATGGGACAACATTCGCTAACCTCCAATCTTCCGGTACTATACCAGAGGCCAACGACGACCTGAAGATCAGAGCCAGAGGCTCTGCAATCACTTCTCTTGCCTCCCAGAGAATCCTAGGGTAAATCCCATCTGGACCAGGGGACTTATCTATTTTCAATCCCTCAAGAATATCCAGCACATCCTCCTTATCAACTGTAATACTGTCTATTCTACTCCCCTGCAACCCAGTGTCCTCCTCAGCTATATTCTTGTCCCCCTGTGTGAACACCGAAGAGAAATATTGGTTCAATGCCTCTCCAATCTCTTCCGGTTCCACACATAACTTCCCTCTACTGTCTATAACTGGCCCTAATCTTGCCCTAACCAACCTTCTGTTCTTGACATACCTATAGAACGCCTTAGGATTCTCCTTAATCCTATCAGCCAAAGTCTTCTCATGTCCTCTTTTAGCCCTTCTTAACTCACTCTTCAACTCCCTCCTAGCCAATCTAAAGTTTTCTAGTGCACTACCCGAGCCCTCAAGTCTCATCCGAACATAAGCCTCCTTTTTCTTTTTAACCAACGAATCAACTTTTTTAGTGCACCACGGTTCCCTAGCCCTACCAATTCCTCCTTGCCTGACAGGGACATACCTATCACGGACTCGCAGTAGCTGCTCCTTGAAAAAACTCCACATTTCGGACGTTCCCAGTCCCTGTAATCTCCTAGTCCAACCTATGCTTCCTAATTCTCTCCTAATGGCCTCATAATTACCCTTCCCCCAGCTAAAACTACTGGCCCGAGGTTCATGCCTATCCCTTTCCATCACTAAGGTGAATGTAACCGAATTGTGGTCACTATCACCAAAATGCACACCAACTTCCAAGTCTAGCACCTGGTCTGGCTCATTTCCCAGCACCAAATCCAATATAGCCTCACCTCTAGTTGGCTTATCTACACACTGATTCAAAAAACCTTCCTGCACGCTTTGTACAAAAACTGACCCCTCTAACGAGCTAGAGCTATAGCAATTCCAATCAATATTAGTAAAGCTAAAGTCCCCCATAACAATTACCCTATTACTTTCACTCCTAACAAGGATCGTCTCCGCAATCCTTTCCTCAACCTCTCTAGAACTTTTAGGAGGTCTATAAAAGACTCCCAACAGGGTGACCTCTCCTCTCCTATTTCTAATCTCCGCCCATACTACCTCAACAGACAAGTCCTCATCAAACTTCCTCTCTGACACTGTGATACAATCCTTGACCAATAATGCTACCCCTCCCCCCCTTCTACCTCCTTCTCTACTCCGACTGAAGCATTTGAACCCCGGAACCTGCAACATCCATTCCTGACCCTGCTCTATCCATGTCTCTGAAATGGCCACAACATCAAAGTCCCAGGTACTGATCCACGCTGCAAGTTCATCCACTTTATTGCGAATACTCCTCGCATTAAAGTATACGCATTTCAAACCCTGTTCCACCCCCACAATGCCGTGCATTGCAGTCCCCATCTATGCCCCCCTCACTTTCACCCCCTCTACTCAGGATCCCACCCCCCCTCTGAATCAGTTTAAACCCCCCCTGCATAGCCTTAGCAAATTTATCCCCCAGGATATTTGTTCCCCTCTGATTCAGGTGTAGACCATCACTCTTATAGAGGTCCCACCTTCCCCAGAATGAGCCCCAATTGCTCAAGTACCTGAACCCCTCCCTCCTGCACCATCCCCTCAGCCACAAGTTCAAACTTTCCCTCTCTCTATTCCTCTCTAAACTATCCCGTGGCACAGGCAAGAGTCCGGAGATAACCACTCTATCAGACTTGGCCTTTAGTTTCCACCCCAACTCCATAAATCTCTGCTTAATATCCCCTTCTCTTAACCTCCCTATGTCATGCGTCCCCACATGAACTATAACTTGGGGTTGATCTCCCTCTCCCCTAAGAGTCCTGAATACCCTTTCCGATACATCCCGGACCCCAGCCCCTGGTAGGCAACACACCAGCCCTGAGTCCCTACCATTACTTCCGACTCTCCTATCCATCCCCTTAACTGTAGAGTCCCCAATCACAAGTCCCAATCTTTACATCCCCTAACCACCTGAGCTTTTACAATAGGCTCACCTCCAGAGACCTGCTCCCTTCGGTTATCCCCAGTTGATTCCTCCTCAACTGTAGCCTCCAGGACCGAAAACCTATTTTGGAGGGGAACAGCCCCAGGGGATTGTCCCCCCACTTGCTTCTTTCCCCTCCTCCTGGCAGTGACCCAAGACTCATTTCTAGGAGTGACTATCTTCTCATAACTCCTATCGATGTCCGCCTCCGCCTCCCGAATTATGCGGAGTTCCTCTCATTCCACCTCCAGCTCCTTTACACGCTCCTCCAGAAGCTTCAATCTAACACACTTCCTACAAGTAAAATCACCTGAAACACTACTAGAGTCCCTCACCACATACATCCCACAGGAGATGCAGCTTACTGCCTGAACTGCCATCCCTGAAACAATTACCAGCAGAAAAATAAAAATATATAAAACAAAACTTCCCCCACACTTATAATTAGGTTAGAGGAGGTGGGAGGGTGGGATTCTCTACCAGTGTAGAGGATCGGGTATCCTCTCTACACTAATTTATAGGGTTAGGGGCCCGAGGAAAAAAACTGCAACTCCCGGCAAGCGTCCTAGTGACGACTTCCGGTTTCTAACTAATTTTAAAAAAAAACGCCGAAACTCGCAACTTTTAAAACTATAAATAAAAAGTTAAACAATAAAAACAGAAAAATGTACCTTTTTGCTGCCTCCTCACACGCCCAAAAATCGCTGCCTCTCGATACTGCTGCTCAGGAATATCTCCTCTGTACTTGCTTCCCAGTGCCTTAAATCTGTGTCCTCTCATAGCGACCATTTCAGCCCTGGGAAATAGCCTCTGAGAATCCACCCTATCTATTCCTCTCAACATTTTATAAACCTCTATCAGGTCGCCTCTCAACCTTCGTCTCTCCAGGGAGAAGAGTCCTAGCTCTCTCAACCTATCTTCATAAGGCATGCCTCCCAATCCAGGCAACATCCTTGTAAATCTCCTCTGCACCCTTTCAATAGCTTCCACATCCTTCCTGTAGTGAGGCGACCAGAACTGCACACAGTACTCCAAGTGGGGTCTGACAAGGGTCCTATAACGTTGCAGCATTACCTCCCGACTCCTAAACTCAGTCCCTCGATTAATGAAGGCCAGTACACCATACGCCTTCTTGACCACATCCTCCACCTGCGAGGCCGATTTAAGAGTCCTGTGGACCCGGACCCCAAGATCCTTCTGCTCTTCAACACAGCTAAGACTCCTACCCTTGATATTGTATTCCTTCATCCCATTGGTCCTGCCAAAATGGACCACTACACATTTATCCGCGTTGAAGTCCATCTGCCACTTCTCCGCCCAGTCTTGTATCCTATCTATGTCACGCTGCAACTTCTGACATCCCTCCAGACTATCCACAACACCACCAACCTTTGTATCGTCTGCGAACTTGTTAACCCATCCCTCCACTTCCTCATCCAGGTCATTTATGAAAATGACAAACAGCAAGGGTCCTAGAACAGATCCCTGGGGCACTCCACTGGTGACTGACCTCCATGCAGGAAAAGACCCATCCACAACCACTCTCTGCCTTCTGCAGGCAAGCCAGTTCTGGATCCACAAGGCCAAAGCCTCCTGGATCCCATGCTCTCTCACCTTCTCAAGAAGTCTTGCATGGGGGACCTTATCAAACGCCTTGTTGGACAAGAAGTCGGACCAAAGCACCTGTGCATTAAAAGAGAAAAACATCAGTATCATCCACATCCTTATACATTCCCAGGAACGTCCCAAGGCTCATGAACCTTATTTAATACAGTCTCCTATATCCCTCCATCTCCATCCCGCTCACGTGCCTAAGTAACTCTTAAACAACTCCAGCGTGCCTGCCTCCACCACCTTGTTTGGCAGAGCATTCCATACCCCCACTACCCTCTGTGTGAAAAACCTCCCTCTAACATCTGAATTATATCTCACCCCCCCTCACCCTGAGCCCGTGGCCCCTCATAATGTGCATTTCCAGCCTAGGAAATAGCTTACCTCTGTTTACTCTATCTATACCCTTCATAATCTTATATACCTCCATTAGATCCCCCCTCAATCGCAGTCTTTCAAGGGAAAAGAGCCCCAATTTCTTCAATCTTTCCTCATACCCCAGTCCTTCCATACCAGGCAACATCCTGGTAAACCTCCTCTGCACTCTTTGCAGAGTCTCCACGTCCTTCCGGTAGTAAGGCGACCAGAACTGGATGCAGTACTCCAAATGCGGCCTAACCAACGTTCTATACAACTGCAACATTAGACTCCAGCTCTTATATTCTATACCCCTTCCTATAAAGGCTAACATAACATAAGCTTTCTTCACAGCCTTCTCTACTTGTACTGCCACCTTCAAAGACTTGTGCACTTGCACCCCCAGGTCTCGCCGCGTTTCTATACTCTTTATGGGCTTACCCTTTATCATATAACTCCCCCCTACATTATTCCGGCCAAAATGCATCACCTCACATTTATCTGGATTAAACTCCATTTGCCGTGTATCTGCCCAATATACCAGCCTATCAATATCCTGTTGTAGTGCCTGACACTGCCCACCAATCCAGCCATCTTAGTGTCATCTGCAAATTTGCTGATCACACCACTTACTCCGTCTTCCAAGTCATTTATGTATATTACAAATAGAAGAGGTCCCAGTACTGAGCCCTAGTGACAGACCTCCAGCTAGAAAAGGACCCTTCCACTACTCTGTCTCCTCTTACCAAGCCAGTTATCAATCCTTCTAGATACCTGGCCTTGTATTCCATGAGCCTTAACCTTTTCAACCTACCTACCATGACACTTTGACAAATGTCTTACTGAAATCCATATAGACGGCATCAACGGCTCGTCCTTCGTCAACCGTTTTTATCACCTCCTCAAAAAATTCTGCCAGATTCATAAGGCAAGGCTTCCCCTTAACAAAGCCATGCTGCGTATCTCTAATCAGATCGCAACGCTGTAAGTGCTCATACATCCTATCCCTAAGAATCCTCTCCATCAACTTGCCTACCACTGACGTCAAACTCACTGGCCGATAGTTACCAGGGTTATCCCTCCAACCCTTTTTAAACAACGGTACCACATTCGCTGTCCTCCAGTCCTCTGGGACCTCACCTGTGTCCAAAGAAGAGACAAAGATTTGCGCCAGAGGCCCAGCAATTTCATCTCTCGCCTCCCTAAGCAGCCTAGGATAAATGCCATCGGGCCCCGGAGATTTATCAGTTTTAATGCCACCTAAAAGCCCTAACACTTCCTCCCCCGTAATGGATAGTTCCTTCAACTGGTCTACAGTTCCCTCCAAGACTGTACCAGACAGCAAGCCCCTCTCCTTCGTGAATACCGACACAAAGTATTCATTCAGGATCTCCCCCATTTCCTCGGACTCTAAGCACAGTTCCCCTCCTCTGTCCCTGAGAGGACCGATTTTTCCTCTAACCACCCTCTTGTTCCTGACATATGAGTAAAATGCCTTTGGATTTTCCTTAATCCTGTCTGCCAAAGCCATTTCATGCCCCCTTTTCGCCTTTCTAACTCCCCGTTTGAGATCCCTCCTACTCCCTCTGTATTCCTCCAATGTTCTCTCCGTTCCCAGTCGCTTAGACCTAACATACGCCTCTCATTTCTTCCTAACCAAGTTCTCAATATCCCTAGTAATCGACGGCTCTCTAATCCTACCTTTCCCATCCTTTCTCCTAACCGGCACACGCCTTTCCTGCACCCATTTCAGTTTTCCCTTGAAAGACTCCCACATGCCTAACGTGGTCTTGCCTTCCAACAGCCTGTCCCAGTCTGTATCCCTAAGCTCCTGCCTAATCCGGCTGTATCTAGCCTTCCCCCAATTTAGCACCCTCCCCTTAGGACAGCACTCATCTTTTTCCATTAATATCCTAAAGTAGACAGAGTTGTGGTCACTATTAGCCACATGTTCACCTACAGCAACCTCAACCACCTGACCCGGCTCATTTCCCAGAACTAAATCCAGTATCGCCCCCTCTCTAGCCGGGCTATCTACATACTGCTCCAAGACGTAGAACATAGAACATAGAACACTACAGCACAAACAGGCCCTTCGGCCCACGAGTTGCGCCGATCACATCAACACCTACCAATCTATAGACCTATCTATAACCCCCAATCCCATTAAACCCCATATACTCATCCAGAAGTCTTTTAAAAGACCCCAGCGAGTTCGCCTCCACCACCACTGACGGCAGCCGATTCCACTCACTCACCACGTGTACCCTTCCAATACACATCTTACGAATTCCTCCCCGTCCGAATCCCCAGCTCTAGGCACCTTCCAATCCACCCCAGGGAGATTAAAATCTCCCACCACAGCAACCCTATTCTTCCTACACCTATCCAAAATGTCTCTACATGTACCTTCTTCCACTGCCCTCGGGCTGTTGGGTGGTCTGTAGTACATCCCTAGCATAGTAATCACTCCCTTCCTATTCCTCAACTCCACCCACAGCGACTCAACTCCTAACTCCTCTATATTATCCTCCCTCTGCACAGCTGTGATCTGCTCCCTAACTAACAGCGCCACTCCCCCTCCTCTTTCTGATCCTCCTCTGTCATGCCTAAAACACTTATACCCAGGAATATTTAGCTGCCAGTCCTGCCCTTCCTTTAACCATGTCTCTGTCACTGCCACCACATCTAAATTCCTCGCGAACATTAAGGCCTTAAGTTCATCTGTTTTACCCGTCACACTCCTCGCATTAAAACAGAGGCACTCCAGACCCCCAGGCCCACTCGGATCCTCTTTCTCTCAGGGAATTTTCCTCCCATCCAAACTTACCCTGTCACCCAACTCACTCCCAATCTCAGTGCCTACTGAGCTATCGGTCTCATCCCCACCACCCCCTCCATATTAGTTTAAACCTTGCCGAAACACTCCAGCTAACCTCTCAGCTAAAATATTTGTGTCTTTCCCATTTAAATGTTCCCCATGCCTCCTGTACAGGTGCCCTTCCCTCACAAAGACTTCCCAATGGTCTACAAAAGTAAAACCCTCTGTCTTGCACCAATCCTTCAGCCACGCATTCAGCTGTGGGATCTCATTATTCCTAATCCCACTATTACTCGGCACTGGCAGCAGCCCAGAGGACATAGAACATAGAACACTACAGCACAAACAGGCCCTTCAGCCCACAAGTTGCGCCGATCACATCTATACCTACCAAGCCGCAGAACTATCTGTAACTCCCAATCCCATTAAACCCCATATACTCACCCAGAAGTCTTTTAAAAGACCCCAGCGAGTTCGCCTCTACCACCACCGCCGGCAGCCAATTCCACTCACTCAACACCCTCTGAGTGAAAAACTTACCCCTAACATCTCCTCTGTACTTGCTTCCCTGCACCTTAAACCCGTGTCCTCTCATAGCGACCATTTCAGCCCTGGGAAATAGCCTCTGAGAATCCACCCTATCTATTCCTCTCAACATCTTATAAACCTCTATCAGGTCGCCTCTCAACCTTCGTCTCTCCAGGGAGAAGAGTCCCAGCTCCCTCAACCTATCTTCATAAGGCATGCCTCCCAATCCAGGCAACATCCTTGTAAATCTCCTCTGCACCCTCTCAATAGCTTCCACATCCTTCCTGTAGTGAGATGACAAGGACTGCGCACAATACTCCAAGTGGGGTCTGACAAGGGTCTTATAAAGTTGCAGCATTACCTCCCGATTCCTAAACTCAATCCCTTGATTAATGAAGGCCAGTACACCATACGCCTTCTTGACCACATCCTCCACCTGAGAGGCCGATTTAAGAGTCCTGTGGACCCGGACCCCAAGATCCTTCTGCTCTTCAACACAGCTAAGACTCCTACCCTTGATATTGTACTCCTGCATCCCATTGGACCTGCCAAAATGGACCACTACACATTTATCCGTGTTGAAGTCCATCTGCCACTTCTCCACCCAGTCTTGCATCCTATCTACGTCACATTGCAACTTCTGACATCCCTCCAGACTATCCACAACACCACCGACCTTCGTATCGTCGGCGAACTTACTAACCCATCCCTCCACTTCCTCATCTAGGTCATTTATGAAAATGACAAACAGCAAGGGTCCTAGAACAGATCCCTGGGGCACTCCACTGGTGACTGACCTCCATGCAGAAAAAGACCCATCCACAACCACTCTCTGCCTTCTACAGGCAAGCCAGTTCTGGATCCACAAGGCCAAAGCCCCTTGGATCCCATGCCCTCTCACCTTCTCAAGAAGTCTTGCATGGGGGACCTTATCAAATGCCTTGCTGAAGTCCATGTAAACCACATCCACCGCTCTTCCTTCGTCAATGTGTTCAGTCACATTTTCAAAGAACTCAACTAGGCTCGTAAGGCACGACCTGCCCTTGACAAAGCCGTGCTGACTATTCCTGATCATTCTAACCTTCTCCAAATGTTCATAAATCTTGTCCCTCAGAATCCTCTCCATCAACTTACCAACCACTGAGGTCAGACTCACCGGTCGGTAATTTCCCGGGCTATCCCTGTTCCCTTTCTTGAAAATAGGAACCACATCCGCAATCCTCCAATCCTCCGGAACCTCTCCCGTCTCCATCGACGATGCAAAGATCATCGCCAGGGGCTCTGCAATCACTTCCCTCACCTCCCACAGTAACCTGGGGTACATCCCATCCGGTCCCGGAGACTTATCTATCTTGATAGAGTTTAAAAGCTCCAACACATCCTCTTTCTTAATATCCACATACTCAATCTTTTCAGTCTGCCGCAAACCTGTAGTACAATCTCCCAGATCACTTTCCACCGTGAATACCGAGGCAAAGTACTCATTAAGCACCTCTGTCATTTCTTCCGGTTCCACACAGACTTTTCCCCCTTCACCTTTTAGAGATCGCCACCCTGGAGGCCCTGCTCTTCAGCCTGGCCCACAACTCCCAGAACTGCCTACGTATATCCCCCCTGCTCTTCCTTCCTATGTCCTTCTCTCCTGTGTGTACAATTACATCAGCCTGGTTCCCTTCGCCCTTCAAAATTCCCTCTACCCACTCCAAAACATCCTGTTCATTCCTATTTATTATTGCCTCGTTCTCCCTGACTAAAAGAAATCTTCAAGACGCAGCTCTAATTGCCTGACCTGGGCCCTCAGACGCTGCAACTCCAAACACTTAGTGCAGATGTGGACTTTTGGGAGACGTGTTGTCTCCAGGAACTCCCACATATTACACCTAACGCAGCAGAAGCATCTCCCCATGGACCCTGCCATTTACCTGACCACCCTTGGAGTTATGGACACAGAAATGGAAAAAAGAAAGGAACCAGTAACTCACCGTGCCTAAGCCTGCCTCACCTCAGTCCAGTGAGCCTAAGCCCTTACAGCTCTTACTCTGCACCTACCTCACTCCACTGCCCGCTCCCGACACTGCCTGCTGTCTACTGCGGCCTTCTTTTTATACTCCCGCGCTCCCTTCCCAACTGCCGCCGTGCCTAGCTTCTGCTACGGAAAGAAAAAAACAAACAAAAACCCCGCAAACCAACAATAGAGAGAAAAAAACTAAATTTAAAGTCGAAACTCACCACAGCCACCAGCACTCTCCAAGTACACTGCTCCGGATTATAGGACGGATGTCAGAGGTAGGTTCTTTACTCAGAGGGTAGTAAGGTTGTGGAATACCCTGCCTGCAACAGTTGTGGACTCGCCAACTTTAAGGGTGTTCAAATGGTCAGTGGATAGGCATATGGATAACATTGGAATAGTCTAGGTTAGAGGGTCATTAGATTGGTTCCACTGGTCGTTGCAAACATCGAGGGCCAAAGGGCCTGGACTGTGCTGGAATGTTCTATGTTCTATAGCCAGATTCAAAGTGCAAAAGTTGTGGTCTAGGCTGACTTCATAAAATATCTTGGAGTTTCTGACCTGGATTATAACAATACAAGTTAAGTGATTGGGCAAGAAGATGGCAGATGGAGAATAACAGAATACAAGAATAAGTCATGTTGCAAGTGTACTGGGTTTTGGCGAGGTCACATCTGGAGAACTATGTAGTTTTGGTCATTCTTCCTAAGGAAGGATATGCTGGCCGTGGTGAGGGTTTAAAAGATGTTCATGAGACTGAATCCTCGGATGACAGGGAAAATCTACAGGCGAGACTGAGACGGAAAGCCAAATTCTATGGAGTTTAGATGAACGAGAAGTGAAATTATGAAACATATAAAATGTTGAGGGGGCTTGATACGATAGATACTAAGAGAGTGTTGTCCCTGGCTAGAGAGTCTAGAAAGTAAAGTTTATTTATTAGTCACAAGTAAGGCTGACACTAACAGTGCAATGAAGTTACTGTGAAATTCCCCTTGTTGCCACATCCAGCGCCTGTTCAGGTACACAGAGGGAGAATTTGGCGTGGCCGGTGCACCTAACCAGCGCATTTTTCAGACTGTGGGAGGAAACATATGCAGACATAAGGAGGACAAAGAACAACACAGCACAGGAAACAGGCCCTTCAGCCCTACAAGCCCATGCTGCCCATTTTAACATTCAGTGAGTGCCTCATTCCAATCCTTCTTCTACCTACGACTCTTGTCCACGCCTCTTGGACTCCAATAAAAGGATGCAAATTTAGAGAATTATATGTGCGCCAGATTAAGGGATGTCTAATTTAGGGACAATTTGTTAACACCAATCAGCCTAAAGCAGGTTTTGGGGGTGTGGGAGGAAACCGGAGCACCCGGAGAAAACCCACGCAAGCACGGGGAGAATGTGCAAACTCCCACAGACACCGACCCAAGTCGGAGATCCGACCCAGGTCCACGTATCTGCACAGCGAACAGTGATAGTCACTGAGCTGTCGTGTTGCCAGTCAGTTGGTCCAGTTTAAGCGAACACTAACGACGTGAAGTGCTAGGCAACTCTTGAAGCAACATCCAAGAGCAGCCCTCGCACGACCCATCACGTGTATGTCCCTTGTTGGCCAACAAGGCGGACCGAATCACCTGTGGATGTTAAAAAAAAGACATTAATAAACATACACAGCTTATACAGACATTCACGGAAGATCCCCAGAAGCTCAAACGTAAGAGACAGGTGAGCCATGAAGTATGTTGGACCGTCCATAGGAATCTATTGATTCCCAGGAACGTCCTGAGGCTCTTGATCCTTAACTAGAACAATCTTTTGTACCCCTCCATCTCTCATCTGCTCATGTGCCTATCTAGGTAAGCCTTAAACAACTCTAGTGTGTCTGCCTCCACCACCCTACTTGGCAGTGCATTCCAGGCCCCCACCACCCTCTGTGTGAAAAACCTCCCTTTAACATCTGAATTATACCTCGCCCCTCTCACCCTAAGCCCGTGGCCCCTCGTGATATTCGTATCCAACCTGGGAAAATGCTTCCCACTATTCACTCTATCTATACCCTTCATAATCTTATACATCTGTATTAGGTCTCTCCTCAGTCTCCGTCTTTCCAGGGAAAACAGCCCCAATTTGCCCAATCTCTCCTCATAGCTAAGACCTTCCACACCAGGCAGCATCCTGGTAAACCTCCTCTGCACTGTCTCCAGGGTCTCCAAGTCCTTCCGGTAGTGCAGCGACCAGAACTGGACGCAGTACTCCAAATGTGGTCTAACCAACGTTCTATACAACTGCAACATTAGATGCCAGCTTTTATACTCTATACCCCTTCCTATAAAGGCAAGCATAATATATGCCTTCTTTGTCACCTTCTCCACCTGTACTGCCACCTTCAAGGACTTGTAGACTTGCACGCCTAGCTCCCTCTGTGTTTCTATACTCTTAATAGTCCTACCATCTATTGTATAACTCCCCCCTACATTATTTCTTCCAAAATGCATCACCTCGCATTTATCTGGATTAAATTCCATCTGCCATTTCTCTGCCCAGTTTACCAGCCTATCTGTATCCTGCTGTATTGTCCAACACTGCTCATCACTATCAGCAAGTCCAGCCATCTTCGTGTCATCTGCAAACTTGCTGATCACACCAGTTACTCCTTCTTCCAAATCATTTATATATATCACAAATAGCAAAGGTCCCAGTACTGAGCCCTGCGGCACACCACTGGTGACAGACCTCCAGCTAGAAAAAGACCCTCCCACTGCTACCCTCTGTCTCCTGTGACCAAGCCAGTTCTCAATCCATCTAGGCACCTGTCCTTGTATCCCATGAGCCTTAACCTTTTCCACCAACCTACCATGAGGGACTTTGTCAAACGCCTTACTGAAATCCATATAGACGACATCCACGGCTCGTCCTTCGTCGACCGTTTTTGTCACCTCCTCAAAAAATTCCATCAAATTCGTAAGGCACGACCTCCCCTTTACAAAGCCATGTTGCCTGTCACTGATCAGATTGCCATGTTCTAAATGCACATACATCCTATCTCTAAGAATCCTCTCCAACAACTTCCCTACCACTGATGTCAAGCTCACCGGCCTATAATTACCCAGGTTATCCCTACTACCCTTTTTAAACAACGGTACCACATTCAAACATGCAGACTCCGAACAGTGACCCAAATCGTGAATTGAACTCGGGTCCCTGGCGCTCTGAGGCAGCAAAGCTAACCACTGTGCCGCCCCAGAGTCTAGAATAGGGGTCAATTAGGGATAAAATGAGAAATACAAAGAAGTCAGGAAGTTACTTGGACAAATAAACTGGAAGGAGGCATTCTTAGGGAAAAGTACCGAAGGAAGGTGACGGATGTTCAAGGAATGTTTGTCTGGAGCTCTGCATGACAACGTTCCGATGAGACAAGGGGGTTTTGGTAGGTCACGGGAACCGTGGTGCACGAAGGCTGTGGTGAACCTAGTAAGGAGGAAAAGGAAAGGTGTACAAAAGGTTCAGGGAACTAGGAGATGTTAAGGATCTTGAGGAGTATAAGGATTGTAGAAAGGAGCTTAAAAGGGAAATTAGGAGAGCCAGAAGGGGTCATGAGAAGGCCTTGGCGGGTAAGATTAAGGAGAATCCCAAGGCCTTCTATAAATATGTGAAAAGTAAAAGGATGAGAAGGGATAGGACCTATAAAAGGTGAAGGGGGAAAGGACTGTGTGAAACCAGAAGAAATGGCAGAGGTGCTTCATGAGTACTTTGCCTCAGTATTCACAGTGGAAGCTGATCTAGGAGATTTTGCTATGGTTTTGCAGCAGATGGAAAAGATTGAGTATGTGGATATTAAGGAGGAGGATGTGTTAGAACTTTTGAATTCTATCAAGGTAGATAAGTCGCCGGGACCAGATGGGATGTACCCCAGGATACTGTGGGAGGTGAGGCAGGTGATTGCAGAGCCCCTGGCGATGATCTTTGCGTCGTCAATGGAGATGGGAGAGGTTCCGGAAGATTGGAGGATTGCGGATGTAGTTCCTATTTTCAAGAAAGGGAACAGAGATAGCCCGGGAAATTACTGACCGGTGAGTCTGACCTCAGTGGTTGGTAAGCTGATGGAGAGGCTTCTGAGGGACAAGATTTACGAGCATTTGGAGAGGTTTGACATGATCAGGAATAGTCAGCATGGTTTTGTCAAGGGCAGGTCGTGCCTTACGAGCCTGGTTGAGTTCTTCGAAAATGTGACTGAACACATTGACGAAGGAAGTACAGTGGACGTGGTGTACATGGACATCAGCAAGGCGTTTGATAAGGTCCCCCATGCAAGACTTCTTGCGAAGGTGAGAGGGCATGGGATCCAAGGGCCTTTGGCCTTGTGGATCCAGAACTGGCTTGCCTGCAGAAGGCAGAGAGTGGTTGTGGATGGGTCTTTTTCGGCATGGAGGTCAGTCACCAGTGGAGTGCCCCAGGGATCTGTTCTAGGACCCTTGCTGTTCGTCATTTTCATAAATGACCTGGATGAGGAAGTGGAGGGATGGGTAAGTAAGTTCGCTGATGACACGAAGGTCGGTGGTGTTGTGGATGGTCTGGAAGGATGTCAAAAGTTGCAGCAGGACATAAATAGGATGCAGGACTGGGCGGAGAAGTGGCAGATGGACTTCAACATGGATAAATGTGTAGTCGTCCATTTTGGCAGAACCAACGGGATGAACGAGTACACTATCAAGGGCAGGAGTCTTAGTAGTGTTGAAGAGCAGAAGGATCTTGGGGTCCGGGTCCACAGGACTCTTAAATCGGCCTCGCAGGTGGAGGATGTGGTCAAGAAGGCGTATGGTGTACTGGCCTTCATTAATCGAGGGATTGAGTTTAGGAGTCGGGAGGTAATGCTGCAACTTTATAAGACCCTTGTCAGGCCTCATTTGGAGTACTGTGCGCAGTTCTGGTTGCCTCACTATAGGAAAGACGTAGAAGCTATTGAAAGGGTACAGAGGAGATTTACAAGGATGTTGCCTGGACTGGGAGGCATGCCTTATGAAGTTAGGTTGAGGGAGCTGGGACTCTTTTCCCTGGAGAGACGAAGGTTGAGAGGTGACCTGATTGAAGTTTATAAAATGTTGAGTGGAATAGATAGGGTGGATTCTCAGAGGCTATTTCCCCAGGTTGAAATGGTCGCTACGAGAGGACACAGATTGAAGGTGCGGGGAGGCAAGTACAGAAGTGATGTTAGGGGTAAGTTTTTCACTCAGAGGGTGGTGAGTGAATGGAATCGGCTGCTGTCAGTGGTGGTGGAGGCAAACTCGCTGGGGTCTTTTAAAAGACTTCTGGATGAGTATATGGGGTTTAATGGGATTGGGGGTTATAGATAGGTCTATAGATTGGTAGGTGTTGATGTGATCGGCGCAACTCGTGGGCCGAAGGGCCTGTTTGTGCTGTAGTGTTCTATGTTCTAACTTTCTCACCCAGAGGATATAGAAGATTGAATTATATAAGTAAACGTGATCAGCACTGGCTTGCAGTACTGTTCTTTGTTCATTGTTCTTTCCCTAGCCAGACTCAAAGTCTAAAACTTGTGGTCTAGGCTGACTTCATGAAGTATCTTGGAGTTTCTGACCTGGATTATAACTATACAAGTTAAGTGAGTGGGCAAGAAGATGGCAGATGGCGAATAACAGAATACAAGAATAAGTCAAATGGAAGAAATGGCAAATGGAATTTAATGTTGGTAAGTGCGAGGTGGTCCACTTTGGTAGGAATAATGGTAGGAAGGACTATTACTTACGGGGCGAAAAACTGCAGCAGGCGACGGTGCAGAGGGACCTCGGGGTCCTTGTGCATGAGTTGCAAAAACCCAGCCTGCAGGTGCAGCAGGTGGTCAGGAAGGCGAATGGGATGCTGGCCTTCATAGCGAGGGGGATTGAATATAAAAGTAGGGAGGTCTTGCTGCAGCTGTATAGGGCATTGGTGAGGCCGCAGCTGGAGTACTGTGTGCAGTTTTGGTCGCTGCACTTACGCAAGGATATTTTGGCCTTGGAGGGAGTGCAGAGGAGGTTTACTAGGCTAATACCGGAGTTGAGGGGGTTGAGCTATGAGGAGAGGCTGAATAAATTAGGCTTGTACTCATTAGAGTTTAGAAGAATGAGGGGAGATCTCATTGAGACATATAAGATGATGAATGGGATGGGTGAGTTTGACATCGGTGGTAGGGAAATTAATGGAAAAAATACTTAGGGGTAGGATGTATGAGCATTTGGAGCGTTGCGATCTGATTAGGGATACGCAACATGGCTTTGTTAGAGGGAGGTCTTGCCTTACGAATCTGGTGGAATTCTTTGAGGTGACAAAAACGGTTGACGATGGGAGAGCCGTTGATGTCATCTATATGGATTTCAGTAAGGCGTTTGACAAAGTCCCTCATGGTAGGCTGGTAGAAAAGGTTAAGGCGCATGGGATAAGAGGCCAGGTAGCTAGGTGGATTGAGAGCTGGCTGGGTAATAGGAGACAGAGGGTAGTTGTGGAGGGGACCTTGTCGAGCTGGAGGCCAGTGACCAGTGGTGTGCCGCAGGGCTCAGTACTGGGACCTCTCCTCTTTGTAGTATACATAAATAACTTGGAAGAGAGCGTAGGTGGTGTGATCAGCAAGTTTGCTGATGACACCAAGATGGCAGGGTTGGCGGGTACGGAACTGGATTGTCAGGTGATACAACAGGATATAGATAGGTTGGTGCATTGGGCAGATAGGTGGCAGATGGAATTTAATCCTGACAAATGCGAGGTGATGCATTTTGGAAGGAATAATGCAGACAGGAGCAATGTGATAAAAGGTAGACAGATTAGGAGTATAGACATACAGAGGGACCTGGGAGTGCAGGTTCACAAATCCATGAAGGTTGCGTCACAAGTGGAGAAGGTTGTTAGGAAGGCGTATGGAATGTTAGCCTTTATAGGAAGGGGGATAGAGTATAAGAGCTGCCGTCTAATGCTTCAGTTGTACAGAACGTTGGTTAGACCGCATTTGGAGTACTGCGTCCAGTTCTGGTCACCTTACTACCGGAAGGACGTGGAGTCTCTGGACAGGGTGCAGAGGAGGTTTACCAGGATGTTGCCTGGCATGGAGGGGCTGGGTTATGAGGAAAGGTTGGAGAAACTGGGACTTTTCTCCTTGGAAAGACGGAGATTGAGGGGGGACATGATAGAGGTATATAAGATACTGAAGGGAATAGATAGAGTTAGTAGTGAGAGACTGCTCCCTAGACTGGGTACAAACACGAGAGGTCATGATTTAAGAGTGAGGGGGGAGAGGTATAATTTGGAAGTGAGAGGAAGGTTCTTTACGCAGAGAGTTGTGGGGGTATGGAACGCGCTACCGAGTGGGGTGGTGGAGGCAGGAACGTTGGACTTGTTTAAGGTTCAGTTAGATAGACACATGAGTGAAACGAGGATGGAGGGTTATGGTAGGGGCTATTAAATAAGGTTAGAACCTCGGGAGACACTGGAAAAGCAGGCTTGTAAGATTAACGTTTTTGTCTTTTTATTCCGCAGGCGGAGGTCCACCTCGTGTCAAACGAGGGGCATGCACACGGTGGGTCGTGCGTGGGCTGCTCTTGGAAGTTCCGGGAGTGGCCTAGTACTTCGTGTCGGTGTGTGTGCTTGATCCTGGACCGGTAGACAGGCGCCGCAACAGCTCGGTGACTATCACTGCTAGCTGTGCAGATACATGGATTTGGGCCTGTGTCTGTGGGAGTTTGTGCATTCTCCCTGTGGTTGCGTGGGTTTCCTCCGGGCGCTCCGGTTTCCTCCCACACCCCAAAGATGTGCTCTTAGGCTGATTGGTTTTACCAAATTGACACTATTCTCCCCTGAATCTGGCTGTTAGGGGTTCCATTCGTAGACATGCAAAGTAGAATAGGTGTAGGGTGATGCGGCGGCGTGGGCTCGTTGGGCCGAAGGGCCTGTTTCCCGTGCTGGGTTGTTCTTTGTTGTTCTTTGATAGGATAGAGGTGGAGAGACTCTTCACGCTCAGAAAGGACAGTAGGACTAGGGGGCACAGCCTCAAGATAAAGGGGGGGCGGTTTAGAACGGAGTTGAGGAGGAACTTCTTCACTCAAAGGGTGGTGAATCTCTGGAATTCTCTGCCCGTTGAAGTGGTGGAGGCTACCTCGCTAAATATTTTTAAGACGCGGGTTGATGGGTTTTTGATAAGAGAGGGGATTAAGGGTTATGGGGAGAGGGCGGGAATGTGGAACTGAGCCACGACAGATCAGCCATGATCTTATTGAATGGTGGGGCAGGCTCGAAGGGCTAGATGGCCAACTCCTGCTCCTATTTCTTATGTTCTTATGTCATGTTGCAAGTGTACCGAGTTTTGGTGAGACCACGTCTGGAGAACTATGTAGTTTTGGTCATTGTTCCTAAGGAAGGATATGCTGGCCATGGTTTGGTATTGTCTACCGCAGAGGACTGTGGATTCTCAATCATTGAGTACTTTTAAGCCTGAAATCAGTAGATTTTTGAAATTACTCCAAAATTACTGGTCACGGCTTCAGCTATCCGGGTCCTAAACTCTGGAATTCCCTCCCTAAATCTCTATTCTCTCATCAAAGAACAAAGAAAATTACAGCACAGGAACAGGCCCTTCGCTCTCCAAGCCTCCACCGACCATGCTGCCTGACTTAACTAAAACCCCCTACCTTTCCGGGCACCATATCCCTCCACTCCCATCCTATTCATGTATTTGTCAAGACGCCCCTTAAAAGTCATTACCGTATCCATTTCCACTACCTCCCCCGGCAACGAGTTCCAGGCACCCACCACCCTCTGTGTAAAAAAATCTCTCGTACATCTCCTTTAAACCTTGCCCTTTGCACCTTAAATCTGTGCCCCCTAGTAATTGACTCTTCCACCCTGGGAAAAAGCTTCTGACTATCCACTCTGTTCATGTTTCTCATAATCTTGTAAACTTCTATCATGTCGCCTCTCAACCTCTGTCGTTCCAGTGAGAACAAACCAAGTTTCTCCAACCTCTCCTCATACCTAATGCCCTCCATAGCCAGCAACAACCTGGTAAATCTTTTCAGTACTCTCTCCAAAGCCTCCACATCCTTCTGGTAGTGTGGCAACCAGAATTGAACACTATTTCTTTCAGTATCCTTTCAGATACTCCTTAAAACCAAACCTTTCAGCTGAACACTTGACCATCTAAAATGGTTCATAGAGTCATATGGTCATAGAGGTTTACAGCGTGGAAACAGGCCCTTTGGCCCAACTTGTACACGCTGCCCTTTTTGTTTTAAATCCCTAAACGAATCCCAATTGCCCTCATTTGGTTCATATTCCTCCATACCCATCGTACCCATGTAACTATGTAAAGGCTTTTTAAAAGACAAAATTGTACCCGCCCCTACTACTACCACCTCGGGCAGCTTGTTCCAGACATTCACCATACTGTGTGAAAAAAATTGCCCCTCTGGCCACTTTTGTATCTCTCCCCTCTCACCTTAAACTTATGCCCTCTAATTTTAGACTTTCCTACCTTTGGGAAAAGATATTGACTATCTACCTTGTCTATGCCCATCATTATTTTATAGACCTCCATAAGGTCACCCCTCAGCCTCCTATGCTCCAGAGAAAAAAGTCCCAGTCTACTCAGCCTCTCCTTATAACTCAATCCATCATGTCCTGGTAGCATCCTAGTAAATCTTTTCTGCACTCTTTGTAGTTTAATAATATCCTTTCTACAATAGGGTGACCAGAATTGCACACAGTATTCCAAGTATGGCCTTATCAATGTCTTGTACAACTTTAACAAGGCGTTCTAACTCAAATATTCAATGTTCTGACCGATGAAACCAAGAATGCCAAGTGCCTTCTTCACCACTCTGTCCACCTGTGACTCCATTTTCAAGGAGCTATGAACTAGATCTCTTTGTTCTGTAACTCTCCCCAACGCCCTACTATTAACTGAGTAAGACCTGCCCTGGTTCAATCAACCAAAATGCATTACCTTGCATTTGTCTAAATTAAACTCCATCTACCATTCGTCAGCTCACTGGCCCAATTGATCAAGATCCCACTGCAATTGGAGATAACGTTCTTCACTGTCCACCATGCCACCACTCTTGGTGTCATCTGCAAAATTACTAACCATGCCCCCCATATGGTCATCCATCATAGCTCCATAATATTCCTGCAAAGGGCCTTGGGATATTTTATTACATTCAAGACGTTGCTGAAATATTAGTTTTGTTTACCCAATCCTGTCCCTATTATTGTAACCCCTAACCACTCCCATTCCTGTCTATATCCTTCACTCAACCATCTTTTATTACTTTCCAATGATACAAATTTGACAAACATGTGGTTAAATTAAGGTTTAATTGCATCAACAGTGAGGTGTCATTACTGTTCTATTTTACTATCTAACAGAATCAACATTCAAGAAAACCATGGTACTAGATAGACACAAACAAGTCTTATCTATGCAACAGGCAAAATAATGCACTATTTTACAAGAACTCTGAATAACTTGTCAATGTTTTTATTGATTGTCTGGATCCTTTATTCAAAGCTGCAACTTTGTTCCTGCACACTGCACTTACTCTGCACTTGGAGTTGAATATGTTCATGATTCATTTTTGTGATAGTTTGGCTGCTATCCACTAATAGTGAGATTCCATCAGTTGGTCATCATTGTTGTCGTCATAGGCAGGATATAGGACTGAGGCCCCACATGCACTAAGCATGACTCGATCGGTGGTCTGTAGGATCTCCTGCAGCTGCTGGAGTGAACCACTAAGTTGCTGCACTTTGGGTATGGAGAATAAATTGATCAAAGGAATATGAAGTTTATTGCCAATTCTGCACACTTTCAGTCTCTCACTAATCTTTGGCTTAAAACTGAGTTTTGTAGGTTTACCATCCTCAGTTTCCAGAGACTTTCCTTCATTCTGGCTGCAATTCTCAGCTTCATGCTCGTTATCACCACGACTGTTGATGAGATGCCTTCGCTCACATTCCGCTGCATAAATCACTTCATTAAGTACAAGATCCTGTAGGATTTTCTTATCTTTCAGACTTGGATAAACAATTTCACAGACCTTGGAAATAAAAGAAATGTATAATTTGATACAAAATCTAGCAGAATTATACAGTATAAATGCATAAAGGCAGCCCTCAGCTACATTCATCTGAGTTTAAGAAAATTATTTATTCTGAACAGCTGGGGAAATGAGGAATTTCTGATTTCTGAAACAGATCATGAATGACCACTGGGAACTATTGTTGATTTTTCATTGATTGTGGTGTCCCACATTGTTTTTTGTTTGGGATTGATTAATAAATTCAGGATAAACATGGGATTGATTCATGGAGAATTGATTGCTTGCAATTTGGCTAAATAAGAAAGTTTTAACCTCTTTAGAAAAGTAAAGTTTATTTATTAGTCACAAGTAAGATTCACACTAACACTTCAATGAAGTTACTGTGAAATTCCCCCAGTTGCCACACTTTGGTGCCTGTTCGGAGCAATGCACCTAACCAGCACGTCTTTCAGACTGTGGGAGGAAACCGGAGCAAACTCACACAGACATGGGCAGAATGTGCAAACTCCACACAGACAGCAACCCAAGCTGGCAATCGAACCCGGGTCCCTGGCTCTGTGAGGCAGCAGTACTAACCACTGTGTCACCCAACTGAAACTGTTTCAATTCAAAATTTCCCAGCCTTAAGCAGAATTGTCAGGTGTCACTGGTAGAGCAGCTGAAGAAAGTTGATTAAGGAAACAATTTAAATCAGCTTTTCTCTAACTGGTGTCAGCTAATTCCTTTGTTTTGGAAGGATATAAATACAGGCCTCTCAGTAGTAGCACACAACTTAATAGCACAAGTGCTGGGAATTGGCTGATCAAGGGAGTTTGATGAGGAGGCTTTTTCTAACTTTTTCACTTTGTAGGAATTGGTTCTTTACTACAGGAAGAAGCTTGTGTTTAGTGAGTACCCAGTAAGTGTTTAACATTGACTCTATTACTAAAATAGTACACAAACTAGCAATGAGGTCTGGAAAGCAACTTGCAGTGGGAGGTGGAGAATTCAGTACTCACGTTCCATGAAGGCATCAATGACAGAGACAGGATAAGGACAGAGATTCTGCATAGTTAGTTTGAGGAGATACGCACCAAATTAAGAAGCAGAATACCTGGATTATTATCTGACTTACATGTGACATGCTTGCTTTCATCAGACATAGCATTGAGTATAAAAATTGGCAAATTATGTTACAGTTGTATAAAACTTTGGTTAGGCCTCATTTGGAATACTGTGTCCAATTCTGGTCTCCACACTACCAGAAGGATATGGAGGCTTTGGAGAGAGTACAGAAAAGATTTACCAGGATATTGCCTGGTATGGAGGGTATTAGCTACGAGGAGAGATAGAATAAACTGGGATTATTCTCCGGGAAAGACAGAAGCGGAGAGGTGACCTGATAGAAGTTTATAAAATTATGAGGGATGTGGATAGGATGAATAGTTGGAAGCTTTTTCCCAGAGCAGAAATGACAATTACAAGGTTGCACAAGTTCAAGGAAAGAGGGGAAAGGTTCAGTGGAGATGTGCGGGGAAAGTTTTTTTTACATAGGGGGTGCTGGGGGCCTGGAATGCACTGCCAAGTGAGATGGTTGAGGCAGTTATGTTTTTGATTTAATTTATCGTTGTCACATGTATTAACATACAGTGAAAAGTATTGTTTCTTGCACGCTATACACACAAAACAGAGAAAGAAATGTGAGAGTGAAAAATGTAGTGTTACAGTCACAGCTAGGCTATAGAGAAAGATCAACTTAATGCAAGTAGGTCCATTCAAAAGTCTGACAGTTGCAGGGAAGAAGCTGTTCTTGAATCAGCTGGGACATGAACTCAGACTTTTGTATCTTTTTCCCAGTGGGAGAAGATGGAAGAGAGAATGTCTGGGGTGCGTGGGATCCTTAATTATGTTGACTGCTTTGCCGAGGTATCAGGAAGTGTGGACAAAGTCAATGGATGAAAGGCTGGTTTGCATGATGGATTGGGCTACACTTATGACCTTTTGTAGTTCCTTACGGTCTTGGGCAGTGCAGGAGCCATACCAAGCTGTGATACAACCAGAAAGAATGCTTTCTATGGTGCATCTGTAGAAGTTGGAGAGAGTCGTAGTGAACATCTTTAAATAAGGAGACCAAAACTATATACAATACTTCAGATGTGGTCTCATCAATGCCCCGTACACCTGAAGCTTAACCTCCCTCAATTCCCCTCACATTAAATGATAACATTCTATTAGCTTTCCGAATTAACATAGAAACATAGAAGATAGTAGCAGGAGGAGGCCATTTGACCCTTCGAGCCATTCATTATGATCATGGCTGATCATCCAACTCAATAGCCTAATCCTGCTTTTTCCCCATAACCTGTGATCCCATTTGCCCCAAGTGCTATATCCAGCTGCCTCTTGAATAAATTCAATGTTTTGTCATCAACTGCTTCCTATGATAATGAATTCCACAGGTTCACCACTCTTTGGGTAGAGAAATGTCTCCTCACCTCCTAAATGGTCTACCCTGAATCCTCCGACTGTGACCCCAGGTTTTGGATTCCCCCACCATCGAGAATGTCCTCTCTACATCTACCCTATCTAGTCCTGTTAGAATTTTATAAGTCTCTACGAGAAACCCCCTGCTCCAATGCGTCTGAACTCCAGTGAAAACAATCCTAACCTGGTCAATCTCTCCTCATGCGTCATCCCACCATCCCTAGATTCAGTCTGGTAAACCTTTGCTGCACTCCCTCAAGAGCAAGAACATCCTTCCTCAGAAAAGGAGACTAAAACTGCACACAATACTCTAGGTGTGGCCTCACCAAGACCCTGTATAATCACAACAACACATCCCTGCTCCTGTACTCCAAACCTCTCACAATGAAGGCCAACATACCATTTGCCTTCTTTACCACCTGCTGCATCTGCATGCTTACCTTCAGTGAGTGGTGCATAAGGACACCCAGGTCCCTCTGCACACTCCCCTCTCCCAATTTACAGCCATTCAGGTAGTAATCTGCCTTCTTGTTTTTGCTTCCAAAGTGAATAATCTCATACTTATCCAAATTATACTGCATCTGTCATTAATTAGCCGACTCACCCATTCTGTTAAAGTTTTTAAAGTTTGTTTATTAATCACGGGGCAAGTTTATATTAACACTGCAATGAAGTTACTGTGAAATTCCCCTAGTCACCACAATTCAGTGCTCGTTTGGGTCAATGTACTTAACCAGCACGTCTTTCAGAATGTGGGAGGAAACTGGAGCACCAGGAGCAAACCCACTCAGACACGGGGAGAATGTACGAACTCCACACAGTGACCCAAGCTGGTAATCAAACCAGCTGGTCCCTGGCACTGTGAAGCAGCAGCGCTAACCACTGTGCTACCGTGCCACCTGTCCAGATCATTCTGAAACGTCTCTGCATCCTTATCACAGTTCATCCTCCCAGCCTACTTGGTATCATCTGCAAACTTTGAGGGAACAAAATGTAACATTAGAACATAAGAAATAGGAGCAGCAGTAGGCCACCTAGCCCTTCGAGCCTGCCCCGCCATTCAATAAGATCATGGCTGATCTGTCGTGGCTCAGTTCCACATTCCCGCCCTCTCCCCATAACCCTTAATCCCCTCTCTTATCAAAAACCCATCAACCCGCGTCTTAAAAATATTTAGTGAGGTAGCCTCCACCACTTCAACAGGCAGAGAATTCCAGAGATTCACCACCCTTTGAGTGAAGAAGTTCCTCCTTAACTCCGTTCTAAACCGCCCCCCCCTTTATCTTGAGGCTGTGCCCCCTAGTCCTACTATCCTTTCTGAGCGGGAAGAGTCTCTCCACCTCTATCCTATCCATCCCATTCATCATCTTATACGTCTCAATGAGATCTCCCCTCATTCTTCTAAACTCTAACGAGTACAAGCCTAGTTTATTCAGCCTCTCCTCATAGCTCAACCCCCTCAACTCTGGTATCAGCCTAGTGAACCTCCTCTGCACTCCCTCCAAGGCCAAAATATCCTCGCATAAGTACGGCGCCCAAAACTGCACACAGTACTCCAGCTGCGGCCTCACCAATGCCCTATACAGCCGCAGCAAGACCTCCCTACTTTTATATTCAATCCCCCTCGCTATGAAGGCCAGCATCCCATTCACCTTCCTGACCACCTGCTGCACCTGCAAGCTGGGTTTTTGCGACTCATGCACAAGGACCCCGAGGTCCCTCTGCACCGTAGCATGCTGCAGTTTTTCGCCCCGTAAGTAATAATCCTTCCTACCATTATTCCTACCAAAGTCTCATCCAAATAATTAATATATATTGTCAATAGCTGGGGTCCCAACTCCGATTCCTGTGACACCCGACTAGTTACTGCCTACCAATTTGAAAAGCACCCATTAATTTCTACTCTTTGTTTCCTCTCTCAACCAGTTTTCTATCCCTCTCAATACACTTCCTCCAATCCCATGCGCTTTAATAGTGCACGATAATCTCGTGTGTGGGACTTTGTCAAACACTTTCTGAAAGTCCAAATATGGATGAACCTGTATCCGAGATCACCACTGCAGATGTCAGAGCAGCTTTCTTGAAGGTCAACCCACGGAAAGCGACTGGCCCAGATGGGGTACCCAGACGAGCACTCAGTTCACCAGATCCACGAGCACCTGCGTGGATCACAGACATCGTCACCTCTCTTTACAACAATCTGAGGTCCCTATCTGCTTCAAGAAGGCGACCATCACCCGTACCTAAGAAAAACCAAGCAGCACGCTTTATTGACTATCGTCCTGTCACTCTGACATTCATCATTATGAAGTGCTTCGAAAAGCTAGTCATGGCACACATCAATTCCAGCCTCTTGGACTACCTGGATTCACTAATTAGCCTATTACTGCAACAGGTCCACAGCAGACGCCATTTCCCTGGCCCTGCACTCAACTCTGGAACACCTGGATAACAGGGATTGCTATGTCAAGACTCCTATTTATTGACTACAGCTCAGCCTTCAACACCATTATTCCCACGAGGCCTGGGCCTCAGCTCGTTCCTCTGCGACTGGATCCTGAACTTCCTAAGTCTCAGACCACAATCAGTAAGGATAAACAACAGCACCTTCTCCACGATCACTCTCAACATGAATACCCCATACGGCTGCATTCTCAGCCCCCTGCGATACTCCTTATACACCTACAACTATATGGCCTAATTCCCCTCCAATTTGATTTTCAAGTTTGCTCACGACACCACAGTAGTGGGTCGGATCTCAAGCAATGACGAGACAGAGTACAGGAACGAGATAGAGAATCTGGTGAACTGGTGCAGCAACAACAACCTCTCCCTCAATGTGAACAAAATGAAGGAAATTGTCATTGATTTCAGAAAGCGTAAAGGAGAACATGCCCCTGTATACATCAATGAAGTAGGAAGGGTCGAGAGCTTCAAGTTTAGAACATAGAACATTACAGCGCAGAACAGGACCTTCGGCCCACGATGTTGCACCGACCAATTAAAAAGCAATGACCCTCTAACCTAAACCAATCTCTTTCCATCCATAAACCTATCCACGGATCTCTTAAATGTCCCCAAACTAGGCGCATTTACAACTGCAGCAGGCAGGGCATTCCAATCCCTCACCACCCTCTGGGTAAAGAACCTACCTCTGACATCCGTCCTATAACTACCCCCCCTTAATTTAAAGCCATGCCCCCTCGTGCTAGCTTTCTCCATCCGAGGAAAAAGGCTATCACTGTCCACCCTATCTAAACCTCTAATCATCTTATATGTTTCAATAAGGTCCCCTCTTAGCCGCCTTCTTTCTAACGAAAACAACCCCAAATCCCTCAGTCTCTCCTCATAGGACCTCCCCTCCATACCAGGCAACATCCTGGTAAACCTCCTCTGCACCCTCTCCAAAGCCTCCACATCCTTCCTATAATGTGGGGACCAGAACTGCACACAATACTCCAAGTGCGGCCGCACCAGAGTTTTGTACAGTTGCAACATGACGCTGCAGCTCCTAAATTCAATCCCCCTACCAATAAACGCCAAGACACCGTATGCCTTCTTAACAACCTTATCTACTTGATTCCCAACTTTCAGGGATCTATGTACACATACACCTAGATCCCTCTGTTCATCCACACTATTCAGAGTCCTACCGTTAGCCCTATACTCTACACATCTGTTATTCCTGCCAAAGTGAATTACCTCACACTTTCCCGCATTAAACTCCATCCGCCACCTCTCGGCCCAGCTCTGCAACTTGTCCAAGTCTCTCTGTAAACTATGACACCCTTTCTCACTATCTACCACACCTCCGACTTTGGTGTCATCAGCAAATTTACTAATCCACCCAACTATACCCTCATCCAGATCATTTATAAAAATTACAAACAGCAGTGGCCCCAAAACAGATCCCTGAGGCACACCACTCGTAACTGAACTCCATGACGAATACTTACCATCAACCACCACCCTATGTTTACATAGAAACATAGAACATTACAGCACAGGCCCTCCACTTTCAAGGAACTATGAACCCTATATCTCTTTGTTCTGTAACTCTCCCCAGTGCCCTACCATTAACTGATTAAGTTCTGCCCTAGTTCAATCCACCAAAATGCATCATCTTGCATTCATCAGCCCACGAGCCCAATTGATCAAGATCCTGTTGCAATCGGAGATAATTTTTGTAGGAAATTTCTATGCCACCAATTTTGGTGTCAACTGCAAACCTACTAACCAGGCCTCCAATAGTCTCATCCAAATCATTAATATAAATGACAAATAACAGTGGACCCAGCACTGATCCCTGAGCCACACTGCTGGTCACAGGCCTCCAGTTTGAAAAACAACCCTTGACAACCATCCTCTGGTCTGTCAAGAAACCAATTTTGTATCCAGATATCCGGATGGTGAGGAATTTGTTAAGTGTGTTCAGATTCTCAGGAACAATATCCGGATAATCCGGCTAGAGAAGAGGCTATATGGGACCTGTTACTAGGGAACAAGCCCGGCCAAGTCATCCAAGTTGCAATGGAGGAAAATGTGGTGAACAACGATCATGAGAGATATTGAGCCTAGTCAAAGAGAAGAAGCAGGCATTTGTCAAAGTTGGGAGGCTGGGAACACACAAAGCAAGTGTAGAATACAAGGAAAGTAGAAACTTAAGCATGGAATCGGGAGGGTTAAAAGGGGTCACGAGAAAGCATTGGCTAGCAGGATTAAGAAAATCCCAATGTTTTTTTTAGACATATATAAAGAGCAAGAGGGTAGCCAGGGAAACTGTTGGCCCACTCAAGGTCAAGGGAGACAGTCTATGAGAGGAGCCAGACGAAATGGGCGAGATATTAAATGAGTACTTTGCAACAGTATTCACCAAAGAGAAGGACTTGGTGGATGATGAATCTGGGAAAGGATGTGTAGATAGTTTGAGTCACGTTGAGATCAAAAAGGAGGTGGTATTGGGGTTCTTGAGAAACATTAAGGTAGACAAGTCTCCAGGGCCTGATGGAATATATACCAGAATACTGAGAAAGGCAAGCGAGGAAATTGCTGGGGCCTTGAGAGAAATCTTTATATCCTCACTGGCTATAAGGCAGGTCATAGAACATAGAACATAAGAACATAAGAAATAGGAGCAGGAGTAGGCCATCTAGCCCTTCGAGCCTGCCCCGCCATTCAATAAGATCATGGCTGATCTGTCGTGGCTCAGTTCCACATTCCCGCCCTCTCCCCATAACCCTTAATCCCCTCTCTTATCAAAAACCCATCGACCCATGTCTTAAAAATATTTAGCGAGGTAGCCTCCACGTTACAGCACAGTACAGGCCCTTCGGCCCTCAATGTTGTGCCGAGCTATGTCCAATCCCAAGATCAAGCTATCCCACGCCCTATAATTCTGGTGTGCTCCATGTGCCTATCCAATAACCGCTTGAAAGTTCCTAAAGTGTCCGACTCCACTATCATAGCAGGCAGTGCATTCCGCACCCTAACCACTCTCTGAGTAAAGAATCTACCTCAGACATCCCTCCTCTATCTCCCACCATGAACCTTATAGTCATGCCCCCTAGTAACAGCTACATTCACCCGAGGAAATAGTCTCTGCACGTCCACTCTATCAATCCCTCTCATCATAGAAGTGGTGGAGGCTGCCTCGCTAAATATTTTTAAGACGTGGGTTGATGGGTTTTTGATAAGCGAGGGGATTAAGGGTTATGGGGAGAGGGCGGGAATGTGGAACTGAGCCACGACAGATCAGCCATGATCTTACTGAATGGCTGGGCAGGCTCGAAGGGCTAGATGGCCTACTCCTGCTCCTATTTCTTATGTTCTTATCATTTTATAAACCTCTATTAAGTCACCTCTCATTCTCCTCCACTCCAAAGAGAAAAACCCCAGCTCCCTCAACCTTTCCTCATAAGACCTACCCTCCAAACCAGGCAGCATCCTGGTAAATCTCCTCTGCACTCTCTCCAATGCTTCCACATCCTTCTTATAGTGAGGTGACGCAAATCTTTGTCTCTTCTTTGGACACAGGTGAGGTCCCAGAGGATTGGCGGATTGCAAATGTAGTACCGTTGTTTAAGAAGGGTCAGAGGGATAACCCAGGGAATTATAGGCCGGTGAGCTTGACTTCAGTTATAGGCAAGTTAATGGAGAGGATCCTCAAGGATAGGATGTATGAACATCTGGAGCGCTGCAATCTGATCAGGGATACGCAGCATGGCTTCGTTACAGGGAGGTCGTGCCTTACGAATCTAGTGGAATTTTTTGAAGAGGTGACAAAAACGGTTGACGAAGGACAAGCCGTTGATGTCGTCTATATGGATTTCAGTAAGGCGTTTGACAAGGTCCCTCATGGTAGGCTGATAGAAAAGGTGAAGGCTCATGGGATACAAGGCCAGGTATGTAGATGGGTGGAGAACTGGCTTGGGAGGAGGAGACAGCGAGTAGTAGTGGAAGGCTCCTTTTCCAATTGGAGGTCTGTCACCAGTGGTGTGCCGCAGGGCTCGGTACTAGGACCTCTTCTATTTGTAGTATATATTAATGACTTGGAAGACGGGGTAGGTGGTGTGATCAGAAAATTTGCTGATGACACTAAGATGGTTGGATTGGCAGGTACTGAGGAGCAGTGCCTGGCAATGCAACAGGATATAGACAGGCTGGTAGATTGGGCAGATAGATGGCAAATGGAATTTAATCCGGAGAAATGCGAGGTGATGCACTTTGGCCGGAATAATGTGGAGGGGAGTTATACGATAAAAGGTAGAACTA
The DNA here is from genome assembly GCF_965287045.1 of Carcharhinus amblyrhynchos. NCBI lineage: Eukaryota > Metazoa > Chordata > Chondrichthyes > Carcharhiniformes > Carcharhinidae > Carcharhinus > Carcharhinus amblyrhynchos. Next base: position 275,387 of record NC_137332.1, on the reverse strand, counting down.
TCCGGAGTATAGATACGCAGAGAGACCTGGGGGTGCAAGTGCACAAGTCCCTGAAGGTGTCGGTGCAGGTGCAGAATGTGATGAGGAAAGCGTATGGTATGTTAGCCTTCATAGGAAGAGGTATAGAATATAAGAGTAGGAGTCTGATGTTGCAGTTGTATAGAACGTTGGTTAGGCCTCACTTGGAGTACTGCGTCCAGTTCTGGTCGCCGTACTACCGGAAGGATGTAGAGATCCTGGAGAGAGTGCAGAGGAGATTTACCAGGATGCTGCCTGGTATGGAAGGGCTGTCTTACGAGGAAAGATTGAACGAACTTGGGCTGTTTTCCCTTGAGAGACGTCGGCTGAGGGGGGATCTAATAGAGGTTTATAAGATTATGAAGGGGATAGATAGAGTAAATGGTGGTAAGCTTTTTCCGCTATTAGAAATGGATAGAACGAGGGGTCACGGGCTTAGGGTGAGGGGGGCTAGGTATAAGACAAATATTAGAGGGCAGTTTTTCACGCAAAGGGTAGTGGGGGTGTGGAATGCACTGCCGAGTAAGGTGGTGGAAGCAGGCACGCTAGGGTTGTTTAAGAGTCACTTAGACAGCCACATGAGCGGGCTACATATAGGGGGATATAGTAGGCCTTACTAAACATTGTAGGCTTGGGAATACGTTTTGCCTCAGGGATGTTAGTCTTTGCCTGTTTAATAATGAATTTTTTTGTCTCCACAGGCATTTAAGTCCAGCAAGGGGCATGCATGCGGCAGGTTGTAGTGGGCTGCTCTTGGACGTTGCTTCGGGAGTTGCCTATTGCTTCATGTCGTTAGTGTGCTTAAACTGGACCATCTCAAGGGCAACATGACAGCTCAGAGACTATCTCTGTTACTGTGCGGACACATGGATTTGGGCCTGTGTCTGTGGGAGTTTGCACGTTCTCCCCGTGGTTGCGTGGGTTTCCTCCGGGTGCTCCGGTTTCCTCCCACATCCCCAAAGATGTGCTTTTAGGCTGATTGATTGGGGTACTAAATTGTCCCTAAATTGGACCTCCCTGATCAGGCGTAGACTAAAATCATGAATAGGTCACTGAGACAGTGGGACGGCGGCGCGGGCTCGTTGGGCCGAAGGGCCTGTTTCCCGTGCTGTGTTGTTCTTTGTTCTTTGACCAGAACTGAACACAATATTCCAAATGTGGTGTCACCAACGTCCAGTACAGTTGCAGCATAACCGCACAGCTCTTAAACTCAAACCCCCTGTTAATAAACTCTTAACACACTATAAGCCTTTTTCACAGCTCTATCCACTTGAGTGGCAACCTTCAGAGATCTGTGGACATGAACCATATCTCTGTTCCTCCACATTCCTAAGAACCCTGCTGTTGACCCTGTAATCCGCATTCAAGTTTGTCTTACCAAAATGAATCACCTTGCACTTATCAGGGTTAAACTCCATCTGCCACTTTTTGGCCCAGCTCTGCATCCTTTCAATGTCTCTTTGCAGCCTGCAAGAGCCTCCAGCTCATCCACTACTCCACCAATCTTAGTGTCATCATCAAATTTACTAACCCACCCTTCAGCCCCCTCTTCCAAGTCATTGATAAAAATCACAAATAGCAGAGGACCCAGCACTGACCCCTGTGGTACACCGCTGGTAACTGGCCTCCAGTCTGAAAATTTTCCTTCCACCACCACCTTCTGTCTTCTATGATACAGCCACTTACTTATCCAATCAGCCAAATTTCCTTCTGTCCCATACATCCTTATGTTCTTCATGAGCCTACCATGGGGAACCTTATCAAACACCTTACTAAAATCCGTGTATACAGCATCAACTGCTCTACCTTTGTCCACACGTTTAGTTACCTCCTCAAAAAATTTAATCAAATTTGTGAAGCAGGACTTACCCCTCACAAAATTGTGCTGACTAAAACAGATTAAACTGCATCTTTCCAAATGGTCATAAATCCTATTTCTCAGGACCCTTTCCATTAACTTATCGACCACCGAAGAAAGACTAACTGGCCTATAATTACCAGGGTCATTCCTATTTCCTTTCTTGAAGAGAGAAACATTCACCACTCTCCAATCCTCTGGCACAATCCCTGTGGACAGTGAGGACCCAAAGATCAAAGCTAAAGGCTCCGCAATCTCATCCCTTGCCTCCCAAAGTATCCTAGGATGTATCCCATCTGGCCCAGGGGACTTATCCACCCTCAGGTTTTTCAAAATTGCTAATACGTCTTCCCTCAGAACATCCACCTCCTCCATCCTATTAGCCTGTATCACGCTCTCGTCCTCAAAAACATGGCCCCATTCCTTAGTGAGCACTGAAAAAAAGTAGTCATTCAACCCCTCACCTATATTTTCTGCCTCCATGCACAAGTTCCCACAACTATCCTTGACTGGCCCTAACCTCAGCCTGATCATTTTTTTATTTCTCACATAAGAGTAGAAAGAGGTCATGATATGGAGATGCTGGCATTGGACTGGGGTAAACACAGTAAGAAGTCTCACAACACCAGGTTAAAGTCCAACAGGTTTATTTGGTAGCAGAAGCCACTAGCCTTCAAAGTGCTGCTCCTTCATGAGGTAAATGGGAGTTCTATTCACAAACAGGGCATATAAAGACACAAACTCAATTTACAAAATAATGGTTGGAATGCGAGTCTTTACAAGTAATCAAGTCATACAGATAGAGACAAGGTGAGTGGAGAGAGGATTAAGCACAGGTTAAAGAGATGTGTATTGTCTCCAGCCAGGACAATTAGTGAGGTTTTGCAAGTCCAGACAAGTCGTGGGGGGTTACAGGTAGTGTGACATGAAGCCAAAATCACGGTTGAGGCCATCCTCATGTGCGGAATTTGGCTAGCAGTCTCTGCTCAGCAACTCTGCATTGTGTGTCATGAAGACCGCCTTGGAGAACACTTACCTGAAGATCAGAGGCCGAATGCCCGTGACCGCTGAAGTGTTCTCCAACAGAAAGAGAACATTCTTGCCTGGTGATTGTCGAGCGGTGTTCATTCATCCATTGTTGTAACGTCTGCACAGTCTCCCCAGCGCAGCATGCTTCGTGACATCGTTTCCAGCAGCGTATCAGGTTGACAACGTTGGCCGAGTTGCAAATGTACTGTGTATTGGGGCGGCACGGTAGCACAGTGGTTAGCACTGCTGCTTCACAGCTCCAGGGACCTGGGTTCGATTCCCGGCTCGGGTCACTGTCTGTGTGGAGTTTGCACATTCTCCTCGTCTGTGTGGGTTTCCTCCGGGTGCTCCGGTTTCCTCCCACAGTCCAAAGATGTGCGGGTTAGGTTGATTGGCCATGCGAAAATTACCCCTTAGTGTTCTGGGATGTGTAAGTTGGAGGGATTAGCGGGTAAATGTGTAGGGATATGGGATAGGCCCTGGGTGGGATTGTGGTCAGTGCAGACTCGATGGGCCAAAAGGCCTGTTTCTGCACTGTAGGATTCTATGTTCTATGTACCTGGTGGATGGTATTCTCACATGAGATGATGGCATCCATGTCAATGATCCGGCATGTCTTGCAGAGGATGCTGTGGCAGGGTTGTGTGGTGTTGTGGTCACTGTTCTCCTGAAGGCTGGGTAGTCTGCTGCGGACAATGGTCTGTTTGAGGTTGTGCAGTTGTTTGAAGGCAAGTAGTGGAGGTGTGGGGATGGCCCTGGAGAGATGTCTCAGCATGCATTCGGCCTCAGAGGCGGCCACCACAACATATGACAGTGCAGAGTTGCCGAGCAGGAACTGATAGCCAAGTTCCGCACACGAGGATGGCCTCAACCGGGATCTTGGGTTCATGCCACACTATCTGTAACCCCTGTGACTTGCCTGGGCTTGCAACATCTCACTTAATGTCCTTCTGGAGACAATACACATCTCTTTAAGCTATGCTTAATGCTATCTCCACTCACATTGTCTGCACCTTTAAGACCTGAATAGCAGGTTAGCTGTAAAGACTTGCATTCTAATCAGTATTCTGTAAATTGTGTGTGCCTTTATATGCCCTGTTCTGATCAGAACTCTCCACTCACCTGACGAAGGAACAGCATTCCAAAAGCTAGTGGTGTTTACTTTTGAATAAACCTGTTGGACTTTAACCTGGTGTTGAGAGACTGAGAACATAGAACACTACAGCACAAACAGGCCCTTCGGCCCACATGTTGCACCGATTATATCCATACCTACCAGGCCTATCTATAACTCTCAATCCCATTAAATCCCCTCTACTCATCCAGAAGTCTCTTAAAAGACCCCAGCGAGTTTGCCTCTACCACCACCGACAGCAGCCGATTCCACTCACTCACCACCCTGAGTGAAAAACTTACCCCTGACATCTCCTCTATACCTGCTCCCCAGCACCTTAAACCTGTGTCCTCTCGTACCTACCATTTCAGCCCTGGGAAATAGACTCTGAGAATCCACCCTATCTATACCTCTCAACATCTTATAAACCTCTAACAGGTTGCCTCTCAATCTTTGTCTCTCCAGGGAGAAGAGACCGAGCTCCCTCAAACTATCTTCATAAGGCATGCCACCCAATCCAGGCAACATCCTTGTAAATCTCCTCTGCACCCTCTCAATGGCTTCCACATCCTTCTTGTAGTGAGGCGGCCAGAACTGCACACAGTACTCCAAGTGGGGTCTGACAAGGGTCTTATAAAGTTGCAGCATTACCTCCCGACTCCTAAACTCAATCCTTCGATTAATGAAGGCTAGCACACCATACGCCTTCTTGACCACATCTCCACCTGCAAGGCCGATTTAAGAGTCCGATGGACCCGGACCCCAAGGTCCTTCTACTCCTCAACACTGCTAAGAGTCCTACCCTTGATATTTAAGGTGCTGGGGAGCAAGTACAGAGGAGATGTTACGGGTAAGTTTTTCACTCAGAGGGTGGTGAGTGAGTGGAATCGGCTGCTGTCGGTGGTGGTGGAGGCGAACTTGCTGGGGTCTTTTAAAAGACTTCTGGATGAGTACATGGGATTTAATGGGATTGGGAGTTACAGATAGTTCTATGGCCTGGTAGGTATGGATATGATCGGCACAACTTGTGGGCCGAAGGGCCTGTTTTGTGCTGTAGTGTTCTATGTTCTATCATCCCATTTGACCTGCCAAAATGGACCACTACATATTTATCCGCGTTGAAGTCCATCTGCCAGTTCTCCGCCCAGTCTTGCATCCTATCTATGTCTCGCTGCAACTTCTGACATCCCTCCAGACTACCCACAACACCACCAACCTTCGGATCGTCAGCAAACTTACTAACCCATCCCTCCACTTCCTCATCCAGATCATTTCTGAAAATGACAAACAGCAAGGGTCCTAGGTCAGATCCCTGGGGCACTCCACTGGTGACCGACCTCCATGCAGAAAAAGACCCATCCACAACCACTCTCTGCCTTCTGCAGGCAAACCAGTTCTGGATCCACAAGGCCAAAGCCCCTTGGATCCCATGCCCTCTCACCTGCTCAAGAAGTCTTGCATGGGGGACCTTATCAAACACCTTGCTGAAGTCCATGTAAACCACATCCACCGCTCTTCCTTCGTCAATGTGTTCAGTCACATTGTGTGGGTATGCCGGCGTTGGACTGGCGTAAACACAGTAAAAAGTCTGACAACACCAGGTTTTAGTCCAACCTATTTATTTGATAATATTCTCACAAGCTTTCGAGGGGTTACCCTCTTCGTCAGGTGAATGGAGAGTTCTGGCCTCAGACAGAGCATATAAAGCACAGACAGTTTAGAGATTACTGATTAAAATGCGAATCCTTACACCTAACCTGCTGTTCAAGACCTGAAGTGGCTGACAATGTGAGTGGTAGGAGCACTGATCACAGTTTAAAGAGATGTGTATTGTCTCCAGACAGTACAGTAAGTGAGGTTTTGCAAACCCAGGCAAGTCACGGGGGTTACAGATAGTGCGACATGAACCCAAGATCCCTGTTGAGACCGTCCTCATGTGTGCGGAACTTGGCTATCAGTCTCTGCTCAGCGACTCTGCGCAGAGTCTCAACAGGGATCTTGGGTTCATGTCGCACTATCTGTAACCCCCGTGACTTGCCTGGGTTTGCAAAACCTCACTTACTGTACTGTCTGGAGACAATACACATCTCTTTAAACTGTGATCAGTGCTCCTACCACTCACATTGTCAGCCACTTCAGGTCTTGAACAGCAGGTTAGGTGTAAGGATTCGCATTTTAATCAGTAATCTCTAAACTGTCTGTGCTTTATATGCTCTGTGAGGCCAGAACTCTCCATTCACCTGACGAAGAGGGTAACCCCTCGAAAGCTTGTGAGAATATTATCAAATAAATAGGTTGGACTAAAACCTGGTGTTGTCAGACTTTTTACTGTTTTTCAGTCACATTGTCAAAGAACTCAACTAGGCTCGTAAGGCACAACCTGCCCTTGACAAAGCCATGCTGACTATTCCTGATCATTCTAAACTTCTCCAAATGCTCATAAATCTTGTCCCTCAGAATCCTCTCCATCAACTTACCAACCACTGAGGTCAGACTCAGCAGTCGGTAACTTCCCAGGCTATCCCTCTTCCCTTTCTTGAAAATAGGAACCACATCCGCAATCCTCCGGAACCTCTCCCGTCTCCATCGACAACGCAATGATCATCGCCAGGGGCTCTGCAATCACTTCCCTCACCTCCCACAGTAACCTGGGGTACATCCCATCCGGTCCCAGCGACTTATCTTATCTTGATAGAATTTAAAAGTTCTAACACATCCTCTTTCTTAATATCCACATACTCAATCTTTTCAGTCTGCCGCAAACCTGTAGTACAATCTCCCAGATCACTTTCCACCGTGAATACCGAGGCAAAGTGCTCATTAAGCACCTCTGTCATTTCTTCCAGTCCCACACAGACTTTTCCCCCTTCACCTTTTATAGGTCCTATCCCTTCACTTGTCATCCTTTTACTCTTCACATATTTGTAGAACGCCTTGGGAATCTCCATAATCTTACATGCCAAGGCCTTCTCATGTCTCCTTCTGGCTCTCCTAATTTCCTTTTCAAGCTCCTTTGTACAAACAGTATACTCCTCTGATCCTTAACATCTCCTAGCTCTCTGAAGCTTTTGTACTCCTTTCTTTTCTTCCTGACTAGGTTCATCACAACCTTTGTGCACCATGGTTCCCGCAACCTACGTTTTTGGTTCTGTGAAGGGTAGGTCGTGCCTCACAAACCTTATCGAGTTTTTTGAAAAGGTAACCAAAGAGGTGGATAAGGGTAAGGCAGTTGACGTGGTGTATATGGATTTTAGCAAAGCGTTTGATACGGTTCCCCATGGTAGGCTACTGCAGAAAATGCAGACGCATGGGATCGAGGGTGATTTAGCAGTTTGGATCAGGAATTGGCTAGCTGATAGAAGACGTAAGAACATAAGAAATAGGAGCAGGAGTAGGCCATCTAGCCCTTCGAGCCTGCCCCGCCATTCAATAAGATCATGGCTGATCTGTCGTGGCTCAGTTCCACATTCCCGCCCTCTCCCCATAACCCTTAATCCCCTCGCTTATCAAAAACCCATCAACCCACGTCTTAAAAATATTTAGCGAGGCAGCCTCCACCACTTCAACGGGCAGAGAATTCCAGAGATTCACCACCCTTTGAGTGAAGAAGTTCCTCCTCAACTCCGTTCTAAACCGCCCCCCCTTTATCTTGAGGCTGTGCCCCCTAGTCCTACTGTCCTTTCTGAGCGTGAAGAGTCTCTCCACCTCTATCCTATCTATCCCATTCATCATCTTATATGTCTCAATGAGATCTCCCCTCATTCTTCTAAACTCTAACGAGTACAAGCCTAGTTTATTCAGCCTCTCCTCATAGCTCAACCCCCTCAACTCCGGTATCAGCCTAGTAAACCTCCTCTGCACTCCCTCCAATGCCAAAATATTTTTGCGCAGGTGCGGCGCCCAAAACTGCACACAGTACTCCAGCTGCGGCCTCACCAATGACCTATACAGCTGCAGCAAGACCTCCCTACTTTTATATTCAATCCCCCTCGCTATGAAGGCCAGCATCCCATTTGCCTTCCTGACCACCTGCTGCACCTGCAGGCTGGGTTTTTGCGACTCATGCACAAGGACCCCGAGGTCCCTCTGCACCGTTGCCTGCTGCAGTTTTTCGCCATGTAAGTAACAGTCCTTCCTACCATTATTCCTACCAAAGTGGACCACCTTGCACTTGCCAACATTAAATTCCATTTGCCGGTTCCTGGCCCATTCGCCCAGCCTATCTAGATCCTTCTGCAGACTCTCCACACCCTCCGCGCAATTTGCCGTTCCACCAATCTTGGTGTCATCAGCAAATTTCGACACCATACACTCGGTTCCCTCCTCCAGATCATCTATATAAATGGTAAATAGCCGAGGCCCCAGCACCGACCCCTGGGGCACTCCACTAGTCACCAACCGCCAATCCGAATAGCACCCATTAATCCCCACTCTCTGCCTCCTATTTGACAACCAATCCTCTATCCACGCTAACACCCTACCCCCAACTCCATGCCCCCTTACCTTCTACAATAACCTCTTGAGGTACCTTGTCAAACGCCTTCTGAAAATCAAGAAAGACCACATCCACCGGCTCTCCTCTACCCACCGCCCTAGACACATCCTCATAGAACTCCAATAAATTTGTCAGACAGACAGAGGATGCTGGTTGATGGGAAATATTAAACCTGGAGTTCAGTTACAAGTGGTGAACCTCAAGGATCTGTTTTGGGGTCACTGCTGTTTGTCACTTTTATAAATGACCTAGATGAGAGTGTAGAAGGATGGATTAGTAAATTTGCTGACGACACCAAAGTTGGAGGAGTTGTAGACAGTGAGGATGGATGTTACAGTTTGCAGAGGGACATAGATAAGCTGCAAAGCTGGGAGTTTAATACGGAAAAGTGTGAGGTGATTGACTTTGGTAAGACTAATAGGAGTACAGAATATAGGGCTAATGGAAGGACTCTTAGTGTTGACGAGCAGAGAGATCTCGGTGTACATGTGCATAGCTCCCTGAAAACTGGCACTCAGGTTGATAAGGTTGTTAAGAAGGCGTACGGTGTGTTAGCTTTTATTAGTAGAGGGATTGAATTTCGGAGCTGAGAGGTCACGTTACAACTGTACAAGACTCTGGTGCGGCCACACTTGGAGTATTGTGTACAGTTCTGGTCGCCGCATTATAAGAAAGATGTGGAGGCATTCGAAAGGGTGCAGAGGAGGTTTACCAGGAGGTTGCCTGGTATGGTGGGAAGGTCTTACGAGGAAAGGCTAAGGGACTTGAGGTTATTTTCATTAGAGAGAAGAAGGTTACGAGATGACCTAATTGAGGCATACAAAATGATCAAAGGATTGGATAGGGTGGACAGTGAGAGCCTTTTACCTCAGATGGTGATGGCTAACACAAGGGGACATAGCTTTAAATTAAGGGGTGGTAATTATAGGACGGATGTTAGAAGTAGGTTCTTTACTCAGAGGGTAGTAAGGTCGTGGAATACGCTGCCTGCAGCAGTTGTGGACTCGCCAACTTTAAGGGCATTCAAATGGTCAGTTGATAGGCATATGGATAACACTGGAATAGTTTAGGTTGGAGGGTCATTAGATTGGTTCCACTGGTCGGCGCAACATCGAAGGCTGAAGGGCCTGTACTGCGCTGGAATGTTCTATGTTCTATGTCTATGTTCTACCAAAACCTCCCTATCTCATCGGAATGTTGTTGCGCAGAGATCCAGACAAACATTCCTTGAAAATCCACCACCTTCCTTTAGTACTTTTTCCCAAGAACACCTCCTTCCAGTTTAATCGTCCAATTTTCTGCCTGATGTCTTCATATTTCCCCTTACTCCACATAAACACCTTCCTAGCCTGCCTGATCCTATCTCTTTCCAATGCTATCGTGAAGAAGATAGAATTATGATCGCTATCCCCGAGATGCTCTCCCACTGAGAGATCCGACACCTGTCCTGGTTCATTAGCCAGCACCAGCACCTCTCCTCTTGTAGGCTTATCCACGTTCTGTGTCAGGAAACCCTCCTGAACACACTAACAATCTCCTCCCCATCCAAACCCCTTACCCTAGGGATATTCCAGTCGATGTTTGGGAAATTGGGATTGGGGGTTATAGATAGGTCGATAGATTGGTAGGTGTTGATGTGATCGGCGCAACTCGTGGGCCGAAGGGCCTGTTTGTGCTGCAGTGTTCTATGTTCTAAATTAAAGTCTCCCATCACGACAACTCTTATTATTACATCTCTCTCAGATGTTTCCCTATCTGCACCTCAACTTCCCTGTCACTATTTGGCGGCCTATAGAAAACACCCAGCAAAGTTATCATAACATAAGAACATAACATAAGAAGTAGGAGCAGGAGTAGGCCATCTAGCCCTTCGAGCCTGCCCCGTCATTCAATAAGATCATGGCTGATCTGAAGTGGATCAGTTCCACTTTCCCGCTTTCTCCCCATAACCCTTAATTCCTTTGTCTGCCAAAAACCTATCTACCCGTGTCTTAAATATATTTAGCGAGGTAGCCTCTACCACTTCAGCGGGCAGAGAATTCCAGAGATTCACCACCCTTTGAGTGAAGAAGTTCCTCCTCAACTCCATTCTAAACTGCCACCCCCTTATCTTGAGGCTGTGCCCTCTAATCCTGCTGTCCTTTCTGAGCAGGAAGAATCTCTCTACACAAGAACATAAGAAATAGGAGCAGGAGTAGGCCATCTAGCCCTTCGAGCCTGCCCCGCCATTCAATAAGATCATGGCTGATCTCTACCTCTACCCCATTCATCCCTTTCATTATCTTATATGTCTCTATAAGATCCCCCCAATCCTTCTAAAGTCCAACGAGTACAGACCCAGTCTATTTAGTCTCTCTTCATAGTCCAACCCCCTCATCTCCGGTATCAGCCTAGTAAACCTCCTCTGCACTCCCTCCAAGGCCAAAATATCCTTGCACAAGTGCGGTGACCAAAACTGCACACAGTACTCCAGCTGCGGCCTCACCAGTGCCCTGTACAGTTGCAGCAAAACCTCCCTACTTTTATATTCTATCCCCCTCGCTATAAAGGCCAGCATCCTATTTGCCTTCTTGATCACCTGCTGCACCTGCAGACTGGGTTTTGCAACTCCTTGCGACTTGGGTTTTATCGACCCCTTGCTGTTCCTAACTTCCACCCACAGAGACTCCGTAGACAGTCCCTCCATGGCATCCACCTTCTCTACAGCCGTGACACTGTCCCTGATCAATAGTGCCACTCCGCCACCTCTTTTGCCTCCCTCCCTGTCAAAGAACAAAGAACAACCCAGCACAGGAAACAGGCCCTTCGGCCCAACGAACCCACGCTGCCATTTCAACAGAGCATTTTCCTACACCTACCCTGCCCCGTGTGTATGTGAATGGTACCCCTAATGTAGCCAGATTCAGGGCAGAATAGTGTAGGGTCAATTTGTTACACCAATCAGCCTAAGAGCACATCTTTGGGGTGTGGGAGGAAACTGGAGCACCCGGAGGAAACCCACGCTACTACAGGGAGAACGGGCAAACTCCCACAGACACCGGCCCAAATCCATGTGTCTGCACAGCTAGCAGTGCTAGTCACTGAGCTGTTGTGGTGCCTGTCTGCTGGTCCAGGATTAAGCACACACAGCGACACGAAGTACTAGGCCACTCTCGAAACCTCCAAGAGCAGCCCATGCACGACCCACCGTGTGCATGCCCCTTGTTTAACAAGGAGGTGGACTGACACCTGTGGATTAAAAGAGACAAAAACATTAACATGTAATACTACATTTCCAGTGTCGTCCCGAGGCTCTGACCCTTTTTAAAACCGTCTTATATAACCCTCCATCCCTGTTTCGCTCATGTGTTAATCCAAGTAAACCTTAAACAAGTCCAGCGTGCCTGCCTCCACCACCTTACTTGGTAGCGTGTTCCATACCCCCACGACCCTCTGCGTGAAAAACCTTCCTCTAGTATCCAAATTATACCTCTCCCCCCTCACCCTTAGATCGTGACCTCTCCTAATAGTTGTCCCCAATCTAGGGAAAAGCCTACCACTGTTGACTCTATCTATTCCCTTCATTATTTTATACACCTCTATCAGATCCCCCCTTAATCTCCATCTTTCTAAGGAGAAGAGCCCCAGTTTTTCCAACCTTTCCTCGTAACTCAGTCCTTCCATGCCAGGCAACATCCTGGTAAACCTCCTCTGCACCCTCTCCAGGGTCTCCACGTCCTTCCGGTAGTAAGGTGACCAGAACTGGACGCAGTACTCCAAATGCGGCCTAACCAACGTTCTGTACAACTGAAGCATTAGACAACAGCTCTTATACTCTATACCCCTTCCTATAAAGGCTAGCATTCCATAAGCTTTCTTCACAACCTTCCCTACCTGTGTTGACTCCTTCAGAGACTTGTGCACCTGCACTCCCAGGTCCCTCTGTATTTCTATACTCTTAATCGGTCTACCTTTTATCATGTAACTCCTCCCTGCATTATTCCTTCCAAAATGCATCACCTCGCATTTGTCAGGATTAAATTCCATCTGCCATCTATCTGCCCAGTATACCAACCTATCTATATCCTGTTGTGTCACCTGACAGTCTTCCTCAGTATCTGCCAATCCTGCCATCTTGGTGTCATCTGCAAACTTGCTGATCACACCACGTACGCCCTCTTCCAAGTCGTTTATATATAATACAAAGAGGAGAGGTCCCAGTACTGAGCCCTGCGGCACACCACTGGTGACCAACCTCCAGCCAGAAAAGGACCCTTCCACTACTACTCTCTCTCTGTTATTAATGATCTGGATGAGGGTATAGTTGGGTGGATTAGTAAATTTGCTGATGACACCAAAGTCGGAGGTGTGGTAGATTGTGAGGAAGGGTGTCATAGTTTGCAGGGTGACTTAGAAAGGTTGCAGAGCTGGGCCGTGAGGTGGCGGATGGAGTTTAATGTGGAGAAGTGTGAGGTAATTCATTTTGGTAGGAATAACAGATGTGTTGAGTATAGGGCTAACGGGAGGACTCTGAATAGTGTGGAGGAGCAGAGGGATCTAGGTGTATGTGTACATAGATCCCTGAAAGTTGGGAATCAAGTAGATAAGGTTGTTAAGAAGGCATATGGTGTCTTGACGTTTATTGGTAGGGGGATTGAATTTAGGAGTCGCAGCGTCATGATGCAACTGTACACAACTCTGGTGCGGCCGCACTTGGAGTATTGTGTGCAGTTCTGGTCCCCACATTACAGGAAGGATGTAGAGGCTTTGGAGAGGGTGCAGAGGAGGTTTACCAGGATGTTGCCTGGTATGGAGGGGAGATCCTATGAGGAGAGACTGAGAGATTTGGGGTTGTTTTCGCTGGAAAGAAGGCGGCTAAGAGGGGACCTTATTGAAACATATAAGATGATTAGAGGTTTAGACAGGGTGGATAGTGATAGCCTTTTTCCTAGGATGGAGAAAGCTAGCACGAGGGGGCACGGCTTTAAATTAAGGGGGGGTAGTTATAGGACTGATGTCAGGGGTAGGTTCTTTACCCAGAGGGTGGTGAGGGACTGGAATGCCCTGCCAGCTGCAGTTGTAAATGCGTCTAGTTTGGGGGCGTTTAAGAGATCTGTGGATAGGTTTATGGACGAAATGGGATTGGTTTAGATTAGTGGGTTAGTGTTTTTTTTTAAAAAGCTGGTCAGCGCAACATCGTGGGCCGAAGGGCCTGTTCTGCGCTGTAATGTTCTATGTTCTATGTCTCCTATTGCCCAGCCAGTTTTCAATCCATCTAGATACCTGTCCTTGTATCCCATGTGCCTTAACCTTTTCTACCAGCCTACCGTGAGGGACTTTGTCAAACGCCTTACTGAAATCCATACAGATGACATCAACAACTCGCCCATCGTCAACCGTTTTTGTCACCTCCTCAAAAAATTCTACCAGATTCGTAAGGCAAGACCTCCCATGAACAAAGCCATGTCGCGTATCCCTAATCAGATCACAGCGCTCCAAATGCACATACATCCTATCCCTAAGAATTTTTTCCAATAATTTTCCTACCACCGATGTCAAACTCACTGGTCTATAATTACCAGGGTTATCCCTACTGCCCTTTTTAAACAACAGTACCACATTAGCTACCCTCCAGTCCTCTGGGACCTCACCTGTGTCCAATGAAGAGACAAAGATTTGCGTCAGAGGCCCAGCAATTTCATCTCTCACCTCCCTAAGCAGCCTGGGATAAATACCATCAGGCCCCGGAGCTTTATCAGTCTTTATGCTACCTAAAAACCCTAGCACTTCCTCCCTCGTAATGGATATTTCCTTCCACTGACCTACAGATCCCTCCAAGACATTGCACGACACCAACCCCCTCTCCTTCATGAATACCGACGCAAAGTATTATTCAGGATCTCCCCCATTCCCTCAGACTCGATGCATAGCTCCCCTCCTTTGTCCCTAAGAGGACCAATTTTCACTCTAACCACTCTCTTGCTCCTAATATAAGAGTAAAATGCCTTAGGATTAAGGAAAATCCAATCGGCCAAAGCCATTTCATGCCCTCTTTTCGCCCTTCTAACTCCCCTTTTAAGCTCCCTCCTACTCTCTCTATATTCCTCCAGTGCACTCTCCGTTCCCAGTTGTTTCGACCTAACATATGCCTCCCTCTTCTTCCTGACCAAGTCCTTCCTGAAACATCTGAATCCGAGCACCTGAAGTACCCAGTCCTGTCCCTGAGACATCCAAGTCTCCATAATGGCCACCACATCACATTCCCAAGCAGCAATCCACACCGTAAGCTCAACCACTTTATTCACTACACTCCTGGCGTTAAAATAGACACACCTCAGACCCTCGGTCTGGGCACTTCCCTTCTCCACCACCCATCTAACCTCCCTTACATACTGTCTGCAGTCCTTCTCTACTTGGGAGCTAACCTCCTCGCTCTCAGTCACCTCATCTCGATTCCCTCCCCCCAACCTTTCTAGTTTAAAGTCCCCCCAGTAGCCCTAGCCAACCTTCCCACCAAGATATTTGTCCCCCTGGGATTCAAGTGCCACCCATCTTTAGGGGCAAGTGCGACCTGTACAATAAAGAGGTCCCAATGATCCAGGAACCTGAATCCCTGCCCCCTGCTCCAGTCCCTCAGCCACGCATTCATCCTCCACCTCATTCCATTCCTGTTCTCACTCTCCCTCAGTGCAGGCAGCAATTCCGAGATTACTACCTCCGCGTTCCTCTTTCTCAGCTGTCTACCTAATTCCCTATAATCCCTTTTCATGACCCCTTTCCTCTTCCTGCCTACGTCAGCAGTACCTATATAAACCACAACCTCCGGCTCCTCACCCTCCCCTTTCGGGATGTCTGGGACGCGTCCAGAGACATCCCAGATCCCAGCACCAGGGAGGCAAACCACCATCCACGACTCCCGTCTGCGTCCGCAAAAACGCCTGCCTGACCCCCTCACTATGAAGTCCCCTATTAACACTGCCCTCCTCCTCTTTTCCTTACTTTTTTGAACTACCGGGTCGGGCTCAACTCCAGAGACCCAGCCACCGCTGCCTCCCCCAGGTGAGCTGTCTCCTGATTACTTCTTACTGTGCACACCACTAGTCACAGGCCTCCACTCACAGCAGCAATCCTCCATGACCACTCGCTGGCTTCTTTCAATGAGCTAACGTCTAATCCAATTTACTGCCTCTCCATGTATACCTAGTGACTGAACCTTCCTAACTAACCTCCCATGAGGGACCTTGTCAAAGGCCTTACTGAAGTCCATGTAGACAACATCCACTGCCTTCCCTTCATCCACTTTCCCGGTAATCTAAAGAAATCCTAATAGATGGGTTAAACATGACCTACCACACACAAAGCCACGTTGACTCTCCCTAATAAGTCCCTGTCCATCCAAGTATTTGTAGATCCTATCTCTTAGTACTCCTTCCAATAATTTACCTACTACTGACGTCAAGGTCACTGACCTATAATTTCCCAGATTACTTTTTGAGCCTTTTTTAAGCAACAGAACAACATGAGCTATTCTCCAATCATTCGGCACCCCACCCATGGATTCTGACATTTCAAATATATCTGCCAGGGCCCCTGCAATTTCAACATTAGTTTCCTCCAAGGACTGAGGGATACCCTCAATGACTCTAATCCATGAAGAGGGTAATGAACCAGCATTTTGCTAAAAGATATATTCTATATACCAAATGATCCACACAGCTGCCTGAAAACAACTTAACATGAGGCAGAACTCTTAAGAGTATGGATAGGCAAAGAGATCAGGGTATAGAGGGAGACAGGTCACTCAAAGCAGCAATGCAGGTGGAGAAGGTTATCAAGAAGGTGTATGGCATGCTTACCTTCATCGGCCAGGGTACTGAGTTTAAAAATTGGCAAGTCATGTTGCAGCTTGATAGAACCTTAGTTAGGTCACACTTGAATATAGTGTTCGATTTTGGTCACCACACAACCAGGAGGATGTGGAGGCTTTGGAAAGGGTACAGAAAAGGTTTACCAGAATGTTGCCTGGTATGGAGGGCATTAGCTATGATGAGAGATTGGAGAAACTTGTTTTGTTCTCACTGGAGCGACAGAGGTTGAGGGAAGACCTGAGAAGTCTACAAGATTGAGAGGCATGGACAGAGTGGATAGTCAGAAGCTTTTTCCCAGAGTGGAAGAGTCAATTACTAGGGGGCATAGGTTTAAGGTGTGAGGGTAAAAGGTTTAAAGGAGATGTACGAGGCAGATGTTTTACACAAGAGAGTAGTGGGTGCCTGCAATTCATTGCTGGGGGAGGTAGTGGAAGCAGATGCAGTAGTGGCTTTTATGAAGCATCTTGACAAATACATGAATAGGATTGGAATAGAGGGATATGGTCCCCAGAAGGTTAGGGGGGTTTAGTTAAGTTGGGCTGCATGGTCAGTGCAGGCTTGGAGGGCCTGTTCCTGTGCTGTAATTTTCTTTTTTCTTTGTGACAGAAAATTTGGAGACTGATTTCTCAATAATGTGATTTTTCTGTATGAAAACACTCACCAGTTTATATAACGTGTCTGAATTTTGTGCCTCAGTTTGAATTGTTTTTGAAAGCTCTCTCAGAAATATCGATATTTGTGTGCAGAATCCCAATTGCTCTGTCCCTGGAGGCCCTTTGCCTACGCCAGTGAATTCGACTCTGTAACCATATTTATTTCCAATGTTCAAAGACCTGAATGCGAAACAAAAAGTTTTAATTATAGTGTAACAAAAAGTTCTCATTTCTGATCCATTAAAGGTTAACATAGAACGTAGAACATTACATAGAACATAGAACATTACAGCGCAGAACAGGCCCTTCGGCCCACGATGTTGCGCCGACCAGTTATAAAACAATGACCCTCTAACCTAAACCAAACCCTTTCCGTCCATAAACCTATCCACGGATCTCTTAAACGCCCCCAAACTAGGCGCATTTACAACTGCAGCAGGCAGGGCATTCCAATCCCTCACCACCCTCTGGGTAAAGAACCTACCCCTGACATCCGTCCTATAACCACCACCCCTTAATTTAAAGCTATGCCCCCTCGTGCTAGCTTTCTCCATCCGAGGAAAAAGGCTCTCACTGTCCACCCTATCTAAACCTCTAATCATCTTATATGTTTCAATAAGGTCCCCTCGTAGCCGCCTTCTTTCTAACGAAAACAGCCTCAAATCCCTCAGACTCTCCTCATAGGACCTCCCCTCCATACCAGGCAACATCCTGGTAAACCTCCTCTGCACACTCTCCAAAGCCTCCACATCCTTCCCATAATGTGGGGACCAGAACTGCACACAATACTCCCAAGTGCAGCCGCACCAGAGTTTTGTACAGTTGCAACATGACGCTGCAGCTCCTAAATTCAATCCCCCTACCAATAAACGCCAAGACACTGTATGCCTTCCTAACAACCCTATCTACTCGTTTCCCAACTTTCAGGGATCTATGCACACATACACCTAGATCCCTCTGTTCATCCACACTATTCAGAGTCCTACCGTTAGCCCTATACTCTACACATCCGTTATTCCTGCCAAAGTGAATTACCTCACACTTTTCCACATTAAACTCCATTGCACCCAAGCCCATCCTTTCACTGAAACCTTGCACATTGATCAAGGCTAATCCCACTAACCTACACATTTTTGGACATTAAGGGGTACTTTAGGCGGCCAATCCATCTATCCTCTACATCTACGGACTGTGGGAGGAAACTGGAATGTACAAACTCCACACAAACATCCAAGGCTGGAATCAAACTCAGGTCCCTGACATTGTGAGGCAGAAGTGCTAACCACTCTGCTGCAGGGTGGATGTGCAAACTGACATGGCACTGCTACAGGAAGCCTTTTAAGAGGGGGGAACTTAACAGAAACGTAGGTATAATAAGGGAGAGTACAGCCGGAAGGATAGACACAGTTCTCTTCAGCCAAGTTTGGTTAGAAAGGAACTTGCAATTAGAGAGAGAATCCAGTTGTCAGGGTTCATATAGGTACTAGGAAAGTGATACTGCTTAGGGATTATGAGCAACTAGGAGCTTAATTAAGTAGCATAACATTAAAGGGAACAATTATTATTTGAGCCATAAGCAAATTGGTGTAGGGTAAATAAGATTAGAGAGATGAATGTGTGGCTTAGGCCAGTTTAAGAGAAATGGGTTTTGGTTCATGGAGCACTGACGCCAGTACTGGGGAAAGTGGCAACTGTAACTTTGAGATTATCTTCAATTGAATCATGCTGGGACCAGTGTATTTAGGGTGGTGGAGAGGGCTTTAAACTAAATAGTGGGGAAGGAATTGTATGAGATGTGGTAAATCAGGGTAGCAACTTGGGTAAAGATAACCAGAGTGTAGCAGGAAGGGATAGAGAGTACAAACCCAGCAGGACTGGCAACTCAAAATTCCAGGGTATAGAGATTTCAGGTGTGATGGGAGACAGGGTGGAAGAGAGGAAGGCTCATTGCATTATGTAAAGAAACATACAAAGAAAATAGAAGCAGGAGTAGGCCATTCAGCCCTTTGAGCCTGCTTTGCCATTAATTATAATAGAAACACAGAAAATAGGAGGAGGAGGCCATTCAACCCTTCAATTCATTATGGTTATGTCTGATCATAAACCCCACCTTCCCTCATATCCGTTGGGGATATGATCTCCCCCTTCCCCCCATATCCATTGATCCCTTTCGCACCAAGAGTTACATCTAACTGCTTCTTGAAAACATTCAATGTTTTGGCCTCAAACGCTTCCTATGGGAGCAAATTCCACAGGTTCACCACTCTCTGGGTGAAGAAATTTCTCCTCACCTCTGTCCTAAATGGTCTACTGAGTATTCTCAGACTGCGACCCCTAATTCTGGACTCTTCCACCATTGGGAACATCCTTCCTGCATCTACCCTGTCTGGTCCTGTTAGAATTGTATAAGTCTCTGAGATTCCCCTCTCATTCTCCTGAACTCCAGTGAATACGATCCTAACCAACCCAACCTCCCCTCATACATCAGCTCTGCCACCCCAGGAATCAGACTGGTAAACTTTCTTGCACTCCCTCCACAGCAAGAACATCCTTCCTCAGATAACATGACCAAAACTGCAAAATAATATCCATATGTAGCCTCATCAAGGCAATGTATAATTGCAGCAAGACATCTCTGCTCCTGTACTCAATTCCTCTCACAATGAAGCTCAACATACCATTTGCCCTTTTAACTACCTGCTGCATCTTGAGCGACTGGTGTATGAGGTTACCCAGGTCTTGTACATTTCTCTCTCCTAATTTATGGTCAGATAGTAATCTGCCTTCCCATTTTTGCTACCAAAGTGGATAACCTCACATGTACCCACATTTTACTGCATCTGCCATGCAGATGCCCACTCATTCAACTTGTCCAAATCGCACTGAAGCATCTCTGCATCCTCCTCACAGCTCACCCTCCCACTGAGCTTTGTGTCACCTCCAACTTTGGAGATATTACATTTAGTTCCCACATGTAAATCATCAGTATATATAGTGAATAGTGGGGTCCCCAGCACAAATTCCAGCAGTACCCCAGTAGTCGCCACCTGCCATTTGGAAAATGACCCATTTATCCTTACTCTGTTTCCTGTCTATCAATCAGATTTCTATCCATCTCAATAATACTTTCCCTAATCCCTTGTGCTTTCATTTTAACATTAATCTCTTATGTGTTGGCCTTTGTCAAAAACCTTCTGAAAATTCAAATAAATCACATCCACTGGTTCCATCTCTTCAACTCTACTAGTTACTCAAAGAATTCCAGTAGATTTGTCAAGCATGATTTCCTTTCATAGATCCATGCTGACTCCATCTGATCCTGCCACTTCCAAGTGTTTTGCTACAAAATCACTTAGTTAATTTGAGAAAGAAAAAAAAGAGAAATAAAAGAATGACCAGGGTGAGGTTAGGGCTGGTCAAGGATAGTAGTGGGGAACTTGTGCATGGAGTCAGAAGAGATAGGTGAGGTGATGAATGAATACTTTTCTTCAGTGCTTACCAAGGAGAGGGGCCATGTTTTTGAGGCTGAGAGTGTGATACAGGCTGATAAGCTAGAGGACGTAGATGTTCTGAGGGAAGGCGTATTGGTAACTGTGAAAAACCTGAGGTTGATAAGTCCTTGGGCCAGATGGGATACATCCTAGGATTCTTTGAGAGGTAAGGGATGAGATTGCAGAGCCTTTGGCTTTGATCTTTGGGTCCTCGCAGTCCACAGGGATAGTGCAAGAGGACTGGAGAGTGACAAATGTTGTTCTTCTGTTCAAGAAAGAAAACATGAATGACCCTGGTAATTATAGGCCGGTTAGTCTTACTTCAGTGGTCGGTAAATTAATCCTGAGGGACAGGATTTATGACCATTTGGAAAGATGCAGCTTAATCGGGGATAGTCAGCACAGATTTGTGACGGTTAAGTCTTGCCTCACAGATTTGGCTGAATTCTTTAAGGAGGTAACTAAATGTGTAGATGAAGGTAGAACAGTTGATGTCGTATACATGGATTTTAGTAAGGCATTTGATAAGGTTCCCCACAGTAAGCTCATGAAGAAAGTAAGGAGGTGTGGGACAGAGGGAAACTTGGCCGATTGGATAAGTAATTGGCTGTCTCATAGAAGACAGAGTGGTGATGGATGGGAAATTTTCAGACTGGAGACCAGTCACTAGCGGTGTATCACAGGGATCAGTGCTGGGTTCTCTGCTATTTGTGATTTTTATCAATAACTTGGAGGAGGAGACTGAAGGGTGGGTCAGTAAATTTGCTGATGACACCAAGGTTGATGGAGTAGTAGATGAGTTGGAGGGCTGTTGTAGGCTGCAAAGAGACATTGATAGGATGCAGAGCTGGGCTGAAAAGTGGCAGATGGCGTTTAACCCTGATAAGTGCGAGGTGATTCATTTTGGTAGGACAAATTTGAATGCGGATTACAGGGTCAACGGCAGGGTTCTGAGGAATGTGGAGGAACAGAGAGATCTTGGGGTTCATATCCACAGATCTCTGAAGATTGCCACTCAAGTAGATAGAGCCATGAAGAGGGCCTATAACGTGTTAGCGTTTATTAACAGGGGGTTTGAGTTTAAGAGCCGTGGGGTTATGCTGCAACTTAGAGGACCACATTTGGAATACTGTGTGCAGTTCTGGTCATCTCACTATAAGAAGGATGTGGAAGCATTGGAGAGAGTGCAGAGGAGATTTACCAGGATGCTGCCTGGTTTGGAGGGTAGGTCTCATGAGGAAAGATTGAAGGAGCTAGGGTTTTCTTTTTAGAGCAGAGGAGGATGAGAGGCGACTTAATAGAGGTTTATAAGATGATGAGGGGGATAGATAAGAGTGGACGTTCAGAAACTATTTCCTTGAGTGGATGAAGCTGTTATTAGGGGGCATAAGGTTCATGGTGGGAGATATAGGAGGGATGTCCGAGGTAGGTTCTTTACTCAGAGTGGTTGGGGTGTGGAATGGAATGGCTGCTGTGATAGTGGAGTCGGACACTTTAGGGACTTTCAAGTGTTTACTGGATAGACACAGAGCACACCAGAATGGTAGAGAGTGGGATAGCTTGATCTTGGTTTTGGACAAAGCTTGGCACAACATCGAGGATCAAAGGGCCTGTACTATGAATCAGTGGAATTCACTACCATAAAAAGTAGTTGAGGCCAAAATGATGTGAGATTTCAGGATGAAATCAGATATAGTTCTTAGGCCTAAAGGGATCAAGGGATACTTGGGGGGGGGGGGGGGGGGGGTGATCAGAATATTGAATTTGATGATCTGCCACGATCAGAATGAAGGGCAGATCAGGGTCGAAGGGCCGAATGGTTCACTCCTGCTCCTAGATTCTATATTTGCCTGCTGTTCCTGCAAACTAGATTTCTGCGATTCATGCTTGGGGCATCCACCTCCAAACCATTCTGAAGTTTCCCACCATTTAGATAAGAATTTGCCTTCGTATTTTTCCTGCCAAAACGGATAACTTCACACTAATACAAGTTAAACTCCATTTGCCTAATTTTGCCCTATTCACTTAACCTATCCATATCCAATTGTAAACTAGTGTGTCTATAGAAGAAGTAAGTGCCATCTAGAGCTTTCATGTCAGTTGCTGACATATTCACAGGTTCTCTCTTTGCCCCTTCATAGATTTCCCCTGCATGTTCTGCCAAATTCTCTATAATTTACAATAATGGTTTGCTGCACTTACCAAGATTGAAATTCTGCTCTGCTCCATTCAAACCTATGATCCCAGTGTCTGAATCGCATTAATCCTGGAAATAAAGGGTTGAAATCTGAATTTGGAGTTGTAATTACAATGACTGCAGGATTCATATATCCAAACACCACCTCTGGGAACCTCTCCAGTTCAGGTGCATCGAGATGTTCGATTCTGAAATGGAAACAGGCGATAAACAAAGACAGATTAATGAAATGTATTTTTAATGTAGTTTAAGTAATGTATTCTTTAATCCTTCATGCAATGTGAGCATTATTTCAAGGCCAATATTTACTGTTTTTCCCTAGTTGCCCTTGAGAAGGTAGCGGTGAGCCACTTCTTGAACTGCTGAAGTCCATCTGGTGTAGGTACACCCATAGTGCTGTTAGGGAGTGTGTTCCAGAATTTCAACCCAGCAAAAGTGAAGGTTCAGCGATATATTTCTGAGTCAGGGTGGAATATAGTTTGGAGGGAATTTGCAAGTTGGTGGTGCTCCCATCAATCGTGCTGGCTTTGAGCTTCAAAGTAGTAGAGGTTTGGAAGGGGTTGAAGGAGTCTGTACGAGTTGCTGCAGTGCATCCTTTAGGTCAGGGATTTCCAAACTGGGTTCCAAGGCAGGACAGGCTGATCTATGCAACAGAAGGACAGTGAGACAGAGCACAGAGAGTGGAGTGATAGCGGGGCGACAGAAAGAGACAGGAGAGCGGAGCAACAGAAGAGCGGAGTGACAAGGGAGTAAGAGAGAGAGCAGATCAATGGGGGAGCAGAGAGAGCATAAATAGTAGAGCGATGGGAGAAAGAGAGAGAACGGAACGACAGGGGAGCAAGAGAGAGCACAGAAAGCGGAACGACAGGGGAACAAGAGAGAGAGAGTGCAGGCAGCGGATCGACAGGGAGAGCCAGAAAGAGCGCAGAGAGTAGAGCGACGGGGAGAGCAGAGAGAGCGCAGAGAGCGGAAGAACTGGGGAGCGAGAGAGGGCACAGAGAGCAGAGCGACAGGGAGCAAGAGAGAGCGTAGAGTGGAGCGATGGGAACAGCCGAGAGAGTGCAGAGAGTGGAGTGACGGGGACAGCAGAGAGCACGCAGAGAACCAAGCGACAGGGAGAGCACAGAGAGTGCAGTGACAGGGAATGTGAGCGAGCACAAAGAGTGGAACAATAGAGGAATGAGAGAGAGGGCAGAGAGCAGAGCAACAGGGGAATGAGAGATAGCACAGAGCGTGGAGTGATGGGGAGCAAGAGAAAGCGCAGAGGGTGGAGTGACTGTGAGCAAGAGAGAGCTTAGAGAATGGAATGATGGGCAGAGGAAGAGAGCATAGAGAGTGGGTGACAGGGGAGTGAGAGAGAGCAGAGACTGAAGCAACGGTGAAGAGAGACAGAGTGCAGGGAGTGAGAGAGAGCGCAGAGAATGGAGCAACAGGGGAGCGAGAGAGCACAGAATGTGGAGTAACAGTGAGTGAGAGAGAGCGCAGAGAGTGGCACAATTGGGAGAGCAGAGAGCGAAGTAACAGGGAGTGCGATGGGAAGAGCAGACAGAGCAATAGGGAGCGAGCAAGAGTGCAGAGAGCGGACCGATGAGGAGACCAGAGAGAGCACGAAGTGGAGCAATAAAGAGAGCAGAGAGAGTACAGAGAGCGGCGAGAGCCCAGAAAGTAGAGTAATGGGGAGAGCAGAGCAATGGGGAGAACAGAGAGTGAGTGGAGTGAGCCCAGAGAGTGGAGCAACAGTGAGAGTAGAGAGAGAGAGAGAGACAGAGAGAGATAGAGTGGAGTAACGGGGAGCAAGAGAACAATGGAGAGAGCGGCGGGGAGAGTGAAGCA
This sequence comes from Carcharhinus amblyrhynchos, assembly GCF_965287045.1. NCBI lineage: Eukaryota > Metazoa > Chordata > Chondrichthyes > Carcharhiniformes > Carcharhinidae > Carcharhinus > Carcharhinus amblyrhynchos. Next base: position 250,852 of record NC_137332.1, on the reverse strand, counting down.
ATGCGGAATTTGAAAATGGTGGTGGATACCGGGGCAATCATCACTGGGAACCAACTTACCATTACTCACAGGATGCGGTCCAACAACTGAAGTTGGAAAACACTGTGGCCAGGTTAGTCATTTATTCGGGAGAGGCACTTCTAATCGAAGGGTTTAAGTTACGGTAGCTTACGGAAACAGTCTGCCCAACTCCACTTGTCATCATATTCAGACAAGGACCAATTCTGATGGGAGGGACTGGCTCCAATATATCAAGTTGAACTGAATGGAGATAATTAATTGAATGAGGGAGGACAACATAAAGTCATCTGAAGATATCCTGAGGTTTTCCAAGATGAACTAGGAAAAATAAAGGGACTCCTGGTTAAGATAAATGTAGACCCTTAAGCCATGCCAAAATAGTAAATGGCAACATTAGCCGCTTCTTCCTTGTTGGAAAAGGCAGAAGCAGAATTTGATCACTTTGAAATCTAGGTATCAGAAAACTAGTGCAACTAGGCCAACTCTATCGTTCCTGTCCAGAAACCAGACAAGTCAGTCTGCATTAGTGAGGATTACAAACGGTCGATCAATCGAGCAGCAAAATGAGTCTGATATCCCATATCCAAAATGAGTATCTATACACCAAATTAGCTGGCAGTTTTAATGTTTCCTAAGCAAGATAGGAGTCACACTTAACTTGCAGCATGAGTCACCCTGAAGGTATGTCACTACCAACACTCACAAGGGCTTGTGTACCTGGCTACCATGTGGAAATGATGTGGGGATAGCAGCGTTGGACTGGGGTAAACACAGTAAGAAATCTCACAACACCAGGTTAAAGTCCAACAGGTTTATTTGTAGCAAATGCCAGTAGCTTTCGGAACTGACTGTTCCTTCGTCAGGTGGGTGGGTGTTCTGATCACAAACAGGGCATATAAAAACACAAACTCAATTTACATGATTAATCATTGGAATGAGAGTCTTTATAGCTAATCGAGTCTTAAAGGTACAGACAATGTGAGTGGAGAGAGCATTAAGCAATGGTCAAAAAGATGTGTATTGTTTCCAGACAGGACAGTTAGTGAGATATTGCAAGTCCAGGCAAGTCATGGGGGTTACAGATAGTGTGACATGAACCCAAGATCCCAGTTGAGGCTGTCCTCATGTGTGCGGAACTTGGCTATCAGTTTCTGCTCAGCGACTCTGCACTGTCGTGTGTTGTGAAGGCCACCTTGGAGAACACTTACCCAAAGATCAGAGGCCGATTGCCCGTGACGACTAAAGTGTTCGCCAACAAGAGGAGAACAGTCTTGCCTAGTGATTGTCTAGCGGTGTTCATTCATCCATTGTTGTAGCGTCTGCATGGTCTCACCGATGTGCCACGCCTCGGGACATACTTTCCTGCAGCGTATCAGGTAGACAACGTTGGCTGAGTTGCAAGAGTATGTACCGTGTACCTAGTGGATGGCGTTCTCACGTGAGATGGTGGCATCCGTGTCAACGAACCGGCATGTCTTGCAGAGGTTGCTGTGGCAGGGTAAACATCATGCTGAACAGTGTGGGCGCGAGCACACAGCCATATTTGACGCCACTAGTGACTGGGAATGCTGAGAGGATTCTTTGCCATCCAGTCCTCTGGCCATCATGGAACTGGTGTACCATCTGAATAAATTTGGGGGGGCAGCCGAACTTTGATATGATTCTCCACAGGCCTTGTCGGCTGACAGTGTCGAAGGCTTTCGTGAGGTCAACAAACATAGGAACATAGAACATTACAGTGCAGTACAGGCCCTTCGGCCCTCGATGTTGTGCCGACCAGTGGAACCAATCTAATGACCCTCTAACTTAAACTACTCCAATGTTATCCATATGCCTATCCACTGACCACTTGAACGCCCTTAAAGTTGGCAAGCATCCCCCACGATGATGGCATTGCTGCAACTGCCCCAGTACTCAACACCGACAACCGCCAGTTTCCAGATGCAATTTTACAATTCATCAGCTTCATCCTGGACCACAATGTCTTCACCTTCAACAACCAGTTCTTCATCCAGACACATGGAACAGCCATGGGAACCAAATTCACACCTCAATATGCCGACATCTTCTTGCACAGGTTTGAACAAGACTTCGTCACCACACAGGACCTTCAACTGATGCTATATACTAGATACATCAATGACATTTTCTTCCTTTGGACTCATGGTGAACAATCACAAACAATTATATATCGACATTAACAATTTCCATCCCACCATCAGACTCATTATGGGCTACTTTCCAGAACCGGTTACATTCTTGGGCACACGGATCGCCATTAAGGACGGTCACCTCAGTACCTCACTGTACCGTAAGCCCACGGATAACCTCACGATGCTCCTTCTCCAGCTTCCACCCCAAACACGTTAAAGAAGCCATGCCCCACGGACAAGCCTTCCGTATACACAGGATCTGCTCAGATGAGGAGGATCGCAACAGACACCTCCAGACGCTGAAAGATGCCCTCATAAGAACAGGATATGACGCTTGACTCATCGATCGACAGTTCCGACACGCCACAGCAAACAACATAGAACACTACAGCGCAGTACAGGCCCTTCGACCCTCGATGTTGCGCCGACCAGTGGAACCAATCTAATGACCCTCTAACCTAAACTAGTCCAATATTATCCATATGTCTATCCAATGACCATTTGAATGCCCTTAAAGTTGACGAGTCCACTATTGCTGCAGGCAGGGTATTCCACGCCCTTACAACCCTCTGAGTAAAGAACCTACCTCTGACATTTGTCCGATAAAACCGCACCGACCTCCTCACAAGACAAACATGGCACACGGTGGACAGAGTACCCTTTGTCGTCCAGTACTTCCCTGGAGTGGAGAAGCTACATCTTCTCCGTAGCCTTCAATAACTTGCCAAGGCCGTTCCCACACCCCAACTTCTTGCCTTCAAACAGACCATTGTCCGCAGCAAACTACCCAGCCTTCAGGAGAACAGTGACCACGGCACCACACAACCCTGCCACAGCAACCTCTGCAAGACATACTGGATCATCAACACGGATGCCATCATCTCACATGAGAATACCATCCACCAGGTACACGATACATACTCTTGCAACTCAGCCAACATTGTCTAGAAAAGAATGGTTTGATAGAGCAGATGCAGCACAGATTCGTTAAGGGGAAGTCGTGTTTTGACGAATTTATTGGATTTCTATGAGGATGTGACTAGTGCAGTAGACAGAGGGGAACCAGTGGATGTGGTGTTTATAGATTTCCAAAAGGCGTTTGATAAGGTGCCTCATAAAAGGTTGCTACAGAAGGTTAGGGTGCAGGGAGTTGGGGGTAAGGTGTTAGCATGGATAGAGGTTTGGCTGTCTCATAGGAAGCAGAGAGTTGGTATTAATGGGTGCTGTTCTGATTGGCGGTTGGTGACTAGTGGAGTGCTGCAGGGATCGGTGCTGGAGCCTCAGCTATTTACCATTTATATAGACGATCTGGAGGAGGGGGCTGAGTAGAAGGGTGACGAAATTTGCTGATGACACGAAGATGAGTGGAAAAGCAAATTGTGTGGAAGGTGCAGGAAGTCTGCAGAGGGATCTGGATAGGCTAAGCGAGTGGGCGAGGACCTGGCAGATGGAGTATAATGTTGGCAAGTGTGAGGTTATCCACTTTGGCAGAAATAATAATAGGAGGGATTATTATTTAAAAGGCAAAAAGCTGCAGCATGCTACAGTGCAGAGGGACCTGGGGGTCCTTGTGCACGAGTTGCAAAAACCCAGCCTGCAGGGGCAGCAGGTGATCAAGAAGGCGAATGGGATGTTGGCCTTTATAGCGAGGGGGATAGAATATAAAAGCAGGGAGGTTTTGCTGCAACTGTACAGGGTACTGGTGAGGCCGCAACTGGAGTACTGTGTGCAGGTTTGGTCACCGCATTTGCGAAAGGATGTGTGGAGGGAGTACAGAGAAGGTTTATCAGGCTGATACCGGAGATAAGGGGGTTAGCGTACGAAGAGAGATTGAATAGACTGGTCTGTACTTGTTAGAGTTTAGAAGGCTGAGGGGGGATCTTACCGAGACTTACAAGATAATGAAGGGGCTAGATAGGGTAGAGGGAGAGAGATTCTTCCCGCTTAGAAAGGATAACGGAACTAGAGGGCACAGCCTCAAAATAAGTGGGGGGGGAGCAGTTTAGATCAGAGTTGAGGAGGAACTTCTTCAGTCAAAGGGTGGTGAATCTCTGGAATTCTCTGCCCATTGAAGTGGTGGAGGCTACCTCGCTGAATTTATTTAAGTCACGGGTAGATAGATTTCTGATATACAAGGGAATTAAGGGTTATGGAGAGAAAGCGGGAAAGTGGAACTGATCCACTTCAGATCAGCCATGATCTTATTGAATGGCGGGGCAGGCTTCAACGGCTAGGTGGCCTACTCCTGCTCCTATTTCTTATGTTCTTATGTCTTTGTGCCCTTGAAGGGCAATTAAGAGTCAACCACATTGCTGTTTCTTTGGAGTCACATGTAGGCCAGACCAGTTTCCTTCCTATCTGGACCCCAGAAGATTAGCAGAGTTTCTGGGTTAATAGTTAAGCGATAGTACCACTCGGCCATCACCCAGTATAATCCTCTGGCTAGTCTCCAGGGTAAGAAGTCTCACAACACCAGGTTAAAGTCCAACAGGTTTATTTGGTAGCAAATGCCACTAGCTTTTGGGGCTTTGCCCCTTCGTCAGGTGAGTGGGGAGTTCTGATCATAAACAGGGCATATAAAAGCATACACTCAGTGTGCTTTTGGTTATATTTTAAGAAACTTCAGTCAGTGACAAAATACAGGGAGTCGAAAGGAATAATAGATTTACTGAAAGCAGTAATACTATCAGCAGGGTCAGGAACAAGATGGCTACTAATGCTAGCCTTATGAATAGCGTCATACAACTCAGAGAGAACGCAGGTGGCGAGCAGACATGGAGAATTCCTCAGGGTTGGACGAGAATCACATGGATTCAATTCAGTGGGAATCATTTCACTGTCCAGCATCCCATATTGCTGGGCAACAGAAGGGAGGTAACGTCTATAATTTAATAATGAATGAAATCTCATTAGGTCAGGATGTGTATTGATATTGGCTGGAGTTAATGACAGGATGACTATTGATTGATTTGTATTAATGTTTACAGGATAATGCTCATGGAAAGGTGGGCAATATGATTTTGTGAATTTACAATTGTCTCCACAGGGGCATTGTTCTTCAGACTGATATCCGGCTGCCTGCATTCTATACTTGGAGTTCTGGGCTTCTGTATATCATTCTCATGTCTTCAACATCAGTACATTGTATTTTGAGTCTTTGTATTAGTTTTCATGGTGATACATAGCCCTGAGAGGAATCGCCCATCTACAAAGATCAACAGGAAGCCATGATAAAGGCTATCAAGAAAAGTAAGATGGATTATGGGAGTAAACTAGCTCAGAATATAAAAACAGATAGCAAACGTTTCTACAAATGTATAAAAGGAAAAAGAACAGTGGAAGTAAATATTGGTCCTTTAGAGGATGAGGAGGGGGATGGAATAACTGGAAATGAGAAAATGGCTGAGGCATTGAACAGGTATTTTGTGTCGGTCTTCACAGTGGAAAACACAAATAACAGGCCAACGATTGATGACAAGAAGGCTATGGCAGGTGAGGATCTAGAAGTTATCATTATCATGAAAGAGGTTGTATTGGGCAAGCTAATGAGGCTAAAGGTAGACAAGTCTCCTAATCCTGTTCAAATGCATCCCAGGGTACTGAAAGAGACGGAGGGAGAAATAGCAAATGACTGGTGATAATTTACCAAAATTCACCGGACTCTGGGGTGATTCCCGCAGATTGGAAAACAGCAAATGTGATGCCACTGTTTAAAAAAGCAGGTAGACAAAAGACAGTTAACTGTAGGCCTGTTTGCTTAACTTCTGTAATAGGGAAAATGCTTGAATCTATCGAGGAAGAAATAGTGAGACATCTGGATATAAATTGTCCCATTGGTAAGATGCAGCATGAGTTAATGGAAGGCAGGTCATGTTTGACTGATTTAGTGGAATTCTTTGAGAACATTACATGTGCAGTGGACAATGGGGAACCTGTGGATGTGATGTATCTGGAGTTCTAGAAGACATTTGACAAGGTGCTGCACCAAAGGCTGCTACATAACATAAAGATGCACAGTGTTACGGGTAATGTATTAGCATGAAAAGAGGATTGGTTAACTAACAGAAAGCAAAGAGCGGGGGTAAATGAGTATTTTTCTGGTTGGTGATCAGTGATTAGTAGTGTGCCTCAGGGATCAGCTTTGGGACCGCAATTGTTTACGATTTATATAGATGATTTGGAGTTGGGGACCAAGTGTAGTGTGTGAAAATTTGCAGATGACACTAAGATGAGAGGCAGAGCAAAGTGTGCAGAGTACGCTGAAAGTCTGCAAAGGAATATAGATAGTCTTAGTGAGTGGGCAAGGGTCTGGCAGATGGAGTACAATATTGGAAAACGTGAGGTAATCCATTTTGGTAGGAATAACAGCAAAATGGACTATTGTTTAAATAGTAAAAAATTACAGCATGCTGCTGTGCAGAAGGACTTGGGTGTCCCTGTGCAAGAATCACAAGGAGTTGGTGCAGCAGGTAATTAAGAGGGCAAATGGAATTCTGTCCTTCATTGCTAGAGGGATGGAGTTTAAAAACAGGGAGGTTATGTTGCAGCTAAAAAGGGTGCTGGTGAGGCCACACTTGGAGTATTGTGTACAGTTTTGGTCTCCTTCCTTGAGAAAGGATATACTGGCACTGGAAGGGGTGCAGAAGAGATTCACTAGGTTGATTGTGGAGTTGGGAAGGTTGAACATAAGAACATAAGAAATAGAAGCAGGAGTAGGCCATCTAGCCCTTCGAGCCTGCCGCGCCATTCAACAAGATCACGGCTGATCTGAAGTGGCTCAGTTCCACTTTCCCGCTTTCTCCCCATAACCCTTAATCCCCTTGCCTACCAAAACCCAATCTACCGGCGTCTTAAATATATTTAGCGAGGTAGCCTCAACCACTTCAACGGGCAGAGAATTCCAGAGATTCACCACCCTTTGAGTGAAGAAGTTCCTCCTCAACGCCGTTCTAGACTGCCCCCCCACTTATCTTGAGGCTGTGCCCTCTAGTCCTTACTTATAAGGAGAGACTCAGTAGACTGGGGCTATACTCATTGGAATTCAGAAGAATGAGGGGAGATCTTATAGAAACATCTAAGATTATGAAGGGAATAGATAAGATAGAAGCAGGGAAATTGTTTACGGTGAAACTAGAACTAAGTTGCAAGGCCTCAAAATAAGGGTAAGCAGATTTAGGATGGAGTTGAGGAGGAACTTCTTCACATAAAGGGTTGTGAATCTATGGAATTCTTTGCCCTGTGAAGCACTTGGGGCTACCTCATTGAATGTTTTTAAGGCAAGGATAGATAAATTTCTGAACAGTAAAGGAATTAAGGGTTATGGTGAATGGGCGGGTAAGTGGAGCTGAGTCCACAAAAAGATCAGCCATGATCTTATTGAATGGTGGAGCAGGCTCGAAGGGCCAGACGGCCTACTCATACTGAGTTCGAACGTTCCAATGTTCTGAGCTCCCACCCCACCAGGGTGTTTCACTCCAGCGGGATTTAGAACATAGAACATAGAATACTACAGCACAAACAGGCCCTTCGGCCCACGAGTTGCGCCGATCACATCAACACCTACCAATCTATAGACCTATCTATAACCCCCAATCCCATAAAAGCCCATATACTCATCCAGAAGCCTTTTAAAAGACCCCAGCGAGTTCGCCTCCACCACCACTGACGGCAGCTGATTCCATTCACTCACCACCCTCTGAGTGAAAAACTTACCCCTAACATCACTTCTGTACTTGCCTCCCCGCACCTTCAATCTGTGACCTCTCGTAGCGACCATTTCAACCCGGGGAAATAGCCTCTGAGAATCCACCCTATCTATTCCTCTCAACATTTTATAAACTTCTATCAGGTCGCCTCTCAACCTTCGTCTCTCCAGGGAAAAGAGTCCCAGCTCCCTCAACCTAACTTCATAAGGCATGCCTCCCAGTCCAGGCAACATCCTTGTAAATCTCCTCTGTACCCTTTCAATAGCTTCTACGTCTTTCCTATAGTGAGGCAACCAGAACTGCGCACAGTACTCCAAATGAGGCCTGACAAGGGTCTTATAAAGTTGCAGCATTACCTCCCGACTCCTAAACTCAATCCCTCGATTAATGAAGGCCAGTACACCATACACCTTCTTGACCACCTCCTCCACCTGCGAGGCCGATTTAAGAGTCCTGTGGACCCGGACCCCAAGATCCTTCTGCTCTTCAACACTACTAAGACTCCTGCCCTTGATAGTGTACTCGTTCATCCCGTTGGTTCTGCCAAAATGGACCACTACACATTTATCCGTGTTGAAGTCCATCTGCCACTTCTCCGCCCAGTCCTGCATCCTATTTATGTCCTGCTGCAACTTTTGACATCCTTCCAGACCATCCACAACACCACCGACCTTCGTGTCATCAGCGAACTTACTTACCCATCCCTCCACTTCCTCATCCAGGTCACTTATGAAAATGACGAACAGCAAGGGTCCTAGAACAGATCCCTGGGGCACTCCACTGGTGACTGACCTCCATGCTGAAAAAGACCCATCCACAACCACTCTCTGCCTTCTGCAGGCAAGCCAGTTCTGGATCCACAAGGCCAAAGGCCCTTGGATCCCATGCCCTCTCACCTTCTCAAGAAGTCTTGCATGGGGGACCTTATCAAACGCCTTGCTGAAGTCCATGTACACCACGTCCACGGCACTTCCTTCGTCAATGTGTTCAGTCAGAACACATTGAGAGTAGCTCCCCAATTTCTGGGAGGTGGCAGCCTGACCCCGCCTCCTTGGAGTGAAGAGGGGAAACTGGGGCCCTCCAGAGGGTCAGGCACTGGGGAGGGATGCCCCCTGGGCATGGGCACCCTGGCAATGCCAGCCTGTGCCCCATAGCACTGCTCAAGGGTAAAGTGCACATGCCAGTTAGCACTCTGGCACTGCCCATCAGGCACTGGGCAGTGCCAAGGAGGCAAGGTCCAATTGGGGGGGGGGGGGGGGGGGGGGGGGTAGGGGCAGGGCCAAGGGGATGGTTGGTGGAGGATCCACTGCCACTCTGCATGGGGATTGATGGGGGCTGGAGGGAGGCCAGCGATTAGGGCAGACTGGGTGGGGAGGGGTATGCCAGGGATCTTGGGGGGGGGGGGGGGGGGGGGCGTCTGCCTGTGGGGGAATGGGGGGATTGTCACTGCTTGGGAAAGGGGGGGGCGGGGGGAAGATCTGGACATCAGGCAGGCCGGGGCGGGAGGATTTGGGGGAGGGAGGAGTGTTTCGGGCATGGCCTGCAATGGATGGGGGCTGCAATCAAGCCGCGGGGCAGTTGTTGGGGCAGCATTACAGGGATCCCGGGCTGGATAGCAATTGAGCTGGCCGGCAGAGGTTGACTCTCCGGGTTGCTGTGCATGCAGAGATCCGCCATTTCAGCCTCTCCAGCATGGATAGCCCCTCCCAAACCACCCCCTCAAAATCTAATGATATTCACACTGGTGGGCTCTGCATTGCACAGAGTATGGAGATTCTTGTCTGAACTCTCACTGAGAAAAACAATGTGAATTACTCCAGTTTTCACGCAAATTCGCCTGTGAGGTTTAGGACATCAGAGTGTAGGTGCTAAAAGGCACTTACTTTAATGGGAGTATGGTGAAGTGGATCTCTATAAGTAAATAAGCTTTGGCTAGAAGTTTGCATCGAGAAGGAAAGAGCTTGTATTTCAATTAGATTTCAAAGAGGAGTAAAAGGTTTTACAATTTGGAGAATGTCATAAATAAACAAGGAAAGGTTATTTATTTTAATTTGACTCAGAAGTGGGGGAAATCGGGAGAACATGCAAGTTTTTTATATTTTGGGTTTTGATTCTGAAGTTTCTTGAATTTCCACAGCAGAGTGCAATAGAGAGGTCCTATGATACACCTTGCCGACAGCAACATTGTGTTGGGAGAACAAAGGTTGTTTTAAGGGATTTGCAACAGTAAATATTAAAAATAAGATCCAGTTTTAAGTGGATTTAATTTAATGTTTGTGTGAAAGGGTAAAAACTCATGCTTCATGATGGACAAAGGTGTTTGTATGTGTGGGGACTGATCTAATTCTAATTGTGCTTCTATTATGCATAGAGAGGGTGACAGTGTGAAAAGGAAATAATCTAACAGAAGTTGCTTAGCAACTGGGAACCCTTTTGAGATAGAAAATAGAACATAACAGCGCAGTACAGGCCCTTTGACCCTCAATGTTGCGCTGACCAGTGGAACCAATGTAATGATCCTCTAACCTAAAGTATTCCAATGTTATCCATATGCCTATCCACTGACTATTTGAATGCTCTTAAAGTTGGCAAGTCCACAACTGCTGCAGGCAGGGCAATCTGTGACCTTACTACCCTCTGAGTAAAGAACCTACCTCCGACATCTGTCCTATAACTATCACCCCTTAATTTAAAGCTATGTCCCCTCGTGTTAGCCATCATCATCCGAGGAAAAAGGCTCTCACTGTCCATCCTATCCAATCCTCTGATCATCTTGTATGCCTCAATTAGGTCACCTCGTAACCTTCTTCTAATGAAAATAGCCTCAAGTCCCTCAGACTTTCCTCATAAGACCTTCCCACGATACCAGGCAACATCCTGGTAAACCTCCTCTGCACCCTTTCCAATGGCCCCACATCTTCCTTATAATGCAGTGACCAGAGCCGTACACCACACTCCAAGTGCGGCCGCACCAGAGTTTTGTACAGTTGTAACATGACCTCAAGGCTCCTAAATTCAATCCCTCTACCAATAAAAGCTAACACACCGTACGCCTTCTTAACAACCTTATTAACCTGGGTGCTAACTTTCAGGGAGCTATGCACATGTACACCGAGATCTCTCTGCTCGTCAACACTACTAAGAGTCCTTCCATTAGCCCTATATTCTGTACTCCTGTTACTCTTACCAAAGTGAATCACCTCACACTTTTCCGTATTGAACTCCATTTGCCACCTCTCAGCCCAGCTCTGCAGCTTATCTATGTCCCTCTGCAAACTGTAACATCCATCCTCACTGTCTACAACTCCTCCAACTTTGGTGTCGTCAGCAAATTTACTAATCCATCCTTCTACACCCTCATCTAGGTCATTTATAAAAATGACAAACAGCAGTGGCCCCAATACAGATCCTTGAGGTACACCACTTGTAACTGAACTCCAGGTTGAATATTTCCCGTCAACCACCACCCTCTGTCTTCTATCAGCTAGCCAATTCCTGATCCAAACTGCTAACTCACCCTTAATCCCATGCATCTGCATTTTCTGCAGGAACCTTATCAAACACTTTGCTAAAATCCATATACACCACACCAACTGCTTTACCCTTATCCACCTTTTTGGTCACCTTTTCAAAAAACTCGATAAGATTTGTGAGACATGGCCTACCCTTCACAAAACCGTGTTGACTATCCCTAATCAATTTATTTCTCTCTAGATGATTATAAATCCTATCCCTTAGAATTCTTTCCAAAACTTTGTCCACAACAGAAGTTAGGCTCATCGGTCTATAATTCCCAGGATGGTCTCTACTCCCCTTCTTGAACAAGGGGACAACATTTGCTATCCTCCAGTCTTCCGGCACTATACCTGTAGCCAACAACGACATGAAGATCAAAGCCAAAAGGTCTGCAATCTCCTCCCTAGCCTCTCAGAGAATCCTAGGGTAAATCCCATCTGGCCCAGGGGACTTATCTATTTTCATACTCTCAAGAATTGCTAACACCTCCTCCTTATGTACCTCAATCCCGTCACTGACTTTTTCCTGCATGAATACTGACGAAAAATACTCATTCAGTGCCTCTCCTATCTCTTCAGGCTTCCCCACTGCTACCTCTGGCTGGCCCTAATCTTGCCCTAACCAATCTTTTATTCTTGACATACCTGTAGAAAGCTTTAGGGTTCTCCTTGATCCTATCTGCCAAAGTCTTCTCATGTCCTCTTCTAGCTCTTCTTGACTCTCTCTGTAGCTCCTTCCTGGCTAATTTATAACTCTCCAGTGCCCTAAATGAGCCTCCACGTCTAATCTTTACATAAGCCTCCTTCTTCCTCTTCACCAGAGATTCAACTTCCTTAGTACACCACGGTTCCCTCGCTCGACCACTTCCTCCCTGCCTGATAGGTACATATTTATCAAGGACCCTGACAGGTACAGAAAAGATTTTCAATTTAGTTTTAGCTGAATTTATTTGCAGTTGAAGACACTGGGGAGTGAACATCTCTTAACTGTGCCAGGAAGAGACAAGCTGAACAGGACAAGGGAGGTGCAAAGAGGCTGACTTCCCAAAGAACCAGATACCGTCCAGATAACCAGGAATTTGGGCCAGAAAGAATGTCTGAGGAAGTCTAAAATTAAGAGAACAGAAATCTAAGTGTAGGGAAATTGATGAGATTGAGTCTGATAAATCCCAGGGCTCGATAAGCTACATTCCAGAGAACTTATGGAAGTGGCTCTAGAAATAGTGGATGCATTGGTGGTCATCTTCTACAATTCTAATGGTTCTGGATCAGTTCCTACAGATTGAAGGGTAGCGAATGTAACTCTTCTGTTTAAAAAGGACAGCAGAGAGGAAACAAAGAATTCAAGTGCAGTCTGCCAGTCAGTTGAGATATAAATGCTAGGCTCCATTATAAAAGATTTAATAACAAAGCACTCTGCTCTGAGCAGAACGCAGTAAAAAGTCTGACAACACCAGGTTTTAGTCCAACCTATTTATTTGATAATATTCTCACTAGCTTTCGAGGGGACAGCCTCTTTGGTGTTGTCAGACTTTTTACTGTGTTTACGCCAGTCCAACGCCGGCATACCCACATCCTGAGCAGAACGCTCAGAGACATCCAGGACCCTGGCACCAGGGAAGCAACACACTATCCGAGAGTCTCGTTCACAGCCACAGAAACATCTGTCTGTGCCCCTGCCTATCGAGTCTCCTACTACTATCATTCACTATATTTGTAAAACAATCATCTCACCATACATTTCAGCTGCTAAACAAATTAATTAAAACCAAGAACATAAAACTAGGAGCAGGAGTAGACCACTTAGCTCTTCAAGCCTGCTCCTTGATTCAATGAGGACGACAGATCTTCTTCAACATCATTTTCCTGCACTGGAGTTTTATATCAATTTTGGTCTAGAACATATTCAACAACGGAGCATCTGGGCAGAAAATCCCAAAAGTTCACTACACTTTGAGTGAAGAAATTCTTCCTCAGCCCACTCCTAAATGGCCTGCCCCTTATTCTGAAACTGTGCCCCCTGGTTTTAAGCACCCGCTCCCACCAAAGACTGGAGAACCACCGTCCCTGCATTTACTCTGTGGAGACATGTAAGAATTTTGTCATTTTGAATGAGTTCACCTTTCATTTTTCAAATTCCAGAGAATAAAGGAGGGTCGATTTAACGTTTCCTCATAGAATAATCCCTCAATCCCAGGAATCAGTTTGATGAACTTTCATTAAACTTTATAGCAAGTAAAACCAAGTTTACTTGATAATTATTCCTTTTGTTACAATAAATACTTACAATTCAACACAGGAAATAAAGTCACAATCCAACATACGAGAGTCCTTTACAGTTGCTGATCCATGGTACAACATCACAGTTAACATGGAAGGCCTGGGTTGGAGGTATTCGCATGGAAGTGGAGAAAGGCGATACCTGCCAAGTTAGCAAGTGTAGGTAAATCTCAGTTATTCACGTTCAGTGATATTGGTGGAATGACAGTAAAAGATAACATCCCATTTTTAAACAAATAGGTTTGTTCTGCTATTACAAATGAATAACGCTAATATTTTTACACACCAGGGAACTATAAATGCTAAATGTTGAGTTTATTCAAGAGGAAGGCCAATAGAAGTTAATGCTGCTACTTTATAAGGGTCTTTATAAGACCCTTGTCAGACCCCACTTGGAGTACTGTGCGCAGTTCTGGTCGCCTCACTACAGGAAGGATGTGGAAGCTATTGAGAGGGTGCAGAGGAAATTTACAAGGATGTTTGCTGGATTGGGAGGCATGCCTTATGAAGATAGGTTGAGGGAGCTAGGTCTCTTCTCCCTGGAGAGACGAAGGTTGAGAGGCGACCTGATAAAGGTTTATAAAATGTTGAGAGGAATAGATAGGGTGGATTCTCGGAGGCTATTTCCCAGGGCTGAAATGGTCGCTACGAGAGGACACAGGTTTAAGGTGCTGGAAAGCAAGTACAGAGGAGATGTCAGGGGTAAGTTTTTCATGATGTGGATGTGCCGGCGTTGGACTGGGGTAAACACAGTAAAAAGTCTGACAACAACACGTTTAAGTCCAACTGATTTATTTGATAGTAAACTCACTAGCTTTTGGGTTAGCCCCTTCGTCAGGTGAATGGAGTGTTCTGGCCTCAGACAGAGCGTATAAAGCACAGACAGTTTACAGATTACTGATTAGAATGCAAATCTTTACACCTAACCTGCTGTTCAACTCTTAAAGTGGCTGACAACATGAGTGGAAGGAAGACTGATCACAGGTTAAAGAAATGTGTATTGTCTCCAGACAGTACAGTGAGGTTTTGCAAACCCAGGCAAGTCACGGGGGTTACAGATAGTGCGACATAAACCCAAGATCCCTGTTGAGACCGTCCTCACGTGTGTGGAACTTGGCTATCAGTCTCTGCTCAGCGACTCTGCGCTGTCGTGTGTCGTGAAGGCTGCCTTGGGGAATGCTTACCCGAAGGTCAGAGGCTGAATGCCCGTGACCACTGAAGTGTTCGCCAACAGGAAGGAAACAGTCTTGCCTGGTGATTGTCAAGCGATGTTCATTCATCCATTGTCGTAGCGTCTGCATGGTCTCCCCAATGTACCATGCTTCGGGACATCCTTTCTTGCAACGTATCAGGTAGACAACATTGGCCGAGTTGCAAGAGTATGTACCGTGTACCTGGTGGATGGTATTCTCATGTGAGATGATGGCATCCATGTCGATGATCCGGCATGTCTTGCAGAGGTTGCTGTGGCAGGGTTGTGTGGTATTGTGGTCACTGTTCTCCTGAAGGCTGGGTAGTTTGCTGCGAACAATGGTCTGTTTGAGGTTGAGTGGTTGTCTGAAAGCAAGAGGTGGGGGTGTGGTGATGGCCCTGGCGAGATGTTCACCTTCATCAATATGTTGAAGACTCCGGAGAAGATGTCGTAGCTTCTCCGCTCCGGGGAAATACTGGACGACGAAGGGTAGAGACTGAGCAGAGACTGACAGCCAAGTTCCGCACACGAGGACAGTCTCAACAAGGATCTTAGGTTCATGTCGCACTATCTGTAACCCCTGTGACTTGCCTGGGTTTGCAAAACCTCACTTACTGTACTGTCTGCAGACAATACACATCTCTTTAACCTGTGATCAGTGCTCCTTCCACTCACGTTGTCAGCCACTTTAAGAGTTGAACAGCAGGTTAGGTGTAAAGATTCGCATTCTAATCAGTAATCTGTAAACTATCTGTGCTTCATACGCTCTGTCTGAGGCCAGAACTCTCCATTCACCTGACGAAGGGGCTAACCCAAAAGCTAGTGAGTGTACTATCAAATAAATCAGTTGGACTTAAACCTGGTGTTGTCAGACTTTTTAGTAAGTTTTTCACTCAGAGGGTGGTGAGTGAGTGGAATCGGCTGCCATCGGTGGTGGTAGAGGCAAACTCGCTGGGGTCTTCTAAAAGACTTCTGGATGAGTATATGGGATCTAATGGCACTGGAAGTTACAGATAGTTCTATGGCTTGGTAGGTATAGATATGATCGGTGCAACTTGTGGGCCGAAGGGCCTGTTTTTGTGCTGTAGTGTTCTATGTTTTATGTCCTAGAACCTTGGGCAGGAATTTTTAAATGGATCAGTAGCAAGAAGGGAGGCAAAGCTGATGTGCAATTTGGCATCATCAGCAACCAGGATGGTTCCCTGCCACTATCCCGATTCAGAGTCATTTTCAATTAAGGCAGCTCAAGGTAGTGGGCAGCCCACATTAGCAAGGACCATGTCGTGGGCTCATGTCAAAGGGTCCACAATAAATCATACGAAGGACCCTCAGGATTCATAACAACTGCAGAGTCACAGCTGTAATTGACCACCATTCCCTCGATGGATTATCCCTCCAGGCTCACAGGTAGGGAGCTATGTTTAAAAAATATAAAAAACAACTTTTCTTCACTTCTCTCTCTCTCTGCACGTTCACATCAGCAGCTCCTTTCTCAGCCAATGAAGCTGCCAATTTCTGAGTGGACTCTGGCGACTTCCCTGGTTGCTAGTGTTAGGCTTACTGGCTTGCGGTTCCCCGTTTTCTCTCGGCCTCTCTTTTTGAGTGCTAGGCTTGCATTGACTACCCTATAGTCTGTGGGGGCCAGCCTAGAGTCCAAAGAATTTTGGAAAATGTACAAGGCCCAAGAGACAGCGCTGGATCTAATTCTGGGGAACAAAGCCATGCAGCTGTTTTATGTGGCAGTGGGGGAGCATTTTAATGATAGCAACCACAACATAATACAATTTAAGATTGTTGGAGTAAAGGGAAAAATGGTCTGCAAAAATGGTTTTGGATTGGGGAGGGCAGATGTTATTAGAATAAGGCAGAATCTGGCCAAAGTAGACTGGGACCAGCTTCTCAAGGTCATACACAACACATTTATTTAAAAGCTGTTCTCTGCACTGCACAGAATACAAACAGAAACTAAAACAGCAGCCTATGCAACATCCCAACGGGATCACCATCAAATCATGTAAATTACTCTCAAAGCAATTGGTGGGACAGTAAGCTGCAATGAGGAAATAATAATCTTACAAATGGATATAGATACGTTAGAAGAGTGGGCCAAAATGTGGCAAATGGAACATAGAACACAGAACACTACAGCACAAACAGGCCCTTCGGCGCACAAGTTGTGCCGATCATATCCATACCGACCAAGTCATAGGACTATCTGTAACTCTCAATCCCATTAAATCCCATATACTCATCCAGAAGTCTTTTAAAAGACCCCAGCGAGTTCGCCTCTATTACCACCACCGACGGCAGCCAATTCCACTCACTCACCACCCTCTGAGTGAAAAACTTACCCCTAACATCTCCTCTGTACCTACTCCCCAGCACCTTAAACCTGTGTCCTCTCATAGCGACCATTTCAGCCCTGGGAAATAGCCTCTGAGAATCCACCCTATCTATACCTCTCAACATCTTATAAACCTCTATCAGATCACCTCTCAACCTTCGTCTCTCCAGGGAGAAGAGACCTAGCTCCCTCAACCGATCCTCATAAGGCATGCCTCCCAATCCAAGCAGCATCCTTGTAAATCTCCTCTGCACCCTCTCAATAGCTTCCACATCCTTCCTGTAGTGAGGCGACCAGAACTGCGCACAGTACTCCAAGTGGGGTCTGACAAGGGTCTTAAAAAGTTGCAGCATTACCTCCCGACTCCTAAACTCAATCCCTCGATTAATGAAGGCCAGTACACCATATGCCTTCTTGACCACATCCTCCACCTGCGAGGGCGATTTAAGAGTCCTGTGGACCCGGACCCCCAGGTCCTTCTGATCCTCTACACTGCTAAGAGTCCTACCCTTGATATTATACTCCTCTATCCCATTGGACCTGCCAAAATGGACCACTACACATTTATCCAGGTTGAACCCATCTGCCACTTTTCTGCCCAGTCTTTCATCCTATCTATGTCATGCTGCAACTTCTGACATCCCTCCAGACTATCCACAACACCACTAACCTTCGTGTCATCGGCAAACTTACTAACCCATCCCTCCACTTCCTCATCCAGGTCATTTATGAAAATGACAAACAGCAAGGGTCCTAGAACAGGTCCCTGGGGCACTCCATGGTGACCGACCTCCATGCAGAAAAAGACTCATCCACAACTACTCTCTGCCTTCTGCAGGCAAGCCAGTTCTGGATCCACGAGGCAACAGCCCCTTGGATCCCATGCCCTCTCACCTTCTCAAGAAGTCTTGCATGGGGGACCTTATCAAACGCCTTGCTGAAGTCCATGTAAACCACATCCACTGCTCTTCCTTCGTCAATGTGTTCAGTCACATTTTCAAAGAACTCAATTAGGCTCGTAAGGTACCACCTACCCTTGACAAAGCCGTGCTATTTCTGATTGTGCTAAACTTCTCTAAATGCTCATAAATCCTGTCCCTCAGAATCCTCTCCATCAGCTTACCAACCACTGAGGTCAGACTCACTGGTCGGTAATTTCCCGGGCTATCTCGGTTCCCTTTCTTGAAAATAGGAACCACATCCGCAATCCTTCAATCCTCCGGAACCTCTCCCATCTCCATCGACGATGCAAAGATCATTGCCAGGGGCTCTGCAATCTCTTCCCTCACCTCCCACAGTAACCCGAGGTACATCCCATCCGGTCCCGGCGACTTATCTATCTTGATAGAATTTAAAAGTTCCAACACATCCTCTTTCTTAACGTCCACATACTCAGTTTTTTCAGTCTGCCGCAAACCTGTAGTACAACCTCCCAGATCACTTTCCACCATGAATACCAAGGCAAAAACTCATTAAGCACCTCTACCATTTCTTCTGGTTCCACACAGACATTTCCCCCTTCACTTTTTATAGGTCCTATCCCTTCATTTCTCATCCTTTTACTCTTCACATATTTGTAGAACACCTTGGGGTTCTCCTTAATCTTACCCGCCAAGGCCTTCTCATGACCCCTTCTGGCTCTCCTAATTTCCTTTTTAAGCTCCTTCCTACAACCCATATACTACTCTCGATCCTTAACATCTCCTAGCTCTCTGAACCTTCTGTACGCCTTTCTTTTCTTCCTGACGAGTTTCATCACAACCTTCATGCACCATGGTTCCCGCGACGTACCAAAACCTCCCTGTCTCACCGGAACATTGTCGTGCAGAACTCCAAACAAACATTCCTTGAAAATCTGCCACCTTCCTTCAGTACTTTTCCCCAAGGACACCTCCTTCTAGTTTACTCGTCCAATTTTCTGCCTGATGTCTTCCTACTTCCCCTTACTCCAAAGGTTGGATAAACTTGATTTGTTTTCACTGGAATGACAGAGATTGAGGGGTGACCTGATGGAGGTTTACAAGATTATGAGTGGCATGGATAGAGTGGATAGTCAGATGCTCTTTCCTTGGGTAGAAAACTCCAGTACTAGGGGACATAGGTTTAAGGTGCATGGGAAAAAGTTTAGAGATGTGCAAGGCAAAATGTTTTACACAGAGGGTGGTGAATGTGTGAAACGCACTGCCCGGGAAGGTGGTGGGATAAAGACATTTAAGGGGCATCTAGACGAACACACAAATAGGATGGGAATGGAAGGATACAGACTCCATAAGTGCATATAGTTTTAGTGTCAGCAGGCACCATGATCAGCACAGGCTTGGAGGGCCAAAAAGCACGTTCCTGTGCCCATCAAACACTACTCCCTCAATAAACAATCTGAGACTTCCTGATTTCTACTGTAAGGCAACTTCCAGCACAGGTCACATGACCCATGTCACCTACCCTATGTTTAAAACTACAGCCCCAAAATATAGCAATCTTGTAAACCAAAAGATACACCTGAAAACAAAATGATCTTACAAATGTCATGTTTGTAACTTATTCAAAATATTCAAACAATAAGTCAATGTGCAATAAGATGGCTGAGTCAGACCGAGGTCTATTTTACGATACGAAGGTTGGTGGTGTTATGGATAGTCTGGAGGGATGTCAGAAGGTGCAGCGAGACATAGATAGGTTGCAAGACTGGGTGGAGAAGTGGCAGATGGACTTCAACGCGGATAAATGTGTAGTGGTCCATTTTGGCAGGTCCAATGGGGTGAAGGAGTACAATATCAAGGTTAGGACTCTTAGCTGTGTTGAAGAGCAGAAGGATCTTGGGGTCCAGGTCCATAGGACTCTTAAATCAGCCTCGCAGGTAGAGGATGTGGTCAAGAAGGTGTATGGTGCGCTAGCCTTCATTAATTGAGGGATTGAGTTTAGGAGTTGGGAGGTAATGCTGCAACTTTATAAGACCCTTGTCAGACCCCACTTGGAGTACTGTGCGCAGTTCTGGTTGCCTCACGACAGGGATGTGGAAGCTATTGAGAGGGTGCAGAGGAGATTTACAAGGATGTTGCCTGGATTGGGAGGCATGCCTTATGAAGATAGGTTGAGGGAACTAGGTCTTTTCTCCCTGGAGAGACAAAGGTTGAGAAGCGACCTGATAGAGGTTTATAAGATGTTGAGAGGTATAGATAGGGTGGATTCTCGGAGGCTATTTCCCAGGGCTGAAATGGTCGCAATGAGAGGACACAGGTTTAAGGTGCTGGGGAGCAGGTACAGAGGAGATGTCGGGGTAAGTTTTTCACTCAGAGGGTGGTGAGTTAGTGGAATCGGCTGCCATCGGCAGTGGTAGAGGCTAACTTGCTGGAGTTTTTAAGAGACTTCTGGATGACTACATGGGATTTAATGGGATTGAGAGTTATACACAGGCCTGGTAGGTATGGACATGATCGGCGCAACTTGTGGGCCGAAGGGCCTGTTTGTGCTATAGTGTTCTATGTTCTATTACATCATTCTGACACAGAACTTACCAATCCAAAGTTGCTAATTTCATAAATCATTCTCTGACTTATCAAGCCCTTTAAGCAATTTTCACAGATCAAGTTTAAGCCATGCAAAGCATTTTCCAAACAGGACAAACGTAATTAACAGAATGGCTATCCTCACATTGAATCACAAGGTTGTTATAGTTTAGGAGGAAGCCATTTGGACCTTTTGGTTTGCACCAACTCTCCAATGTTGGAAACTTTTAAATCAGTATTTATCAAAAAGACATTACATATTTTCCTTCAGCATTTCTAAGTCTGTATCCACTCCAATGAGAACTTCAATGCAACTGCAGGATTTTAAGCGTGATAGCAGTGTGCATTCGGCACATCCCAAATCTGCTACCTGGAAACAATAAGTAAACAGCTTATTAATTGGCTGCCCATAATTGACATTTTATAGAACTAGCAAACTTTTAGATCAATCATTTCATCCAAATACTCTAAAAGGCAAAACAAGTTCTCCTGTCATTTATTTTGCTAAATTAGAGGTATGACATGGATGCAAGTTGTTCCTGTTACAGATATGATATAAATGTAGGTTCTTCTATCTGAATTTGTGCCAGGACCCGTATAGTCATTGTCTCCCTTAACGGTTAAACAGTGGGGGGACACAAGGTTTGCATCTTCTTCCTGCACGCCTACATTTCAGTAGTGTCAAAAAACATCATTTTTCAGTTTCTGAACATTTGCTTCTGCACAATAAGACCATAAGACATAAGAGCAGATTTAGGCCACTCAGCCCAATGAGCCTGCTCTGCCATTCAATCACAGCTGATATTTTTCTCATTCTCCTGCCTTTTCCCATAACTCCTGAATCCCTTATCAATCAAGAACCTATTGATCTCTGTTTAAAAGACACTCAATGACTTGGCCCCCACATCCTTCTGTGCAAAGAATTCCAGAGATTCACCACTCTGGCTGAAGGAATTCTTCTTCATCTTTGTTTTAAAGGATCGTTCCTTTAGCCTGAATTGTGCCCTCTGATTCTCGTTTTTCCCAAAAAAATTCTAACTGTCAAATTCATGGGAAACAGAAATAAATCACACTTTTTTTCAGCGGGAGGTCACAGTTTAATCTCCCACACTCTGTGCATTACAGAGGCCACCAGCGTGAATATCATTAGATTTCAGGGGTGGGGCCTATTCCCATCCAATAGGCTGAAAGTTCAGAGTCTCTGTCCATGCGCAATGGCCCCAAACTGTCATAGAAGTTTACAGCATGGAAACAAGCCCTTCCGCTCAGATTGTCCATGCTGTCCTTTTTTTTAAAACCCTGAAGCTAGTCCTAGTTGCCTGCAATTGGCCCATATCCCTCTATACCCATCTTGTCCACGTAACTGTCTAAATGCTTTTTAAAATTGTACCCACCTCTACTACTACCTCTGGCAGCTCGTGCCAGACACTCACCACCCACTGTGTGAAAAAATTGCTCCTCTGGACACTTTTGTATCTCTCCCCTCTCACCTTAAACCTATAGTTTTAGACTCCCCTATCTTTGGGAAAAGATATTGACTATTTAGCTGATCTATGCCCCTTATTATTTTATAGACCTCTATTAAGGTCACCCCTCAGCCTTCTACGTTCCAGAGAAAAAAATTCCAATCTATTCAGCTTCTCCTTATAACTCAAATCATCAAATCCTGGGGCATCCTAGTAAATCTTTTCTGCGCTCTTTCTAGTTTAATAATATCCTTTCTATAATAGGGTGATCAGAACTGTCCACAGTATTCCAAGTGTGGCCTCACCAATGTTTCGTACAACTTCAACAAAACGTCCCAACTTCTGTATTCAACGTTCTGATCAATGAAACCAAGCATGCTGAATGCCTTCTGCACCTGTCAGCCTGCAGTTTGTCTGGCGTCCCCGCAGTGTTGCCCCCCCCAATCCTCCATGGCCCAATCGCAGCCCCCATCCACTGGTGGGCCAGTCTCCAACCCCTTCCCCATCCTGGTCTCCAACCACCCCGCCCCTCCCCCCACCGCCAGCAGTAGAGGGATTGAGGGGTCAGCACTACCAGGGTCCCCATGCCCAGGGGGCACCACCCCCCCCCCCCCCCCCCACTGCCCCAATTGCCCCCACCGCAGTACAGTGAGGTCGTCCCCGAGTTCCCCGAAAGTGAGCTAGTCTGAACCCCTTTAGATTGAAATACTCTGGCAGGGCGGGAGATGCTAACGGGCCCACAGAATTCAGTCCAGGCTCGATAATTACATTTACATTACTTTAACTTAGATAAAAATAATTTACCCATGTTTCCAGCGCAAGTCAGAAGGTGCCTACTCCCAGGGGATGGGGGATGCACACGTGGCAGGAACGCATGCGCAAATCCCGCAAATAGGCCGACACTTGATTCTCCAACCTGCCACACTAAAAAATTAGCAGGATGGGTGGTCTTCCGGGAGAATCGCCCCCAAAGTATCAGCAAAATCAGGGACAATCATAAAAACAATAGATCTAAAAACAGACCAATCACATGGATGTCATTAATAACAATAAAGACAAGAACATAAGAAGTAGGAGAAGGAGTAGGCCGTCTGGCCCCTTGAGCCTGCTCCGCCATTCAATAAGATTGTGGCTGATCTTTTCATGGACTCAGCTCCACTTACCCACCCACTCACCATAACTCTTAATTCCTTTACTGTTCAAAAATTTATCTAATCTTGCCTTAAAAACATTCAATGAGGTAGCCTCAACTAAATCCGAAATCTGCTTCCCCTTATTTTGGGACTATGGCCCCTAGTTCTAGTTTCACCCACCAGTGGAAACAACTCCTCTGCTTCTACCTTATCTTTTCTCTTCATAATCTTATATGTTTCCACAAGATCTCCTTTCATTCTTATGAATTCCAATGAGTATAGCTATAAGATATATTACTGCACATTCTGGAATCTGAAACAAAAACAGAAAATGCAGGAAAGTCTCAACAGGTCTGACAGCATCTGTAAAGAGAGAAATGAGCCAAAATTTCAAGTCAGGTGGATGGCTGACTGCCAGGAGCAGCAGGCAGGTAGTGCAGGAGCCTCCTCTGACTATTCCCCTTTCAAACAAATATACCATTTTGGATACTGTTGAGGGGGAGGGCCTGTCAAGGGGAGATACCAGCAGCATCCAGGCCTGTAGCACCACACCTGGTTCTGCTGTAGAGCAGGGTCAGACAACCAGCAATAATAGATCACAGATCATAGAACCCTACAGTGCAGAAACAAGCCCTTCGACCCATCGAGTCTGCACCGACCACAATCCCACCCAGGCTCTACCCTCATATCCCTATGCATTTACCTGCTAATCTCTCTAACCTACGCATTCCAGGACACTAAGGGGCAATTTTAGCACAGCCAATCAACCTAACACGCACATCTTTGGACTGTGGGAGGAAACCGGAGCACCCGGAGGAAACCCACGCAGACACGAGGAGAATGTGCAAACTTCACATGGGGGTACTAGGGGGCTCGCTAGTTAGAGGCACAGACAGGTGTTTCTGTGGACACGATAGAGGCTCCAGGCTGGTGTATTATCTCTCTGGTGCCAGGATCAAAGCCGTCTCTAAATGGCTAAAGGACATTCTTAAGGGAGAAGGTGAGCAGCCAGGGGTCATTGTACACATTGGTACCAATGACATAACATAAGAACATAAGAAATAGGAGCAGGAGTAGGCCATCTGGCCCTTCGAGCCTGCCCCGCCATTCAATAAGATCATGGCTGATCTGTCGTGGCTCAGTTCCACATTCCCGCCCTCTCTCCATAACCCTTAATCCCCTCTCTTATCAAAAACCCATCAACCCGCGTCTTAAAAATATTTAGCGAGGCAGCCTCCACCACCTCAACGGGCAGAGAATTCCAGAGATTCACCACCCTTTGAGTGAATAAGTAGGAAAAGGGATGAGGCCTTAAAGTCTGAACAGAGACAGTTAGGCAGAAGGCTAAAGTACAGGACCTTGAAGGTAGTAATTTCTGGATTACTGCCGGTGTCACATGCTAGCGGGAGTAGGAATAGAAAGATTAGGCACATGAATGCGCGGCTTGAAATCTGGTGCAGGGGGCAGAGATTTAGATTTTTGGATCATTGGGATCTCTTCTGGGGAAGGGCTAACCTGTTCAAGAGGAATGGGTTACACCTGAACTGGACGGAGACAAATATCCTGGCAGGGAGATTTGCTAGAACCACTCGGGGGGGTTTAAACTAGTTTGGCAGGGGGGTGGGACCTAAAGCAATAGGGAAACAGAAGAGAAGATTGAGGACAGCACAGAAGTTAGAAGAGAGCACATTAAATAGGAAAGGCAATGTTAGTAATCCTAGTACCTAGATAGGTTGAGGGAGCTGGGTCTTTTCTCCCTGGAGAGACGAAGGTTGAGAGGCAACCTGATGGAGGTTTATAAGGTGTTGAGAGGTATTGAACATAGAACACTACAGCACAAAACAGGCCCTTCGGCCCACAAGTTGCGCCGATCATTTTCATACCTACCAGGCCATAGAACTATCTGAAACTCCCAATCCTAGGATAAATCCCATCCGGCCCAGGGGACTTATCTATTTTCATACTTTCCAGAATTGCTAACACCTCCTCCTTATGAATTTCAATCCCGTCTAGTCTAATAGCCTGTATCTCAGTATTCTCCTCAACAACATTGTCTTTTCCCTGTGTGAATACTGACAAAACATACTCATTTAGTGTCTCTCTCATCTCTTCGGACTCCATGCACAACTTCCCACTACTGTCCTTGACTGGCCCTAATCTTACCCTAGTCATTCTTTTATTCCCAACATACCTATAGAAAACCTTTCAGGTTTTCCTTGATCCTACCTGCCAAAGACTTCTCATGTCCTCTCCCGGCTCTTCTTAGCTCTCTCTTTAGGTCTTTCCTGGCTAACTTGTAACTCTCAAGTGCCCTAACTGAGCCTTCACGTCTCATCTTTACGTAAGTCTCCTTCTTCCTCTTCACAACAGATTCAACTTCTTTAGTAAGCCACGATTCCCTCGCTCGACCACTTTCTCCCTGCATGACAGGTACATACTTATCAAGGACAAGCAGTAGCTGTTTCTTGAACAAGCTCCACATTTCAATTGTGCCCATCCCCTGCAGTTTCCTTTCACATCCTATGCATCCGAAATCTCCCCTAATGGCATTATAATTTCCTTTACTCCAGTCATAACTCTTGCCCTGTGGTATATACCTATCCCTTTCAATCGCTAAAATAAACGTAAACAAATTGTGGTCACTATCACCAAAGTGTTTATCTACCTCCAAATCTAACACCTGGCCTGGTTCATTATCCAGTACCAAATCCAATGTGGCCTTGCCTCTTGTTGGCCTATCTACATACTGTCAGGAAACACTCCTGACAGTATGGACAAAAACTGACCCATCTAAAGTACTTGAACTATAGTGTTTCCAGTCAATATTTGTAAAGTCCCCCATAACAACTACCCTGTTACTTTCGCTCCTATACAGAATCACCTTTGCAATCCTTTCCTCTACATCTCCGGAACTTTTTGGAGGCCTACAGAAAACTCCCAACAGGGTGACCTCTCCTTTCCTGTTTTTAACTTCAGCCCATACTACTTCAGTGGACAAGTCCACATCAAACGTCCTTTCTTACTGTCCTTGACTAACAATGCCACACCTCCCCCTCTTTTACAACCTTCACTGATCTTACTGAAACATCTAAACCCCAGAACCTGCAACAACCATTCCTGTCCTTGCTCTATCCATGTCTCCGAAATGGCCACAACATCAAAGTCCCAGGTACCAACCCATGCTGCATGCTCACCCACCTTATTCCGAATGCTCCTGGCATTGAAGTAGACACACTTCAAACCACCTTCCTGCCTGCTGGTACACTCCTGTGAACTTGAAACCTTATTGACCTCACTACTCTAAACCTCCTGTACACTGGAGCTACAATTCAGGTTCCCATCACCCTGCTGAATTAGTTTAAACCTCCTGAAGAGCATTAGCAAATTTCCACCCCAGGATATTGGTACCCCTCTGGTTCAGGTGTAGACCATCCCATTTGTAGAGGTCCCACCTACCCCAGAATGAGCCCCAATTATCCAGGTATCTGAATTCCTCCCTCCTGCATCATCCTTCAGCAACATGTTCAACTGCTGTCTCTCCCTATTCCTCTCCTCGCTAGCACGTGGCACGGGTAACAAACCAGAGATAACAACTCTGTTTATTCTAGCTCTAAACTTCGACCCTAACTCCCTGAATTACTGCCTTACATCTCCATCCCTTTTCCTACTTATGTCGTTGGTGCCTATGGGGACCATGACTTGGGGCTGGTCCCCCTCCCCCTTAAAGATTCCAAAAACACAATCCAAGACATCATGGACCCTGGCACCTAGGAGGCAACACACCAACACTTCATCAGGTCCTGGGAATGTATCTACCTTGATGCGCTTTAAGACTTCCAGCACCTCCTTCTCTGTAATATGTACACTCCTCAAGACATCTCTATTTCCCCAAGTTCCCTAACATCCATGCTTTTCTCAACAGTAAATACTGATGAGAAATATTCATTTAAGATCTCACCCATTTCTTGTGGATCCAAACGTAAATGACCTTGATTCTTAAGAGGCCCTACTCTTTCACCCTTTATGTATTTGTAGCTCTTTGGATTCTTCTTTGTCTTATCTGCCAAAGCATCTCACGTCCCCTTTATGCCCTCCTGATTTCTTTCTTAATTCTACTCCTACACCCTTTTTACTCTTCAAGGGATCCACTTGATCCCTGCTGCCTATGCATGTCTTGTGCCTCCTGCTTCTTCTTGACCAGGGCCTCAATGTCCCAAGTCATCCAGCGTTCCCTCCTTCTACCAGCCTTGCCCTTCACTTTAAAAGGAATGTTCTCACTCTGAACCCTGGTTAACACACTTTTGAAAGCATGCCACTTACCAGCTGTCCTTTTGCCTGTCAGTAGACTTCCCCAATCAACTCACATATCCAATATAACTCTTTGATGCACGTTATATCGATATTAAGTATTTGGCTATCTACTTACTTTTCTTGCTTTATATTTCTCCACCAGTTCAAGCACCAGCTGGTATCTCTGTTTGTACAACGGTGGTGTGAAGATTATGGTCTCCATTGATTCTCATCTGTTGAAAACCTGTTCACTCTCACAAGCCAAATATCCATATGTAAATGAGAGTCAGAGTATTTTGACACAGAAGAAAACCATTCAGCCCATCAAATATGTGCCAGCTCTCTGTTGAGCAATCCAATTAGTCCCTTTTTCCCATTCTATCCCTGTAGGTTTACTTTCTACAACTGCCCATCCAACTTCCTTTCAAATAGTTTAATGTGTCTGCTTTCACCAGCCTCGCAGGCCTAATGTTCTTCCTCATATTCATATCTAATGCACATCTTGAAAAAAAACTACATTTCTATATGCCGCCTTTCACAACCACCAAATGCCCTAAAGCTTATATTAGGTACCCTCCAATCTGTAGGAACCAGTCCAGAGGCCAAAGAATTTTGGAAAATGTCAAAGGTTCAACAATGAATGGTGCAGTGCTGGATCTAATTCTGGAGAACAAAGCTGGACAGATATTTGATGTGGCAGTGGGGAACATTTTAGTGATAGCGACCACACCACAGTGTAATTTGTTAGTTAGGGAAAAGGAAAGAATGGTCTGCAAAAAATGGTTTTGAACTGGGGAAGGCAGATGTTATTAGAATGAAGCTGAATCTGGCCAAAATAGACTGGGATCAGCTTCTTGTGGGAAAATCTGCCATTCAATAAGATCATGGCTGATCTTTTTGTGGACTCAGCTCCACTTACCCACTCACTCACCATGACCCTTAATTCCTTCACTGTTCAAAAATTTTATCTATCCTTACCTTAAAAACATTCAACGAGGTAGCCTCAACTGCATGTCAAGGGCTTGGAGAGGTTGCTCGGGAGATTTTCTAGAATTAAAGTTTTAAAGTTTATTTGTCAGTCACAAGTAAGGCTTACAATAACACTGCAATGAAGTTATTGTGAAAGTCCCTGAGCTGCCATTGTCCATCGTCGGTTCGGTGCCTGCACCTAACCACCAAAGCAAAATAATAGCAGGGATGAAGGACTTCCATTATGCGGAGAGCTTGAAGAAGGTGAGATTGTTCTCATAGAGCCATATGCTGCAGAAGAGGCCCTTCGGCCCATCGAGTCCACACTGACACATTAGAAATACCTGAACTCCCACCTTCTCCAAGACAGCAGGAAGTGTAGACAGTGACAATGGATGAAAGGCTGCTTTGAGTGATGGACTAGGCTTCACTCATGACCCTTTGTAGTTTCTTGCGGTCTTGGATAGAGCAAGAGCCATACCAAGCTCTGATACAACCAGAAAGAATGTTTTCTATGGTGCATCTATAAAAATTGGTGAGTTGTAATAGACATACCAAATTTCCTTACTCTTCTCAAAGTTGAGGCGTTTGTGGGCTTTCTTAACTTAGTGTCAGCATGGGGGGGCCAGAACAGGTTGTTGGTGATCTAAACACCTAAAACCTGAAGTTCTCGACCATTTCTACTTCATCCCCACTGAAGTAGACAAGGCTTCCACTATGCTTCCTGAAGTTGATGAATATCTCTTTCATTTTGTTGACATGGAGGGAGAAATTATAGTTGCCTTCCTTGCTTTTGTAATCTATGCCTCGATTGATAAAGGCAAGTGATAAAGGGGGCGTTTAAGAGATCCGTGGATAGGTTTATGGACGAGAAGGGAATGGTTTAGGTTAGTGGGTCATTGTTTTGTAACTGGTCGGCGCAACATCGTGGGCCGAAGGGCCTGTTCTGCGCTGTAATGTTCTATGTTCTATTTTCTAAGTGTCTCATATGCCCTTTTCACCATCCTACTAATGTGCTCTTCTGCTTTCAGAGATCTGTGGTCAAACACGCCAAGGTTCCTACATAAGAACATAAGAAATAGGAGCAGGAGTAGGCTGACTAGCCCTTTGAGCCTGCCCCGCCATTCAATAAGATCATGGCTGATCAGAAGTGGATCAGTTCCACTTTCCCGCTTTCTCCCCATAACCCTTAATTCCCTTGTCTGTCAAAAACCTATCTGCCCATGACTTAAATATATTTAGCGAGGTAGCCTCCACAACTTCAACGGGCAGAGAATTCCAGAGATTCACCACCCTTTGAGTGAAGAAGTTCCTCCTCAACTCCGTTCTAAACTGCCACCCCCCTTATCTTGAGGCTGTGCCCTCTAGTCCTGCTGTCCTTTCTGAGCGGGAAGAATCTATCTCTACCCTATCCATCCCTTTCATTATCTTATCCGTCTCTTCAGGTCGTCATTGGTCTCTGGTGTAGTCCCGGAGGATTGGAGGATAGCGAATGTTGTCCCATTGTTTAAGAAGGGGAACAGAGACTTTGCCGGGAATTATAGACCGGTGAGTCTTATTTCTGTTGTGGGCAAGGTTTTAGAAAAAATTATTAGGGATAGGATTTATAGTTATTTGGAGTGTAATGAATTGATTAGAAATAGTCAGCATGGTTTTGTAGCGGGTAGGTCGTGCCTTACTAACCTTATTGAGTTTTTTGAGAAAGTGACCAAAGAGGTGGATGGGGGTAAGGCAGTTGACGTGGTATACATGGATTTTAGTAAGGCGTTCGATAAGGTTCACCATGGTAGGCTTCTGCAGAAAATGCAGATGTATGGGATTGTGGGTAATCTAGGAAGTTGGATCAGGAATTGGCTATCAGATAGGAGACAGAGGGTGGTGGTGGATGGTAAATATTCATCATGGAGTGCAGTTACGAGTGGTGTGCCTCAGGGATCTGTTTTGGGGCCACTGTTGTTTGTAATTTTTATTAATGATCTGGATGAGGGTATAGTTGGGTGGATTAGTAAATTTGCTGATGACACCAAAGTTGGAGGTGTGGTAGATTGTGAGGAAGGGTGTCATAGTCTGCAGGGAGACTTAGATAGGTTGCAGAGCTGGGCCGAGAGGTGGCGGATGGAATTTAATGCGGAGAAGTGTGAGGTAATTCACTTTGGTAGGAGCAACAGATGTGTCGAGTATAGGGCTAACGGGAGGACTTTGAATAGTGTGGATGAACAGAGGGATCTAGGTGTGTGTGTACATAGATCCCTGAAAGTTGGGAATCAAGTAGATAAGGTTGTCAAGAAGGCGTACGGTGTCTTGGCGTTTATTGGTAGGGGGATTGAATTTAGGAGTCGCAGTGTAATGTTGCAACTGTACACTACTCTAGTGCGGCCGCACTTGGAGTACTGTGTGCAGTTCTGGTCCCCGCATTACAAGAAGGATGTGGAGGCATTGGAGAGGGTGCAGAGGAGGTTTACTAGGATGTTGCCTGGTATGGTGGGGAGGTCCTATGAGGAGAGACTGAGGGATCTAGGGTTGTTTTCGTTGGAAAGAAGGCGGCTAAGAGGGGATCTTATTGAAACATATAAGATGATTAGAGGTTTAGATAGGGTGGATAGTGATAGCCTTTTTCCTCGGATGGAGAAAGCTAGCACGAGGGGGCATGGCTTTAAATTAAGGGGGGGTAGCTACAGGACGGATGTCAGGGGTAGGTTCTTTACCCAGCGGGTGGTGAGGGATTGGAATGCCCTGCCTGCTGCAGTTGTAAATGCGTCTAGTTTGGGGGCGTTTAAGAGATCTCTGGATAGGTTTATGGACGAAAAGGGATTGGTATAGGCTAGTGGGTCATTGTTTTTGTAACTGGTCGGCGCAACATCGTGGGCCGAAGGGCCTGTTCTGCGCTGTAATGTTCTATGTTCTATGTTCTATAAGATCCCTCCTCATCCTTCTAAACTCCAACGAGTGCAGATCCAGTCTATTTACTCTCTCTTCATAGTCCAACCCCCTCATCTCCGGTATCAGCCTAGTGAACCTCCTCTGCACTCCCTCCAAGGCCAAAATATCCTTGCACAAGTGCGGCGACCAAAACTGCACACACTACTCCAGCTAAGGCCTCACCAGTGCCTTGTACAGCTGCAGCAAGACCTCGCTGCTTTTATATTCTATCCCCCTTGCTATAAAGGCCAGCATCCCATTCGCCTTCTTGATCACCTGCTGCACCTGCAGACTGATTTTTGTGACTCATGCACAAGGACCCCCAGGTCCCTCTGCACCGTAGCATGCTGCAGCTTTTCGCCCTTTAAATAGTAATCCCTCCTACTATTATTTCTGCCAAAGTGGATAACCTCACACTAGCTAACATTGTACTCCATCTGCCAGGTCCTCGCCCACTCGCTCAGCCTATCTAGAACCCTCTGCAGACTTTCCACACCCTCCGCACAATTTGCTTTTCCACTCATCTTTGTCTCATCAGCAAATTTCGTCACCATATACTCAGCCCCCTCCTCCAGATCATCTATATAAATGGTAAATAGCTGAGGCCCCAGCACCGATCCCTGCGGCACTCCACTAGTCACCAACCACCAATCAGAATAGCACCCATTGATACCAACTCTCTGCCTCCTATTAGACAACCAATCCTCTATCCACGCTAACACCTTACCCCCAACTCCATGCCCCCTAACCTTCTGAAGCAACCTTTTGTGCGGGACCTTATCAAACGCCTTTTGAACATCGAGAAACACCACATCCACCGGTTCCCCTCTGTCTACCGCACTAGTCATATCCTCATAAAAATCCAATAAATTTGTCAAACACGGCTTCCCCTTAACGAATTTGTGCTGCGTCTGCTCTATCAAACCATTCTTTTCTAGGTGCCTCGCTATTTCTTCTTTGATGACGGATTCAAGCATTTTTCCAACTACAGACGTTAAGCTAACTGACCTATAATTCCCTGCCTTTTGCCTGCTACCTTTTTTGAACAGCAGCGTAACATTAGCCGTTTTCCAATCTTCCGGCACTTCCCCGGAATCCAGCGAAATTTAAACATAGAACATAGAACATTACAGCGCAGAACAGGCCCTTCGGCCCACGAAGTTGCGCCGACCAGTTTAAAAAAAACAATGACCCACTAATCTAAACCAATCCCTTTTCGTCCATAAACCTATCCACGGATCTCTTAAACGCCCCCAAACTAGGCGCATTTACAACCGCAGCAGGCAGGGCATTCCAATCTCTCACCACCCTCTGGGTAAAGAACCTACCCCTGACATCCGTCCTATAATTACCCCCCCTTAATTTAAAGCCATGCCCCCTCGTGCTAGCTTTCTTCATCCGGGGAAAAAGGCTATCACTATCCACCCTATCTAAACCTCTAATCATCTTATATGTTTCAATAAGATCCCCTCTTAGCCGCCTTCTTTCTAGCGAAAACAACCCCAAATCCCTCAGTCTCTCCTCATAGGACCTCCCCTCTATACCAGGCAACATCCTGGTAAACCTCCTCTGCACCCTCTCCAAAGCCTCCACATCCTTCCCATAATGTGGGGACCAGAGCTGCACACAATACTCCAAGTGCGGCCGCACCAGAGTTGTGTACAGTTGCAACATGACGCTGCGACTCCTAAATTCAACCCCCCTACCAATAAACGCCAAGACACCGTATGCCTTCTTAACAACCTTATCTACTTGATTCCCAACTTTCAGGGATCTATGTACACATACACCTAGATCCCTCTGTTCATCCACACTATTCAAAGTCCTCCCGTTAGCCCTATACTCAACACATTTGGTAACTAATCACTAAGGCATCTATTATCACCTCTGCCATTTCCTTCAGAACCCTGGGATGCATTCCATCCGGTCCTTGGGACTTGTCTACCATCAGTCCCATTAGTCTATCAAGCACTACCTCTCTAGTGACAGTAATCGCATTCAGGCCCTCAACTCCGACCATCCTTCTATCTTTAATATCTGGCAAACTATTCGCATCCTCCTCTGTGAAGACCGAGGCAAAAAACTTATTTAAGGCCTCCGCCATTTCCTCATCTCCCACCACTAAATCCCTCCTCTCATCCTCTAAGGGTCCAACATTCACTCTAGCCAGCCTCCTCTTTTTTATATATTTGTAAAAACTCTTATTGTCCTTTTTTATATTTAGTGGTAGTTTAACTTCATAGTCTATCCTTCCTTTCTTTATCAACTTCTTAGACATTCTTTGTTGATTTTTAAACCTCTCCCAATCTTCTAATCACCCACTACTTTTAGCCACTCTAAACGCATCAGCTTTTAAATTTAATACACTCCTTTATTTCCTTCGATAACCATGGCTGGTTATCCCTCCTCCGACATTCCTTCTTCACCATTGGAATATATTTCTGCTGAGCATTGAAAAAGATCTCCTTAAATGATCCTCCACTGTTCCTCAGCAGTCCTACCAACCAATCTGCATCCCCAATCTACATTTGCCAATTCCTCTCTCATCCTATCGTACTCCCCTCTGTTCAAACAGAGGACACAGGTTCGGGACCCTACTTTCTCATCCTCCACCTGCATCAAAAACTCAACCACACAACGATCGCTCATCCCAAGAGGATCCCTCACAAGGTCTCTAATTCTTCCTGCCTCGTTACACAACACCAGATCTAAGATAGCTCACTCCCTCGTTGGTTCCGTCACACACTGTTCAAGGAAACTATCCCTACAGCATTCCAAGAACTCTTCCTCAAGCCCACCGCGTCCGACTCGGGTCAACCAATCAATATGCAGATTGAAATCCCCCATAATTATCATTCCATAGAACTTCCTAGTTTCCCACTATTTATTGAGTACTTTCTTTTCAAATTACTCCTTCCAAACTGTGTCACCTCATATTTTTCGTGGTTAAATTCCATCTGCCACTTATCTGCCTATTTGACCATTCCATCTATATTTTCTTGTAGCCCAAGACATACCACCTCACTGTTAACCACTTGTCCATTCTTTGTGTCATCCGCAAACTTAGTAATCCTACTCCCCGCAAAGAGTCCCCCCAAAAGGTCATCTGTGTAATTTATATAAATGATGAATGAAAGGGAGTCCAACACAGATCATTGTGGTACACCACTGGACACTGACTTCCAATCACTAAAGCCGCCTTTTGTCATCACCCTCTGTCTCCTACGACTGATGTGGAGATGCTGGCATTGGACTGGGGTAAACACAGTAAGAAGACTCACAACACCAGGTTGAAGTCCGACAGGTTTATCTGGTAGCAAACACCACTCGCTTTCGGAATGCTGTTCGTCAGGTGAGTGAAGAGTTCTGATCACAAACAAGGCATATAAAGGCACACACAGTTTACAGAATACTGCTTAGAATGCGAGTCTTTACAGCTGATCTGCTATTCAAGTTTTAAAGGTGCAGACAATGTGAGTGGAGATAGCATTAAGAACATAAGAACATAAGAAATAGGAGCAGGAGTAGGCCATCTAGCCCTTCGAGCCTGCCCCGCCATTCAATAAGATCATGGCTGATCTGTCGTGGCTCAGTTCCACATTCCCGCCCTCTCCCCATAACCCTTAATCCCCTCTCTTATCAAAAACCCATCAACCCGCGTCTTAAAAATATTTAGCGAGGTAGCCTCCACCACTTCAACGGGCAGAGAATTCCAGAGATTCACCACCCTTTGAGTGAAGAAGTTCCTCCTCAACTCTGTTCTAAACCGCCCCCCCTTTATCTTGAGGCTGTGTCCCCTAGTCCTACTATCCTTTCTGAGCGGGAAGAGTCTCTCCACCTTTATCCTATCCATCCCATTCATCATCTTATACGTCTCAATGCGATCTCCCCTCATTCTTCTAAACTCTAACGAGTACAAGCCTAATTTATTCAGCCTCTCCTCATAGCTCAACCCCCTCAACTCCGGCATCAGCCTAGTAAACCTCCTCTGCACTCCCTCCAAGGCCAAAACATCCTTACGTAAGTATGGCACCCAAAACTGCACACAGTACTCCAGCTGCGGCCTCACCAATGCCCTGTATAGCCACAGCAAGACCTCCCTACTTTTATATTCAATCCCCCTCGCGATGAAGGCCAGCATCCCATTCACCTTCCTGACCACCTGCTGCACCTGCAAGCTGGATTTTTGCGACTCGTGCACAAGGACCCCGAGGTCTCTCTGCACCGTCGCCTGCTGCAGTTTTTCTCCACGTAAGTAATAATCCTTCCTACCATTCTTCCTACCAAAGTGGACCACCTCGCACTTGCCAACATTAAATTCCATTTGCCATTTCCTGGCCCATTCGCCCAGCCTATCTAGATAGAACATAGAACATAACAGCGCAGAACAGGCCCTTCGGCCCACGATGTTGCGCCGACCAGTTAAAAAACAATGACCCTCTAACCTAAACCAATCCCCTTCCATCCATAAACCTATCCACGGATCTCTTAAACGCCCCCAAACTAGGCGCAATTACAACTGCAGCAGGCAGGGCATTCCAATCCCTCACCACCCTCTAGGTAAAGAACCTACCCCTGACATCTGTCCTATAACTACCCCCCCTTAATTTAAAGCTATGCCCCCTCGTGCTAGCTTTCTCCATCCGAGGAAAAAGGCTATCACTGTCCACCCTATCTAAACCTCTAATCATCTTATATGTTTCAATAAGGTCCCCTCT
Source organism: Carcharhinus amblyrhynchos (assembly GCF_965287045.1). Classification (NCBI taxonomy): domain Eukaryota; kingdom Metazoa; phylum Chordata; class Chondrichthyes; order Carcharhiniformes; family Carcharhinidae; genus Carcharhinus; species Carcharhinus amblyrhynchos. The sequence continues at coordinate 214,641 of NC_137332.1, read as the reverse complement.
TAGCCGCCTTCTTTCTAACGAAAACAACCCCAAATCCCTCAGTCTCTCCTCATAGGACTTCCCCTCCATACCAGGCAACATCCTGGTAAACCTCCTCTGCACCCTCTCCAAAGCCTCCACATCCTTCCTATAATGTGGGGACCAGAACTGCACACGATAATCCAAGTGCGGCCGCACCAGAGTTGTGTACAGTTGCAACATGACGCTGCGACTCCTAAATTCAATCCCCCTACCAATAAACGCCAAGACTCCGTATGCCTTCTTAACAACCTTATCTACTTGATTCCCAGCTTTCAGGGATCTATGTACACATACACCTAGATCCCTCTGTTCATCCACACTATTCAGAGTCCTCCCGTTAGCCCTATACTCGACATCTGTTATTCCTACCAAAGTGAATTACCTCACACTTCTCCGCATTAAACTCCATCCGCCACCTCTCGGCCCAGCTCTGCAACCTGTCCAAGTCTCCCTGCAAACTATGACACCCTTCCTCACTATCTACCACACCTCCGACTTTGGTGTCATCAGCAAATTTACTAATCCACCCAACTATACCCTCATCCATAGAACATAGAACACTACAGCACAAACAGGCCCTTCGGCCCACGAGTTGCGCCGATCACATCAACACCTATCTATAACCCCCAATCCCATAAAACCCCATATACTCATCCAGAAGTCTTTTAAAAGACCCCAGCGAGTTCGCCTCCACCACCACTGACGGCAGCCGATTCCACTCACTCACCACCCTCTGAGTGAAAAACTTACCCCTAACATCACTTCTGTACTTTCCTCCCCGCACCTTAAATCTGTGTCCTCTCGTAGCGACCATTTCAACCCGGGGAAATAGCCTCTGAGAATCCACCCTATCCATTCCTCTCAACAATCCAGATCATTAATAAAAATTACAAACAGCAGTGGCCCCAAAACAGATCCCTGAGGCACACCACTCGTAACTGAACTCCATGACGAATACTTACCATCAACCACCACCCTCTGTCTCCTATCTGCTAGCCAATTCCTGATCCAATTACCTAGATTACCCCCAATGCCATACATCTGCATTTTCTGCAGAAGCCTTCCATGGTGAACCTTATCAAACGCCTTACTAAAATCCTTCTGTAGACTCTCCACACCCTCCGCACAATTTGCCGTTCCACCAATCTTGGTGTTATCAGCAAATTTCGACACCCTACACTCGGTTCCCTCCTCCAGATCATCTATATAAATGGTAAATAGCTGAGGCCCCAGCACCGACCCCTGGGGCACTCCACTAGTCACCATAGTCCATTAAGCATAGAATGCGCTGTCTTTTGTCTTGAAGGCAGCCTTAGACGCTATGACAACGGATGAATGAACATCGCTCGACAATCACCAGGCATGACTATTCCCTTCCTGTTGGGGAACACTTCAGTCGTCACCAGCATTCGGCTTCTGATCTTCGGGTAAGTGTTCTCCAAGGCAGCCTTCATGACATACGACAGTGCAGAGTTGCTGAACAGAAACTGATAGCCAAGTTCTGCACGCACGAGGACGGCCTTAACCGGGATCTTGAGTTCATGTTGCACTATCTTTAACCCCCATGACTTGCCTGAACTTGCAACATCTCACTTACTGTCCTGTCTGGTGACAATACACATCTCTTTAACCTATGCTTAATGCTATCTCCACTCACATTGTCTGTACCTTTAAGACTTGATTAGCTGTAAAGAATTGCATTCCAATCGTTATACTGTAAATTGAGTTTGTGTCTTTATACGCCCTGTTTGTGAACAGATCTCCCAATCACCTGACAAAGGAGCACGCTCCGAAAGCTAGTGGCGTTTGCTACCAAATAAACCTTTTCGACTTTAACCTGGTGTTGTGAAACTTCTTACTGTGATACAACTGAGCCAATTTTGAATCCACTTTTATCAAATTACAATGTATCCCATGTGAATTTACCTTCTTTACAAGATCCCACTTAAGACCTTGTCAAAGGCTTTGCTGAAATCCATATAAACTACCCTCATCTACACTACCTTCATCTACACACCTAGACACATTACAGCACAGTACAAGCCCTTTGGCCCTCATCAAATAACAAAGTACAGTGCAGTACAGGAACAGGCCCTTTAGCCCACCAGATCCGTGCCGACACATGCCTATTTAATATTTTCTTGCTTCTACATGGTCCATATCCCTCTATTCCCTGTCTATTCATGTATCTATCCAGACGCCTCTTGAAATATTTACAGAATCTGCTTCCACCTCCAGCAGTACGTTCCAGACATTCTCCACCGTCTATGTGAAAAACTTATCCCTCACATCTGTTTTAAACATTCCCCCCTTACTTTGAACCTATGCCCGAGTAAATGACCTTTTGACCCTGGGAAAAAGACTCTGACTATCCACTGTATCTAAGCCTGTCTTAATCTTGTAAACCTCTATCAGCTCCCCCCACCGTCCTCCAATGCTCAAATGAAAACAATCCAAGTCCATTCAACCTTTCTCAACTGTCCATATCTCCAAACCAGGCAACATCCTGGTAAATCTCTTCTTCATTCTTTCCCACGCATCAACATCCTTCCGGCAACCAGGACTGTACACAATACTCCAAATGCAGCCTAACCAAAGTCTTGTACAACTGCAACATGATTTCCCCATTCCTGTGGGAGAGTGTTTGCTAGCATTGTTGAGGTGGATTTAAACTAATGTGGCAGAGAGATAGGAACCGATGCAGGAAATCAAAGGGTAAAAAAAAAAGGCAATAAGAGGAAAAGTGGAAGGCAGAGAAATCAAAGACAAAAATCAAAAAGGGCCACAATACAGATACTGTGTACTGCCAGATGGAGTTTAATTTAGATAAATGCGAGGTGATGCATTTTGGTAGACTGAACCAGGGCAGCATTTACTCAGTTAATGGTAAGGTGTTGGGGAGAGTTACAGAACAAAGAGATCTAGGGGTACATGTTCATAGCTCCTTGAAAGTGGAGTCACATGTGAATCAAGTGGTGAAGAAGGCATGCTTGGTTTCATTGGTCAGAACATTGAATACAGGGGTTGGGGCGTCTTGTTGAAGTTGCACAAGACATTGGCAAGGCCACACTTGGAATACTGTATACAGTTCTGGTCACCCTATTATAGGAAAGATGGGATTGTCAGTGCAGACTCTGTCAGGATTTAGTTAATAAAAACTGAGCTAAGTTTTCTATCAGTTTAACAAGTCCTTGCTGTTGTCTCTCTCTGTGACCCGAGAATGTTGAGTGTTTGACAGCTGCTGCCTTTACTGACTTTTCCCCATCAGCTCCAGCTCCCTCGGGGCCTTTTGTCTCAGTCTCCCCTTCTGCCCCAAAACACCATCCCCACCCACTGCACCTGCCCCAGGGCACCGAACCGTCTCGCCCCCCCCCCCCCCATCCCCTCCATCACTCCTCTCCCCCACCAGCCCTCTCCCTCCCAATTCCCCCATTCCTCTAATCCCCCCTCTACTCTTTTCCCCCAGCTCCCTGTCCCACCATCGCCCCCCCCGTCTCCTCTCCCCCAAATCCCCTCGCCGCTCATCCCCCGTCACCCCATTCCTCTCTGTCACCCCTATGTGTCTCTCCTCCACCACCCCCGCCCTTTTTGTCACCCTCTGTGTCTCCCCCTGCCTCACTCTGCAATGCTCCGGCTCTGATTTCACTCCCACATTAGTCTCTTCACCGCCATTACTCGCGGACAGGAACGCGGCCTGTTTCTGACGAATGGGCGGGGCCTGTTGCTGAGTGACGCACGGGGCGGGCCTGTTTTTGGGTGATGTAATGTGGGGCGGGGCCTGTTCGTGAGTGACGGGCGTGGCCGCTGATGACGGATAGGGGCGGGCCCCGATGTATGATAGCCCCGCCCACACGGATCCGCCATTGGAACAGAGAGTTCGCGTCATCGGCTTCCAGGCCGACAGTTTCCACAGCAACCGGCATAACAATAACAACTGGCGGAAGGAAAGAAGATGGTGGGAAGCTTCAGTTTGCAGAGATCTGTGTGAAATATCATATATAGCAGGGCAAGAGGGATATGGAGTAGGCAGATATTGGGTATGGGGAGGTCAGATATTGGGTATGGGATGGGCAGATACTGGGTATGGGGAGGGCAGATATTGGGTATGGGGAGGGCAGATACTGGGTATGGGGAGGGCAGATATTGGGTATGGGGAGGGCAGATACTGGGTATGGGGAGGGCAGATACTGGGTATGGGGAGGACAGATATTGGGTATGGGGAGGGCAGATATTGGGTATGGGGAGGGCAGATATTGGGTATGGGGAGGACAGATACTGGGTATGGGGAGGGCAGATACTGGGTATGGGGAGGACAGATACTGGGAATGGGTAGGGCAGATACTGGGGATGGGGAGGGCAGATATTGGGGATGAGGAGGGCGGAGGCTCAGTATGTAGAGAGGGAAGGTGGGATTGCTGGGTTTTGGAGGAGTGCAGCTGGAGCACTGTGTGTGACTCAGTTTCTTTACCATAGGACAGAGGATTGGTTAGCTAACAAAGACTGGACACACATGGGACTTCTTCAAATAGCAAGATATGACCCGTGCAGTGGCACAGAGATCAGTGCTGGGACCTCATTGTGTAAATGACTTGAATGATGGTATCTAATGTATGATTGCCATATCTGCTGTGCACACCAGGCTAGGTTGGAGAGTAACTTGTGAAGAGGATACAAGGAGTCTTCAAAGGGACATAGGTTAGGATGAGAAAATGGGCTAAAAATGACAGATGGATTATATAGTGGGAAAGTATGAACTTGAGATAGAAAATCAGGGCACCATCTAAATGGAGAGAGATTGCAGAATTTAGTGGCACAGTGGAATCTGAATTTGCTGGTGCATGAATAAAAATATAACAGCAAGTACAGCAAATGGTCAGGAAGGTAAATGTCATAAAGGGCTATAAAGGTAGGGAAGTGTCACTCCAACTGTACAGAGCCTTGGAGAGATCACATGAGGAATATTGTGTACAGTTTTCTGATTTAAGAAAAGATGTAAATGTATTAGATCGGCTCAGAGAAGGTTCACCAAACTGATTCTGGCAATAAAGTCCCATATCCATTGGAGTTTAGAAGATTGAGAGATGATTTTATTGAAACATGTAAGATCCTGAGAGGTCTCAGCTTGGTGGATTCTGGGAAGATGTTTCTGTTTGTGGGAGAAACTAGAATTAGGGACCACAGTATAAAAACAAGGGATTTCCCATTTAAGACAGAGATGAGAAGACCTTTTTTTCTCTCAGGAGGTGGAATGTGGAATTCTGCTTCCCTAGAGAGTGGTGGAGGCAGAGTTACTGAATATATTTTTGCTAAGTTAATAGATACTTTACTAATGAGGAGTCAAAATGCAGAAAGGCTGGGCAGGAAAGCGGAGTTGAGGCCACAATCGGATCGCCCGTGAACTTATCAAATGATGGACAGGCTTGAGAAGCTAAGCGGCATATTCCTGCTCTTAATTCAAATATTTGTATTTGGAAAGATATACATTTCCGAGAGAGAGAGTGTATCAAACTTCACTCAACTGATTCCTGGGTTGCTGGGTTATCCAATGATGAGAGGCTGAGTAAATTGGGTCTAAATTCAATGGATGAGAAAAGACCTCATTGAATATGAAGGTTCTTGACAGGGTAGACACTGAAATGTTATTTTCACTGGTCAGAGAAGGTAAAATATGAGGAAGTGTCTGGATAAAGGATTGTTCATTTATGACTTTCTTCAGGAATTTCTTCATTCAGAGTGTTATGACTTTTTAGAATTCTCTGCATTAGAGGGTTGTGGATGTTTGATCATTAAGAATATTCAAGACAGCAATCTGCACAGAATTTTGGGTACTAAAGAAAAGAAAGAATATGAGGATAGTGCAGGAAGATGCAGGTGAGGTAAACAATCAGCCGTGACCTTGCTGAATGTTGGAGCAGAGCCAAAAGGCCAAATAGCCAACTCAAGCTCTTATATTTTAATTCTTAAATGGTTACCACACGTAAATTATGCTGAATGATTCTGGTCTCCAGACGAATAATACAAAAATGGAATAATATGAAAGGATTTCAATAGGGTAGGAGTCAAGATTTTTCCACTTGTAGCGAGACGAGAACTAGAGTCCATCGGTAGAAGATAGTTAGTATTAAATACAATCGGGAATTTGGGAGAAATTTTTCCTTTTTATTTATTCATGCAAGGCCAGCATTTATTGCTGCTTCCTATCTTGAGAAGCAGTGGGAATGTGAAACTTACTATCACAAGGACTGGATGGGGTTAATATCCTTGATATATTAAAGGGGAGTTGGATAAAGACAAAAGAGAAAGGAATGGAGGATATACTTATATTGTGTGATGAAGGAGAGGGGGAAGGATGGTCAATGATGTTTAAATACTGGCATAAATCAGATGGGCAAAGCAGCCTGTTTAGTGTTGTGTATACAATGTAATTCTGTGCTGTGTGGATGTGAGAGACTTGCAGTTCATTTCTCCCACGTTCTTTCAGTCAGCGTGCCCCAGAACTTGCAGCCCTGAGGTTCAAGGAACTTCTTCAACGAATATCAGCCGTTCACGTCGATATCGGATCAAGGCCTCAAACTCTCAGGTTGATGAGAGTCTGTTTGGGAACCGTCATCAGGTAATTTCAATCAAGTATATACTATGCTATCTGGTACTGACCTGTTGTCGGTAAAATAATACCTCATACTGTTAGTGAGTCAAAATACAGTGGTTTTTATTTCAAATCTCTGGGTATTCCAGAATTTTGGGAGAAGTGGGACTATCAGACTTCTCATAGAACACAAACACAAGTGGGCATTTATACATCATGAGTCTTTGTGTCAATCACAATTCCAAGTTTCCCATTCCGGCCAGAACTCCGGGTCTTCCTTCCTTAGAACATAGAACATTACAGCGCAGAACAGGCCCTTCGGCCCACGATGTTGCGCCGACCAATTAAAAAGCCGATGACCCTCTAACCAAAACCAATCCCTTTCCATCCATAAACCTATCCACGAATCTCTTAAACGCCCCCAAACTAGGCGCATTTACAACTGCAGCAGGCAGGGCATTCCAATCCCTCACCACCCTCTGGGTAAAGAACCTACCTCTGACATCCGTCCTATAACTACCACCCCTTAATTTAAAGCTATGCCCCCTCGTGCTAGCTTTCTCCATCCGAGGAAAAAGGCTATCACTGTCCACCCTATCTAAACCTCTAACCATCTTATATGTATCAATAAGGTCCCCTCTTAGCCGCCTTCTTTCTAACGAGAACAACCTCAAATCCCTCAGTCTCTCCTCATAGGACCTCCCCTCCATACCACGCAACATCCTGGTAAACCTCCTCTGCACCCTTGGTCGTGATGCAGCCCCAGATTTAATCATGATTCACAGTCCAGCTGGCAGCTGCAGTCATGACACACGGTCACGATTCAAAACCTTTCTGCAGCAGTACCGGCATCCCTGTCTTTGAAGTTACTTGTGCGATCGCGGCTGTCCCAGCAGAACTCTTCCTGTTAAAAGCCGGTATCGTGATCTGCCATCAGCAGCTGTCAAAAGCCAGTATCGTAAACTACCATCTGTGTAACAATGTCCAACTAACACAAATAGGTAAGATTTACAAAGTCTACAAAATAACAGCCACATTAAACTATCTGTCTTTATAAAAATGAGAGTTAAAGCATGTAAGACACAAACAAATAACTTATATTCATGCCAGGATCAGTATAAGCTAAAGGAGATCAGTCATAATGAAGGGTTATATTCTAGGTACAAAATACATTAACTCTTTCCCTTCAGGTACAAAATGCATTCACATTTTCCCTACTTCACTCCCCACTTTTGGTCTGGGCCAGGCCTAAGCATGGCCCCATGACCAATCCAAAGCCAAATGTTACCAGCATACGGGCCCACCCTCAGTTAAAAAAAAGACAACTTGGAGTTCTTTGTGCCCATACCATCAGTAGGCACACACTCAACCAACAATAAGTTATCTTACAGGAAATAATAGAGGGAGTAAGGGGCGTGAGTATGGTTGGTGGCGTTCCGGCAAATAAGGTCCAGGTGAAGGCTGGGATGAAGGTGCTTTATCTGAATGCGCGAAGCATTAGGAATAAAGTGGATGAGTTGGTGGTGCAGATCGACACAAATGGATATGATCCGGTGGCCATTACAGAGACGTGGCTGCAGGGTGACAGGGACTGGGAGCTGAATGTCCAGGGGTATCAAGTGTTTAGGAAGGATAGGCGGGAGGAAAAAGTGGGGGGGCGTAGCTCTGCTGATTAAGGATAACATCGGGGTGGTAGCAAGGGATGATATTGGAGCCAAGGAGCAGAACGTGGAATCGTTGTGGGTAGAGATTAGGAACAGCAAAGGGAGGAAGACGCTGGTGGGTGTCGTCTATAGGCCCCCGAATAATGATCTGGAGGTGGGGCGGGCTGTTAACGCGCAAATAAGTGCGGCATGCAGGAATGGGACAGCCGTAGTTATGGGGGATTTCAATCTGCATATTGATTGGTCGACCCATGTTGGACGCGGTGGGCTTGAGGAGGAGTTCTTGGAATGCTGCCGGGATAGTTTCCTGGAACAGTGTGTGTTGGAGCCGACGAGGGAGCGAGCTATCTTGGATCTGGTGTTATGTAATGAGGCAGGTAGAATTAGGGACCTTGCGGTGAAGGATCCTCTTGGGGAGAGTGATCATTGTATGGTGGAGTTTCTGGTGCAGATGGAGGAGAAGAAAGTGGGTTCCCGGGCACGCGTCCTTTGTTTGAACAGAGGGGAGTACGGTAGGATGAGAGAAGAATTGGCGAATGTGGACTGGGGGAACGCGTTGGAAGGTAGGTCTGCTGAGGAGCAGTGGAGGATCTTTAAGGAGATCTTTCTTGGTGCTCAGCAGGAATTTATTCCGATGGTCAACAAGGACCGTAGGAGGAGAGGTAATAAGCCATGGATAACGAAGGAGGTGAAGGAAAGTGTTAAATTAAAAGCGGAGGCGTTTAGAGTAGCTAAGAGTAGTGGGCGAGAAGAGGATTGGGAGAGGTTTAAATGTCAACAAAGATTGACAAAGAAGTTGATAAAGAAGGGTACGAGAAACTATGAAGCTGGGCTAGCGCTTAATATAAAAAAGGACAGCAAGAGTTTTTATAAAAAGGAAGAGGCTGGCTAGGGTGAACGTTGGTCCCTTAGAGGATGAGAAGGGGGACTTAGTGGTAGGGGATGGGGATATGGCTGAGGTCTTGAATAACTTTTTTGTTTCGGTCTTCACGGAGGAGGACGTGAATAATTTGCCGGATGTTAGAGATGGAAAGGTGGTAGGACTGGAGGGTCTCGATGACATTACTGTTACTAGAGAGGTGGTGCTTGACAGACTGGAGGGGCTGATTGTGGACAAGTCCCCAGGACCGGATGGAATGCATCCGAGGGTCCTGAAAGAAATGGCGGAGGTGATAGTGGATGCCTTGGTGGTTATTTTCCAAACGTCGCTGGATTCCGGGGAAGTGCCGGAAGATTGGAAAGCGGCTAATGTTACGCCGTTGTTTAAGAAGGGTGCCAGGCAAAAGGCGGGGAATTATAGGCCGGTTAGTTTAACGTCTGTTGTAGGTAAAATGTTAGAATCCGTCATCAAGGAGGAAATAGCGAGGCATCTTGAGGGAAACTGCTTGATAGAGCAGACGCAGCACGGTTTCGTTAAAGGGAAGTCGTGTCTGACAAATTTACTGGAGTTCTATGAGGATGTGTCTAGGGCAGTGGATAGAGGAGAGCTGGTGGATGTGGTCTTTCTTGATTTTCAGAAGGCGTTTGACAAGGTACCTCACAAGAGGTTATTGCAGAAGGTCAGGGGGCATGGAGTTGGGGGTAGGGTGTTAGCGTGGATAGAGGATTGGTTGTCAAATAGGAGGCAGAGAGTGGGGGTCAATGGGTGCTATTCGGATTGGCGGTTGGTGACTAGTGGAGTGCCCGAGGGGTCGGTGCTGGGGCCTCAGCTATTTACCATTTATATAGATGATCTGGAGGAGGGAACCGAGTGTATGGTGTCAAAATTTGCTGATGACACCAAAATTGGTGGAAAGGCAAATTGTGCGGAGGGTGGGGAGAGTCTACAGAAGGATCTTTAGGAACTTTCAAGCAGTTATTGGATAGGCACATGGGGCACACCAGAATTATAAGGAGTAAGATAGCTTGATCTTTGGTGTGGACATAGCTCGGCACAACATTGAGGGCCGAAGGGCGTGTACTGTGCTGTACTGTTCTATGTTCTATGTTCTAATCATGACGTGGATGTGCTGGCATTGGACTGGGGTAAACACAGTAAACAGGGATCTTGGGTTCATGTTGCACTATCTGTAACCCCCATGACTTGCCTGGGTTTGCAAAACCTCACTCACTGTGCTGTCTGGAGACAATACACATCTCTTTAAACTGTGATCAGTGCTCCTTCCACACACATTGTCAGCCACTTTAGGACTTGAACAGCAGGTTAGGTGTAAAGATTCGCATTCTAATCAGTAATCTCTAAACTGTCTGTGCTTTATATGCTCTGTCCGAGGCCAGAACTCTCCATTCACCTGATGAAGAGGGAGTCCCCTCGAAAGCTTGTGAGTTTGCTATCAAATAAATCAGTTGGACTAAAACCTGGTGTTGTCAGACTTTTTACTACGTTCTAATACCAGGTTAAAATCCAACAGGTTTATTTGGTAGCAAAAGCCAGTAGTTTTTGAAGCACAGCTCCTTCATCAGGTAAGTAGAAGTTCTGTTCACAAACAGGGCATATAAAGATACAAACTCAAATTACAAAATAATAGTTGGAATGCGAGCCTTTACAAGTAATCAAGTCATAAAAGTACAGACAATGTGAGTGGAGAGAGGGTTAAGCACAGGTTAAAAAGATGTGTATTGTCTCCAGCCGGGACAGTTAGTGAGATTTTGCAAGCCCAGGCAAATCATGGGGGTTACAGATAGTGTAACATGAACCCAAAATCCTAGCTGAGGCTGTCCTGACGTGTGCGGAACTTGGCTAGCAGTCCCTGCTCAGTGACTCTACACCATTGTGTGTCGTGAAAGCCACCTTGGAGAACACTTACCCAAAGATCAGTGGCCTAAGAGCTTCTACAGATATATAAAGAGCAAAAGGATAGTAAGGGATAAAATTGGTCCCCTTGAAGATCAGAGTGGTCGGCTTTGTATGGAACCAAAAGAAATGGGGGAGATATTAAATGGGTTTTTTGCATCGTATTTACTAAGGAAACTGTCATGGAGTCTATGGAAATAAGGCAAACAAGTAGGGAGGTTGTGGAACCTATACAGATTAAAGGGGAGGAGGTGCTTGTTGTCTTGAGGCAAATCAGAGTAGATAAATCCCCAGGACCAGACAGGGTATTCCCTCGGACCTTGAAGAGACTAGTGTTGAAATTGCAGGGTCCCTGGCAGGTACATTTAAAATGTCAGTGTCCATGGGTGAGGTGCCAGGTGATTGGAGAATAGCTCATAAGAACATAAGAAATAGGAGCAGGAGTAGGCCATCTAGCCCTTCGAGCCTGCCCCGCCATTCAATAAGATCATGGCTGATCTGTCGTGGCTCAGTTCCACTTTCCCGCTTTCTCCCCATAACCCTTAATTCTCTCGCTTATCAAAATCCCATCAACCCGCGTCTTAAAAATATTTAGCGAGGCAGCCTCCGCCACTTCAACGGGCAGAGAATTCCAGGGATTCACCACCCTTTGAGCGAAGAAGTTCCTCCTCAACTCCGTTCTAAACCGCCCCCCCTTTATCTTGAGGCTGTGCCCCCTAGCCCTACTGTCCTTTCTGAGTGGGAAGAGTCTCTCCACCTCTATCCTATCCATCCCATTCATCATCTTATACGTCTCAATGAGATCTCCCCTCATTCTTCTAAACTCTAACGAGTACAAGCCTAGTTTATTCAGCCTCTCCTCATAGCTCAACCCCCTCAACTCCGATATCAGCCTAGTAAACCTCCTCTGCACTCCCTCCAAGGCCAAAATATCCTTGCGTAAGTTCCGTTGTTTAAAAAAGACTCAAAAAGTAATCCTGGAAATTATAGGCCAGTAAGCTTGACATCAGTAGTAGGTAAATTATTGGAAGGAGTACTAAGAGATAGGATCTACAAATATTTGGATGGACAGGGACTTATTAGGGAGAGTCAACTTGGCTTTGTGTGTGGTAGGTCATGTTTAACCAATCTATTAGAGTTTTTCAAGGAGGTTACCAGGAAAGTAGATGAAGGGAAGGTGGTGGATGTTGTCTACATGGACTTCATTAAGGCCTTTGACAAGGTCCCACATGGGAGGTTAGGAAGATTCAGTAGCTAGTTGTACATGGAGAGGTAGTAAATTCGATTAGACATTGGCTCAATGGAAGAACACAGTAAGAAGTTTGACAACACCAGGTTTAAGTCCAACTGATTTATTTGATAGTAAACTCACAAGCTTTCGAGTTTAACCGCTTCGTGAATCACCTAACGAAGAGGTTAACCTTGAAAGTTTGTGAATTTACTATCAAATAAATTGGTTGGACTTAAACCTGGTGTTGTCAGACTTCTTACTGTGTTTACCCCAGTCCAACACCGGCATCTCCACATCAATGGAAGAAGCCAGCGAGTGGTAGTGGAGGATTGCTTCTCTAAGTGGAGGCCTGTGACTAGTGGTGTACCGCAGGGATCAGTGCTGGTTCCATTGTTGTTTCTCATCTATATCAATGATCTGAATGAAAGTGTGGTAAATTGGATCAGCAAATTTGCTGATGATACAAAGATTGGAGGTGTAAGAAAATAAGAACTTAAGAAATAGGAGCAGGAGTAGGCCATCTAGCCCTTCAAGCCTGCCCCGCCATTCAATAAGATCATGGCTGATTTGAAGTGGATCAGTTCCACTTTCCCGCTTTCTCCCCATAACCCTTAATTCCCTTGTCTGTCAAAAACCTATCTACCCGTGACTTAAATATATTTAGCGAGGTAGCCTCCACAACTTCAACGGGCAGAGAATTCCAGAGATTCACCACCCTTTGAGTGAAGAAGTTCCTCCTCAACTCCGTTCTAAACCGCCCCCCCCTTATCTTGAGGCTGTGCCCTCTAGTCCTGCTATCCTTTCTGAGCGGGAAGAATCTCTCTACCTCTACCCAATCCATCCCTTTCATTATCTAATAAGTCTCTATAAGATCCCCCCCTCATCCTTCTAAACTCCAATGAGTACAGACCCAGTCTATTTAGTCTCTCTTCATAGGCTAACCCCCTCATCTCCGGTGTCAGCCTAGTGAACCTCCTCTGCACTCCCTCCAAGGCCAATATATCCTTGTGTAAGTGCGACGACCAAAACTGCACACAGTATTCCAGCTGCGGCCTCACCAGTGCCCTGTACGGTTGCAGCAAGACCTCCCTGCTTTTATATTCTATCCCCCTCGCTATAAAGGCCAGCATCCCATTCGCCTTCTTGATCACCTGCTGCACCTGCAGACTGGGTTTTAGCGACTCATGCACAAGGACCCCCAGGTCCCTCTGCACCGTAGCATGCTGCAGCTTTTCGCCCTTTAAATAGTAATCCCTCCTACTATTATTTCTGCCAAAGTGGATAACCTCACACTTGCTAACATTGTACTCCATCTGTAGTATAGTGTCCATGTAGTGGACAGTAAGGAAGGTTTTCAAAGTTTGCAGAGGGATTTGGACCGGCTAGAAAAATGGGCTGGAAAATGGCAGATGGAATTTAATGTAGACAAGTGTGAGGTATTGCACTTTGGAAAGAACAAACCAAGGTAGAATTTACAAGTTAAGTGGTAGGACACTGAAGAATGTAGTAGAATAGAAGGATTTGGGAGTACAGATACATAATTCCCTAAAAGTGATATCACAGGTAGATAGGGTCGTAAAGAGTGCTTTTGGAACATTGGCCTTTAGAAATCAAAGTATTGAGTGTAAGAGTTGGAATGTTATCATGAGGTTGTATAAGACATTGGTGAGGCCGAATTTAGTGTATTGTGTGCAGTTTTGGTACCTAATTACTGGAAGGATATTAATAAAGTTGAAACAGTGCAGAGGAGGTTTACAAAGATGTTGCCGGGACTTGAGAAACTGAGTTGAATAGGTTAAGACTTTATTCCCTGGAGCATAGAAGAATGAGGAGAGGTTTGATAGAGGTGTAAAAAATCATGATGGGTATAGATAGAATGAATGCAAGCAGGCTTTTTCCACTGAGGCTAGGGGAGAAAAAAACTTTGAAAACCTTCCTTACTGTCCACTACATGGACACTACACTACAGATGGAGTACAATGTTAGCAAGTGTGAGGTTATCCACTTTGGCAGAAATAATAGTAGGAGGGATTACTATTTAAAGGGCAAAAAGCTGCAGCATGCTACGGTGCAGAGGGACCTGGGGGTCCTTGTGCAAAAAACAAGAGGGCATGGGTTAAAGGCAAAGGGGGAAAAGTTTAAAGGGAATATTAGGGGGGATTCTTCACACAGAGAGTGGTGGGAGTGTGGAATGAGCTGCCAGATGAAGTGGTAAATGTGGGCTCACTTTTAACATTTAAGAAAAACTTGGACAGGTACATGGATGAGAGGGGTGTGGAGGGATATGGTCCAGGTGCAGGTCAGTGGTACTAGGCAGAAAATGATTTGGCACAGACAAGAAGGGCCAAAAGACCTGTTTGTGTGCTATAATGTTCTATGGTTCTATGGTTCTAACAGGAAGAAAACAGTCTTGCCTGGTGATTGTCGAGTGGTGTTCATTCATCCATTGTCGTAGCGTTTGCATGGTCTCCCCAATGTACCATGCCCCAGGACATCCTTTCCTGTAGCGTATCAGGTAGACAACGTTGGCCAAGTTACAAGTGTATATACCGTGTACTTGGTGGTACACAGCACATATACTTAAGACTCGCATATAAGCAAGACTTGCTTATTTGCAACCATTATTTTGTAAATTGAGTTTGTGTCTTTATATGTCCTGTTTGTGAACTGAAATCCCACTCACCTGATGGAGCAGCGGTTCGAAAGCTAGTGGCTTTTGCTACCAAATAAACCTGTTGGACTTTAACCTTGTATTGTGAGACTTCTTACTGTATTTACCCCAGTCCAATGCTGGCATCTCCACATCATAATTCAAGAACACATCCCTGCTCCTGTACTTGAAACCTCTCGCAATGAAGAGCAACATAACATTTGCCTTCTTTACTGCCTGCTGCACCTGCACGCTTGCCTTCAGTGACTGGTGCACAAGGACATCCAAGTCCTGCTGCACATCCCCTCTCTCAGTTTACAGCCATTCAGGTAATAATCTGCCTTCTTGTTTTTACTTCCAAAGTGAATCATCTCACATTTATCCAAATTATACTGCATCTGCCATTGATTTGCCCACTCACACAACATGCTGAATAATCACTGCATCCTTGTTACAGTTCACCCTCCCACGCAACTTGGTATCATCTACAAACTTTGAGATGTCCCCTCACCCAAATCATTGATATATATTGTGAATTGCTGGAGTCCTACTACCGATCCCTGTAGCATCCCACTAGTTACTGCCTGCCAATTTGAAAAACACCCATTAATTCCTACTCTTTATTTCCTCTCTGCCAACCAGTTTTGTATCCATCTCAATACATTTCCCCCAAACCCACACTCTTTAATCTTGCACGATAATCTCTTTTGCGGGACTTTATCAAATGCTTTCTGAAAGTTCAAATATACCACATCGACTGGCTCCCCTTTGTCAACTCTATTCATTACATCTTCAAAGAATTCAGTTTTTTGAGGGTGAGAAACTGAATTTTGAACTCTTCTTACTGTGATTACTTTTCCCCCGTGGATCCTTAACAATGAGGTCATTAATTAACTCCTGTTCATTACAATACAGAATCCAGAATAGTTTTCTCTCTGGTTGGTTCTATAACATAATGCTCCAAGAAACAATCTCTGATTCATTCAATGAACTCTCCACTCTTGCCAATTCGATTAATCCAGTCTATGTAGATTTAAAATCACCAATGTTTATTACCGTTCCTTTACGCAGACTATGGTTCACAACACCTTTTAAGTTGCCATGAATTCAGACTGTTTGTAAAACTGACTTGACTCCATTAAAATTGCACCAAAAGAGGACATGCTAGGGAGTGCAGAATAGGGGCTTATGAACTGATTTGGCCCACACCTTTAAAATTCGGGTGGCACTGTGGCACAGTGATTAGTGCTTCACAACATCAGCGCCCGTGTTCAATTCCTGGCTTGGGTCATTGTCTGCGTGGAGTTTGCCCATTCTCCCTGTGTCTGTGTGAGTTTCCTTCCGTTTCCCCCCACAATCTGAAAGACATACTGGCACCGATTGTGGCGACTCGGGGAATTTCACAGTAACTTCATTGCAGTGGTAATGTAAGCCTTACTTGCAACTAATAAATAAACTTTATAAAAAGCAATGCTGAAAATTGAGAACCCCAGGAATGGGGTTGGGAATCCTGTAATTAGATCCTGACAGCGATTTCAACCTTCCACAGAGTATTGCCTAAAATCCAACCCATAACTTCAAAATCGACCCTCTGTGACAGTATTCTGTGGCGTGAGGAGCAGCAACAGATGATATATTAATGTCCACTCTCATGATCTTTCAGAAATCTGCCACCCAGGTTGATGCAGAATTGGATCCATGTTCAGATGAAGCCCTCGGGAAATTGCTGTATCCCACCACTGACAAAAGCAAGCCCAAGAAGAGCATCAGACTCATTACTAAGGATACCATCCGAGATCTGCTGTAAGTGATCTTCACTCAGTGCACACGGAAACCTAGTGAGGGTAAGGGTAGGGTGTGAGAGACAGTCTCTTTCTGTCTTTCCATATCCTGCTTTGTCTCTCTCATCACACACATTATCTCTTTCTCTATCTGTCTTTCATTCAATGTCTGACTTCATCTCCCCCACACTATAATTTCTTGCTCTGTCTTAATCATTCACTTACTTTCTTTCTCTTCCTCAGTATTCCCACAGAGGATCCCTCAGGCAAGACTCTGATCATGAGCACTGATGAGTTTGAACGGATCAAACAGGCTTCCCATGTGCTCAGTGAAGAAGAGCGTGAAGTCAATCGTTTGGCGAAAAATGCAGAGAGAATGCAGGCTGCGGTAGGTCAATGTTGCGTATCTGGTCAATGTCCTCCTGGGGATAAATGCATCCTTGCCGACAATGATCACTTGGGGATCAATTGCCCTGGTGACTCGTTGTTTGCTGATTGATGCATGAACCTCTTTTCTGCCATGATCCCAACAGCTTCTTTTCATGCCAGTAACCCTACCCCTGCTGCCAATTTCCTCACCCCTCCCAGGTCCTACCTACTTTGTGCTTGCCGATTGATAGAGTGTTGTTAAAATACAAAATTCTGTATTTTAACTTGAGAAGAACTGAAATCAGGTAATAATAAGTCAATTTATTCTTTGAATTCAGTATAAAAAGCAATTTATGTTTGTATCTTTCTAAATTTATCAGAGTTTATAAGTGGAATATTATCAACAGTTAGTGATGCATGTAAGTATGTATTCTGTCCAACTACTAGGAAACTAGGAGCATGAGTGGGTCATTCAACCCTTAGAACCTGCTTCACTATTCATTTTGACCAAGGCTGATTGTCAACTTCAGTATCCTGACCCTGCTTCCCCCAGAACCTTGATCCTTTTAGCCCCAATATCTAATTTCTTCTTGAAATCACACAAAGTTTTGGCCTCGACTACTTACTGTGGTAGCCAATTCTACACATTCAGCACCCCCTGGGTGAAGAAATTTTTCTTTACCTCACTTCTAAAAGGTTTACCATTTATCCTCAAACTATGACCCCTAGTTCTGGACTCCCCCACCATTGGAGACATTCTTTCTGAATCTTCCCTGTCTAACCCTGTTAGAATTTTACAAGTTTCTGTGTGATCCGCTCTCACTCTTCTAAAGTCCAATGGATATAATCCTAACCGAACTAGTCTCTCCTCATATGACAGACCTGCCATCCCAGGAATCAGCCTGGTAAACATCGCTGTACTCCCTCTATAGTAAGGACACCCTTCCTCAGATAAGGAGGCCACAACTGCACACAATTCTCCAGGTGTGGCATCACCAACACCCTCTACAATTGGAATAAAACATCCCTATTCCTATATTCATATCTTCTTGCATAGAAGGCCAACATACCATTTGCCTTCTTTACTGCCTGCTGTACCTGCACGCTTACTTTCAGTAACTAATGCACGAGGACACCAGGGTCTTGCTGAGTATTCATTTCTCTCAATTTACATCAATTCAAGTAACAATCTGTCTTCCTATCATTGCTACCAAAGTGGATAACCTCACATTTATCCACATTATACTTCATCTGCCAGGCAGGTGCTCACACACTCAGACTGTCCAAATCAAGCTGAAGTACCTCTGCATCTCCCTCACAACTCACTCTTCCACCCAAGTTTGTATCATCTGCAAATTTGGAGCTAATAGATTCAATTCCCTCTTCCAAATCATTAATATGTAATTGAACAGTTGGGGTCCTAACAATGATCCCTGTGGAACTCCACTAGTCACTGACTATCAATCAGAAAAAGACCCATTTTTGCCAACACTTTGCTTCATATCTACTAACCAGCTTTCTATCCATCTCAAGACATTATCTGCAATCCCATGTGTTTTAACTTTACATAGTAGTCTGTTATGTGAGACCTTGATCTTATTGAATGGATTATTAAGGGCTGGATGGCCTACTCCTGCTCCTATTTCTTATGTTCTTATGTTCTTGTCGAAAGCCTTCTGAAAGTCTAAATAAACCACACCCACTAGTTCTCCTCAGTCAACTCTACTCATTACATAGAATCATAGAAACCCTACAGTGCAAAAGGAGACCATTCAGCCCACCACTTCTGCACCGACAACAATTCCACTCAGGCCCTATCCCTGTAACCTGACACATTTACCCCACTAATCACTCTAACCTACGCATTCTGGGACACTATGGGGCAATTTAGAATGGCCAGTCAACCTAACTCATTCATCTTTGGACTGTAGGAGGAAACTGGAGCACCCAGGGGAAACACACGCAGATATGGGAAGAATGTGCAAACTCCAAGCCAGGAATTGAACCCAGGTCCCTGGATCCGTGAGACAGCAGTGCTAACAGCTGCACCACTGTGCCACCTGCAGATCCTCAAAGAATTCCAACAGATTTGCCAAGCATTATTTTATATTTATAAATCCATGCTGATTTTGTCTTCCAAATGTCGAGTTATGAAATCCTTGATAATAAATACTAGCAAATTCTTCAGTACCAACTTTAGGCTCCCTGATCTATAGTTCCCTGTTTTCTCTCTACTTCCCTGTGATGACTTTAGTCAAGCTAATGAGGTTGGCCTGCTAGAGTATGAACTCCCTGGGAGTTCTTTTCCGCTTTGTCTTTTGTTTTGGGCAGTTAGAACATAGAACATAGAACATAGAACACTACAGCACAAACAGGCCCTTCGGCCCACGAGTTGCGCCGATCACATCAACACCTACCAATCTATAGACCTATCTATAACCCCCAATCCCATTAAACCCCATATACTCATCCAGAAGCCTTTTAAAAGACCCCAGCGAGTTCGCCTCCACCACCACTGACGGCAGCCGATTCCATTCACTCACCACCCTCTGAGTGAAAAACTTACCCCTAACATCACTTCTGTACTTGCCTCCCCGCACCTTAAATCTGTGTCCTCTCGTAGCGACCATTTCAACCCGGGGAAATAGCCTCTGAGAATCCACCCTATCTATTCCTCTCAACATTTTATAAACTTCTATCAGGTCGCCTCTCAAACTTCGTCTCTCCAGGGAAAAGAGTCCCAGCTCCCTCAACCTAACTTCATAAGGCATGCCTCCCAGTCCAGGCAACATCCTTGTAAATCTCCTCTGTACCCTTTCAATAGCTTCTACGTCCTTCCTATAGTGAGGCGACCAGAACTGCGCACAGTACTCCAAATGAGGCCTGACAAGGGTCTTATAAAGTTGCAGCATTACCTCCCGATTCCTAAACTCAATCCCTCGATTAATGAAGGCCAGTACACCATACGCCTTCTTGACCACATCCTCCACCTGCGAGGCCGATTTAAGAGTCCTGTGGACCCGGACCCCAAGATCCTTCTGCTCTTTAACACTACTAAGACTCCTGCCCTTGATAGTGTACTCGTTCATCCCGTTGGTTCTGCCAAAATGGACGACTACACATTTATCCGTGTTGAAGTCCATCTGCCACTTCTCCGCCCAGTCCTGCATCCTATTTATGTCCTGCTGCAACTTTTGACATCCTTCCAGACCATCCACAACACCACCGACCTTCGTGTCATCAGCGAACTTACTTACCCATCCCTCCTCTTCCTCATCCAGGTCATTTATGAAAATGACAAACAGCAAGGGTCCTAGAACAGATCCCTGGGGCACTCCACTGGTGACTGACCTCCATTCAGAAAAAGACCCATCCACAACCACTCTCTGCCTTCTGCAGGCAAGCCAGTTCTTGATCCACAAGGCCAAAGGCCCTTGGATCCCATGCCCTCTCACCTTTGCAAGAAGTCTTGCATGGGGGACCTTATCAAACGCCTTGCTGAAGTCCATGTACACCACGTCCACTGTACCTCCTTCGTCAATGTGTTCAGTCACATTTTCGAAGAACTCAACCAGGCTCGTAAGGCACAACACCAGGTTAAAGTCTAACAGGTTTATTTGGTAGCAAAAGCCACTAGCTTTTGGGCCTCTGACCAAAGACCAACATCGGCATCTCCACATTATGTTAACAAACCATCCAGACTGGAAACTAGGCTTGTACTCGTTAGAGTTTAGAAGAATGAGGGGAGATCTCATTGAGACATATAAGACGATGAATGGGATGGATAGGATAGAGGTGGAGAGACTCTTCCCGCTCAGAAAGGACAGTAGGACTAGGGTGCACAGCCTCAAGATAAAGGGGGGGCGGTTTAGAACGGAGTTGAGGAGGAACTTCTTCACTCAAAGGGTGGTGAATCTCTGGAATTCTCTGCTCGTTGGGGTGGTGGAGGCTGCCTCGCTAAATATTTTTGAGAAGCGGGTTGATGGGTTTTTGATAAGCGAGGGGATTAAGGGTTATGGGGAGGGGGCGGGAATGTGGAACTGAGCCACGACAGATCAGCCATGATCTTATTGAATGGCGGGGCAGGCTCGAAGGGCTAGATGGCCTACTCCTGCTCCTATTTCTTATGTTCTTATGACCTGCCCTTGACAAAACCATGCTATTTCTGATCATGTCAAACCTCTCCAAATGCTCGTAAATCTTGTCCGTCAGAAGCCTCTCCATCAGCTTACCAACCACTGAGGTTAGACTCACCGGTCGGTAATTTCCCGGGCTATCTCTGTTCCCTTTCTTGAAAATAGGAACTACATCCGCAATCCTCCAATCTTCCGGAACCTCTCCCGTCTCCATTGACGACGCAAAGATCATCGCCAGGGGCTCTGCAATCACTTCCCTCGCCTCCCACAGTATCCTGGGGTATATCCCATCTGGTCCTGGTGACTTATCTATCTTGATAGAATTCAAAAGTTCTAACACATCCTCCTCCTTAATATCCACATACTCAATCTTTTCCATCTGCTGCAAAACCGTAGCAAAATCTCCCAGATCAGCTTCCACCGTGAATACTGAGGCAAAGTACTCATTAAGCACCTCTGCCATTTCCTCTGGTTCCACACAGTCCTTTCCCCCTTCACCTTTTATAGGTCCTATCCCTTCTCATCCTTTTACTTTTCACATATTTATAGAAGGCCTTGGGATTCTCCTTAATCTTACCCGCCAAGGCCTTCTCATGACCCCTTCTGGCTCTCCTAATTTCCCTTTTAAGCTCCCTTCTACAATCCTTATACTCCTCAAGATCCTTAACATCTCCTAGTTCCCTGAACCTTTTGTACACCTTTCTTTTCCTCCTTACTAGGTTCACCACAGCCTTCGTGCACCACGGTTCCCGTGACCTACCAAAACCCCCTTGTCTCATCGGAACGTTGTCATGCAGAGCTCCAGACAAACATTCCTTGAACATCTGCCACCTTCCTTCGGTACTTTTCCCTAAGAACGCCTCCTTCCAGTTTATTTGTCCAAGTAACTTCCTGACTTCTTCGTATCTCCCCTTACTCCAGACAAACACCTTCCTAGCCTGCCTGATCCTATCTCGTTCCAATGCAATTGTGAAGGAGATAGAATTATGGTCACCATTCCCAAGATGCTCTCCTACCGAGAGATCCATCACCTGCCCTGGTTCATTCGCCAGTACCAGGTCAAGTACAGCCTCTCCCCTCGTAGGCTTATCCACATACTGTGTCAGGAAACCTTCCTGAACACACCTAACAAACTCCTCCCCATCCAAACCCCTTACCTTAGGGATATTCCAGTCGATGTTTGGGAAATTGAAGTCTCCCATCACGACAACTCTGTTATTACTACATCTCTCAAGAATCCGTTTCCCTATCTGCACCTCAACTTCCTTGTCACTATTGGGCAGCCTATAGAATACACCCAGCAAAGTTTTCGACCCTTTGCTGTTCCTAACTTCCACCCACAGAGACTCAGTAGATAGTCCCTCCACGGCATCCTCCTTCTCTGCAGCCATGACACTGTCCCTGATCAACAGTGCCACTCCACCACCTCTTCTGCCACCCTCCCTTTCCTTCCTGAAGCATCTGAATCCTGGCACCTGAAGTACCCAGTCCTGTCCCTGAGACATCCAAGTCTCCGTAATGGCCACCACATCACATTCCCAAGCAGCAATCCACGCCCTAAGCTCATCTACCTTATTCGCTACACTCCTGGCGTTAAAATATATACACTTCAGCCCCTCAGTCTGGGCATTTCCCTTCTCTGCCCCCTGTCTAACCTCCCTCTCATACTGCCTGCAGTCCTCTCCTACCTGGGAGCTAACCTCCTCCGTCCCAGTCTCCCCATCACAATTCCCTCCCCCCATCCTTTCTAGTTTAAAGTCCCCCCGGTAGCCTTAGCCAGTCTTCCCACCAAGATATTAGTCCCCGTGGGATTTAAGTGCCTCCCGTCTTTACTGTACGGGTCACACCTGCCCCTAAAGAGGTCCCAATGATCTAGGAACCGAAATCTCTGCCCTCTGCACCAGTCCCTCAGCCACGCATTCACCCTCCACCTCATTCCATTCCTTCCCTCGTTCTCCCGTGGCACGGGCAGCAATCCTGAGATTACTACCTTCGCTTTCCTCTTCCTCAGCTGCCTACCCAGTTCCCTATAGTCCCTTTTCACGAGTGCCTCCCTCTTCTTGCCTACGTCAGTCGTACCAATATGCACTACAACCTCCGGTTCCTCACCCTCCCCTTTCAGGATGTCTGGGACACGCCCAGAGACATCCCGGATCCCAGCCCCAGGGAGACAAACCACCATCTGCGACTCACATCTACGTCCACAAAAACGCCTGTCCGCGCCCCTCACTGTGGAGTCCCCTATTAACACTACCTTTCTGCTCTCTTTTTTAATTTTTTGACTTACTGGCTCAGCTCCAGAGACCTGGCCACCGCTTCCTCCTCCAGATGAGCTGTCCCCCCAAGTAGTACTCAAGCCGGAGTACTTATTTTGAAGGGGGACATCCACCGGAGTGCTCTCCATCACCCGAGGTTTCCCCTTCCTAATAGTTACCCAAGTGCCTTCTTCCTGTTGCCCTGGTGTGACTACTTGCTGGTAGCTCCTATCTATAACCTCCTCACTCTCTCGAATGAGCCAAAGGTCCTCGAGCTGCATTTGCAGCTCCTTAACCTGGTTCCTCCTTTTAGGGAGCTGCCCCTTTTGAATTGTCCTGAAGCTAATTTGATTTTGTTTATTTGGTTGGCATCAAAAGATGTCCCTGATGAGTCCTAATTGATGGTTCAATCAGGGAGCCTCATTCTCCCTATTTAAAGCAGGTGTATCAGTCTCTTTGCCTGCTGTAGCAGAAAGCAACAAGGAGAGAGAGCTCTGTTATGTAATATTGTTGTAAATAAAGAAGCACTGGGTGATGGGACCTTCGCCTCTGTGAGTTATTTCAGTGGCGACGAGGTAAAAGGAGTGACCTAAAGGAACTTGCTTAACCACCGCACATATTGATGGTAAGCCATTGTTGGACAAACAAGCCGCTGTTCGGGAAGTTGGACTCTTTTGACCTTGCAGTGGAGGACTGGGCCCAATATGTGGAAAGAATGAAGTATTTCTTCAGGGCAAACGACATAACCTTAGATGAGAAGCAAAGGATTATCCTGCTGATTGTGTGTGGACCAGCAGCTTTTGCTATTATGCGCAGTTTAATTTTCCCAGGGGCACCAGGCATAAAGTCCTCCCAAGAGTTGTCAGACTTAATACAAGAATATTATGACCCTAAGCCATCTCTGATCCTGTGAAGGTAGCAGTTTTACTCCACATTCCGAGAGATGGGGGTGCCATTCACAGTTTCCTGAAAGGCTAAGACGTTTGGCAGAGACTTGCGAACTTGGGGAGACATTAAATGAGATGCTCTGAGACAGATTGATATGCAGAATTAATGATATAACTTTACAGAAATGCCTGTTGGTAGCGGCCCAGCTGGAGTGTAAATAGGCATTACAGCTGGCCTTGTCATTAGAAAAGGCAGCAAGCAGAGGCATGAGCTCGAAGGTATCTGATGGAGGTAGAGGCCAACATCAGAGAGACTGGGTTAGGGGACTGTCATGCGGGGCAAGCCACTACATAGCGGCCCTCAGGAAGGATTCAGATATGAGGGAGCCGAGGTCCATTATAGAACCGCCCCTAGACAAGGTCAGGTTAAGCCCAGAATGACAGCAGTTCCTGTAGTGTCCCGCCCAAAATGACATTGCGATGGTTGCCAGTGTCAGGAGGCACAGAGGAAAAGCAAGGTTCCAAACCAACATTTCTCCTGTCTGAGGGACAGGAGAATGCACAACCTGGAAGTTCCCCCTACCTCCAAAGAGGAACAGTTACTGTGCATAGTAATGACAAAATCAGAACCCATCAAATTGTCAGTGAGACCAAACAGACGTCCAATTTTAATGGCGGTCGACAGAGGTACAGCCATGTCAGTCACGGGGAAACAGTGTTTAATAAGATACGCACTGGACTCCAACCCTTAGCCCTGATGAAGACTTCAGCAAGGCTGAAGACCTATACAGGGGAAACTACTGAAAGTGATGGGTACAACACATGTGCCAGTTGCTTTTGGGAAACAACTGGTTAGGCTCCCATTGATGGTAGTGGAAGGTTCAGGACCGAGCCTATTAGAGATCCAGCTAGATTGGACAAATATTTTTCATAAGAACATAAGAAATAGGAGCAGGAGTAGGCCATCTAGCCCCTCGAGCCTGCCCTGCCATTCAACAAGATCATGGCTGATCTGTCATGTCTCAGTTCCACATTCCCACCCTGTCCCCATAACCCTTAATCCCCTTGCCTATCAAAAACCTATCAACCCGCGTCTTAAAAATATTTAGCGAGGCAGCCTCCACCACTTCAACGGGCAGAGAATTCCAGAGATTCACCACCCTTTGAGTGAAGAAGTTCCTCCTCAACTCTGTTCTAAACCGCCCCCCCTTTATCTTGAGGCTGTGCCCCCTAGTCCTACTGTCCTTTCTGAGCGGGAAGAGTCTCTCCACCTCTATCCTATCCATCCCATTCATCATCTTATACGTCTCAATGAGATCTCCCCTCATTCTTCTAAACTCTAACGAGTATAAGCCTAGTTTATTCAGCCTCTCCTCATAGCTCAACCCCCTCAACTCCGGTATCAGCCTAGTAAACCTCCTCTGCACTCCCTCCAAGGCCAAAATATCCTTGCGTAAGTGCAGCGACCAAAACTGCGCACAGTACTCCAGCTGCGGCCTCACCAATGCCCTGTACAGCTGCAGCAAGACCTCCCTACTTTTATATTCAATCCCCCTCGCTATGAAGGCCAGCATCCCATTCGCCTTCCTGACCACCTGCTGCACCTGTAGGCTGGGTTTTTGCGACTCATGCACAAGGACCCCGAGGTCCCTCTGCACCGTCGCATGCTGCAGTTTTTCGCCATGTAAGTAATAGTCCTTCCTACCATTATTCCTACCAAAGTGGACAACATCACATTTGCCAACAGTAAATTCCATTTGCCAGTTCCTGGCCCATTCGCCCAGCCTATCTAGATCCTTCTGCAGACTCTCCACACCCTTCGCACAATTTGCCGTTCCACCAATCTTGGTGTCATCAGCAAATTTCGACACCATACACTCGGTTCCCTCCTCCAGATCATCTATATAAATGGTAAATAGCTGAGGCCCCAGCACCGATCCCTGGGGCACTCCACTAGTCACCAACCGCCAATCCGAATAGCACCCATTGACCCCCACTCTCTGCCTCCTATTTGACAGCCAATCCCCTATCCACGCTAACACCCTACCCCCAACTCCATGCCCCCTGACCTTCTGCAATAACCTCTTGTGAGGCACCTTGTCAAACGCCTTCTGAAAATCAAGAAAGACCACATCCACCAGCTCTCCCCTATCCACCGCCCTAGACACATCCTCATAGAACTCCAATAAATTCGTCAGATACGACTTCCCCTTAACGAAACCGTGCTGCGTCTGCTCTATCAAACAATTCTCCTCAAGATGCCTCGCTATTTTCTCCTTGTTCACGGATTCTAACATTTTACCTACAACCAGAGGATGTAGGCCTGACTTATCTACTTTGTACCCGAGATAGGTTACTTGCGATTTTCATCTGGGAAATGGTCACCTGGGTGAAGCCCTGAGCAAATCTCCGGAGGTGTTTTTGGGAAGGCCTGAGAACAAAGGAGTTAAAGCGAAATTGCATGTTGACTCAGAGGCAGTTCCAAAGTTTTGCTAAGCCTGGCCAGTACCACTTGCTTTAAGGGAAAGGTTGACGCAGAAATTAAAAGATCACAGCATAAAAGAATAATAAAAATGGTCCAGTTCATAGAATGGGCAGCACCCATGGTGCCTATCTTAAAGCCGGATGGCTTGCTGTGTCTTGGTGGTGATTTCAAACAGACGATAAATCATTACTGTCAGCTAGACAAATACCCAATCCCCAGGATTGAGGACCTGTATGCAAAGCTGGTAGGAGGACTCTTATTCACAAAACTGGACATGAACCATGCATACCTGCAACTATGGCTGAACGAGGATTCGCAAAAATTCGCCACGATAAATACTCTGAAAGGCCTCTTCCAGTATAAAAGATTATCTTTTGGGGTTCCATCAGCTTGTGCAATGTTTCAGAGGACCATGGAGAGCATCCTACAGGGGTTGCCTGAGGTTGCCATTTACCTAGACAATGTCCTCATTCCGGAAAATAAAAAGCAGAACATCTACAGAACCTGGAGGAAGTTGTCAAGAGATTCGCAGCAGTGGGAGTGCATTTGAAAAGAGAGAAATGTGTCTTTTTAGCACCGCAAGTAACCTATCTCGGGTACAAAGTAGATAAGTCAGGCCTACATCCTCTGGAGGATCGGGTGTGAACAATAAAAGATGCGCTGGCCCCCACCACCATCCAGGAGTTACGGTCATTTTTAGGATTGGTGACATGCTATGGAAAATTCATACAGTGATGTGGAGATGCCGGTGTTGGACTGGGGTAAACACAGTAAGAAGCCTGACAACACCAGGTTTAAGTCCAACCGATTTATTTGATAATAAACTCACAAGCTTTCGAGGTTCCCCCTTCGTCAGGTGAATGGAAAGTTCCTGACGAAGAGGCAAACCTCGAAAACTTGTGAGTTTACTATCAAATAAATCGGTTGGACTTAAACCTGGTGTTGTCAGATTCATACAGAACACGGTCCCATTCTGGATCCTCTGCACCAGTTGCTAAAAAAGGGGTAAGTCTGGGAATAGTCAGCGCACCAAGACGGGACCTTCGAGGAAATTAAACAGCAACTCTCCTCCCCCAAAATCTGAGGAATCCTCTCGGTTTACTTTCCTAAGGGGTTTTTTCCTCTGCTTGAGTGCCGGCTCAGGATCTTCCAACTCTCTGCCTGCTGTAGCAGGAAGCAACAAGGAGAGAGAGCTCTGTTATGTAATATTGTTGTAAATAAAGAAGCATTGGGTGATGGGACCTTCACCTCCATGGAGTTATTTCACTCCTTTCAGGGCACAGGATGTCTCCTATTATACACTACTTCATCCTTTAATAAGCTCCCAGGTTTCCTTCTCTTTTTTTACTTGCTTTTATAGAACTATAGAACCATAGAAAATTACAGCTCAGAAACAGGCACTTTGGTCCTTCTTGTCTGTGCCGAACCATTTTTTCCCTAGTCCCACTGACCCACATTTGGAACATATCCCTACACACCCCTCTCATCCATGAACCTGTCCAAGATTTTCTTAAATGTTAAAAGTGACCCCACATTTACCACTTTATCTGGCAACTCATTCCACACTCCCATCACTCTCTGTGTGAAGAAGCCCCCCCTAATATTCCCTTTAAACTTTTCCCCCTTGACCCTTAACCCATTCCCCTCATTCTTCTACACTCCAGGGAATAAAGTCCTAATCTATTCAATCTCTCTCTGTAACTCAGCTTCTCAAGTCCCGGCAACATCCTTGTGAACCTTCTCTGCACTCTTTCAACCTTATTTACATCCTTCCTGTAACTAGGTGACCAAAACTGTACACAATACTCTAAATTTGGCCTCACCAATGCCTTACATAACCTTACCATAACACTCCAACTTTTATACTCTATACTCTGATTTATAAAGGCCAATGTTCCAAAAGCACTCTTTACGACCCTATCCACCTGTGACGTCACTTTTAGGGAATTCTGTACCTGTATTCCCAGATCCCTCTGTTCAACTGCACTCTTCAGAGTCCTACCATTTACCCTGTACGTTCTACTTTGGTTTGTCCTTCCAAAGTGCAATACCTCACACTTGCCTGCGTTAAATTCCATTTGCCATTTTTCAGCCCATTTTTCTAGTTGGTCCAAATCCCTCTGCAAGCTTTGAAAACCTTCCTCACTGTCCACTCCACCTCCAATCTTTGTATCATCAGCAAATTTGCTGATCCAATTTACCACATTATCATCCAGATCATTGATACAGATGACAAACAACAATGGACCCAACACCGATCTCTGCGGCACTCCACTCGTCACAGGCTTCCACTCAGAGAAGCAATCCTCCACAACCACTCTCTGACTTCTTCCATTGAGCCAGTGTCTAATCCAGTTTACTACCTCCCCATGTATACCTAGCGACTGAACCTTCCTAACTAACCTCCCATGAGGGACCTTGTCAAAGGCCTTGCTGAAATCCAGGTAGACAACATCCACCGCCTTCCCTTCATCCACTTTCCTGGTAAGCTCCTCGAAAAACTCTAATAGATTGGTCAAACATGACCTACCACGCACAAATCCATGTTGACTCTCCCTAATAAGTCCCTGTCTATCCAAATATTTGTAGACCTTATCCCTTATCACACCTTCCAATAACTTGCCCACCACCGACGTCAAACTTACTGGCCTGTAATTTCCTGGATTCCTTTTGGAACCTTTTTTAAACAACGGAACAACATGAGCCACCCTCCAATCATCCAGCACCTCCCCCGTGAATACTGACATTTTAAATATGTCTGCCAGGGCCCCTGCAAGTTCAACACTAGCCTCCCTCATGGTCCGTGGGAATACCCTTTCTCGTCCTGGGGATTTATCCACTCTGATTTGCCTCAAGACAGCCAGCACCTCCTCCTCTTTAATCTGTAAAGGTTCCATGGCCTCCCTACCTGTTTGCCTTATTTCCATAGACTCCATGCCCGTTTCCTCAGCAAATACAGATGCAAAAAACCTATTTAGTATCTCCCCCATCTCTTATGGGTTATGAGGAAAGATTGGGAAAACTGGGGCTCTTCTTAGAAAGACGGAGATTAAGGGGGGATCTGATAGAGGTGTATAAAATAATGAAGGGTATAGATAGAGTCCACAGTGGCAGGCTTTTCCCTAGATTGGGGACAGCTATCATGAGAGGTCATGATCTAAGGGTGAGGGGGGAGAAGTATAATTTGGATACTAGAGGGAGGTTTTTCACGCAGAGGGTCGTGGGGGTATGGAACACACTACCAAGTAAGGTGGTGGAGGCAGGCACGCTGGACTTGTTTAAGGTTTACTTAGATAGACGCATGAGCGAAACAGGGATGGAGGGTTATATAAGACGGTTTTAAAAAGGGTCAGAGCCTCGGGACGACACTGGAAATGTAGTATTACATGTTAATGTTTTTGTCTCTTTTAATCCACAGGTGTCGGTCCACCTCCTTGTTAAACAAGGGGCATGCACACGGTGGGTCGTGCATGGGCTGCTCTTGGAGGTTTCGAGAGTGGCCTAGTACTTTGTGTCGTTGTGTGTGCTTAATCCTGGACCAGCAGACAGGCACCACAACAGCTCAGTGACTATCACTGCTAGCTGTGCAGATCCATGGATTTGGGCCGGTGTCTGTGGGAGTTTGTGCATTCTCCCTGTGGTTGCGTGGGTTTCCTCCGGGTGCTCCGGTTTCCTCCCACACTCCAAAGATGTGCTCTTAGGCTGATTGGTGTAACAAATTGACCCTACACTATTCTCCCCTGAATCTGGCTACAGTAGGGGTACCATTCACATACACACGGGGCAAGGTAGGTGTAGGAAAATGCTTTAAAATGGCGATGCGGGCTCGTTGGGCCGAAGGGCCTGTTTCCCGTGTCGGGTTGTTCTTTGTTCTTTTGGTTCTATACACAGTCTACCACTCTGGTCTTCAAGAGGACCAATTTTATCCCTCACTATCCTTTTGCTCCTAACATACCTATAGAAGCTTTTTGGATTTTCCTTCACTCTGTCTGCCAAAGCAACTTCATGTCTTCTTTTAGCCCTCCTGGTTTCCCTCTTAAGTAGCTTCTTGCATTTTTTATACTCCTCGAGATCTGATGTGTTCGTTGCTGTCTGTACATTTCATACAACTCTCTCTTCCTCTTTATCAGTGTTATCAGTATACTTTGGGTTATTTTGTACGACAATTTGATTCTTAATATCTTGCCAATTCAGTGTGTACCAGCCATCCCATGATGACGGGGCCTCTGGTCACACTGATGGTGTACGGTTCAAGCCATGGAAAAGTACATTGACATTGGTGGCACCTGAAGGTCCTGTCACTGGCTAATGGTGAGCTGCCTCTGCTGCCGCATAATGTCACGGGATGGAAAGAAAATGCTGCCCTCTTAATCTTTCTCATTCTCTATCTCTTCCTCTCCAACCTGTGCTCTTTCTCTCTCCCTATCTCTCTCTCTCTCTCTGTATCTTTGGAAGTTTATTGACTCATATGAAATCGGAGCAGGAATTAGCCATTCGGCCCCTTCAACCTGTGACACCATCCAGTAAGATCTGATTATGGTGTTAATTTCACTTTCCTGCATCCATAACCCTTAGCTCCCTTGTATCTCTTGCTCTCCATCCCTCTGTCTCTTTTTCTGTCCTTCCATCCCTCTCAGTCTTTGTCTTTCCCTCTCTCAGACTCTCTCTTGGACTCTGTCTCTCCAACTCTTTCTGCCTCCCTCACTCCCTGTTCTTCTTTCTCTTCCTGTACCCCTCTCTCCTGGTCTCTTCCTGTCTGATTTTGTATCTATCTATCTCATATATCAACACATTCTCATTTCAGGAAATGGCCAGTGAACGGAAAAGCTTCATAAGAACAAAAGAGCTGCAGAGACGCAAGAATGAAAAGCTTAATGAGGTGGAAGAGGCAGCACGGGACAGGGCATTGTATCTGCTGGAAAAAGCAAATGCCTTACGCCTAGAGCAGGAGGATGAAATTAAACAGATTAATGAGGTGAGAGAAGTTGCTTTGGCAGTCAAGGTGAAGGATAATCCTAAGAGCTTCTACAGGTATATTAAGAGCAAAAGGATAGTAAGGGATAAAATTGGTCCTATTGAAGATCAGAGTGGTCGGCTTTGTATGAAATGTATGGAAGAAATGGGGGAGATATTAAATGGGTTTTTTGCATCTGTATTTACTAAGGAAACTGGCATGGAGTCTATGGAAATAAGGCAAACAAGTAGGGAGGTGATGGAACCTTTACAGATTAAAGCCGAGGAGGTGCTTGTTGTCTTGAGGCAAATCAGAATAGATAAATCCCCAGGACCGGACAGGATATTCCCTCGGACCTTGAAGGAGACTAGTGTAGAAATTACAGGGGCCCCTGGCAGATATATTTAAAATGTCGGTATCCACGGGTGAGGTGCCAAATGATTGGAGGATAGCTCATGTTGTTCTGTTTTTAAAAAAGGTTCAAAAAGTAATCCGGGAAATTATAGGTCAGTAAGCTTGACATCTGTAGTAGGTAAATTATTGGAAGGAGTACTAAAGGATAGGATCTACAAATACTTGGATGGACAGGGACTTATTAGGGAGAGTCAACATGGTTTTGTGTGTGGTAGGTCATGTTTAACCAATCTATTCAAGTTTTTCGAGGAGGTTACCAGGAAAGTGGATGAAGGGAAGGCAGTGGATGTTGTCTACATGGATTTCAGTAAGACCTTTGACAAAGTCTCACATGGGAGGTTAGTTAGGAAGGTTCAGTTGCCAGGTATACATGGGGAGGTAGTAAACTGGATAAGACATTGGCTCAATGGAAGAAGCCAGACAGTGGTTGTGGAGGATTGCTTCTCTGAGTGGAGGCCTGTGACTAGCGGGGTGCCACAGGGATCGGTGTTGGGTCCATTGTTGTTTGTCGTCTATATCAATGATCTGGATGATAATGTGGTAAATTGGATCAGCAAATTTGCTGATGATACAAAGATTGGATGTGTAATGGACAGTGAGGAAGGTTTTCAAAGTTTGCAGAGGGATTTGGACCAACTAGAAAAATGGGCTGGAAAATGGCAGATGGAATTTAACGCAGACAAGTGTGAGGTATTGCACTTTGGAAGGACAAACCAAGGTAGAACGTACAGGGTAAATGGTCGGACACCGAAGAGTGTAGGAGAACAGAGGGATCTGGGAATACAAATACATAATTCCCTAAGAGTAGCATCACAAGTAGATAGGGTCATAAAGAGTGCTTTTGAAACATTGGCCTTTATAAATCAAAGTATTGAGTGTAAGAATTGGAATGTTGTTGTTGGAATGGTGAGGTTGTATAAGACATTGGTGACACCGAATTTAGTGTATTGTGTGCAGTTTTGGTCACCTAATTATAAGAAGGATATTACTAAGCTTGAAAGAGTGCAGAGAAGGTTTACAAGGATGTTGCCAGGACTTAAGAAACTGAGTTACAGAGAAAGGTTGAATAGGTTCGGACTTTATTCCCTGGAGCGCAGAAGAATAAGGGGAATTTTAATAGAGGTGTATAAAATTATGATGGGTATAGATAGAGTGAATGCAAGCAGGTTTTTTCCACTGAGGCTAGAGGAGAAAAAAAGCGAGAGGGCATGGGTTAAAGGCAACGGGGGAAAAGTTTAAAGGGAATATTGAGGGGGGGGGATTCTTCACGCAGAGAGTGGTGGGAGTGTGGAATGAACTGCCAGATGAAGTGGTGAATGCGAGGTCACTTTTGACATTTAACAAAAACTTGGACAGGTACATGGATGAGAGGGGTGTGGAGGGATATGGTCCAAGTGCAGGTCAGTGGGACTAGGCAAAAAAATGGTTTGGCACAGACAAGAAGGGCCAAAAGGCCTGTTTCTGAGCTGTAGTGTTCTATGGTTCTATGGTTCTAAGTGGAGTGAGAGAAGCGAAAGAGAGAGGACAAGATTTTCTGTGCAACCCGCTGTGTATTTCATGGTGGTCTGCTATTGGCTGACGGTGAAATCTGTCCCCACCCTTCTCAATGGGGTTTCCAGTTGAATGCTTCCCGCACCAGCAGGAAACCTGTGACATGGGTATGCCCACTGGTGTGAACTGTCAGAAAGTTCTACCCTGAGAGTGAGAGAGAGTGGAAGAGGTGAATTTTATAAGCCCTCAGAAGGTGGCATGGAAGACAGTAACATTGGGAAAGCTGAGTAAATTCTACTGCCTGACCCTGTCCCGCCATTGGAGTATTTTACCAACAACAGGACTGAAATTGCACAGGTGGAGAGTCCCAAAGAGGTAGGTTGTCAATTTTGATAAATAAAGATCCAATTAGGGGCAGTTTTATGCTACTTTTTATCATGTGGCCAGCCTGTCAGCTAAATGGGAGTGGCCTGCCAGTGGAAACCCTTGTTTGGCCTGGGGGATAGCTTTATAAAACAAGGAGGAGGATAAAAGGGAAAGGCAGTCCCTGGTGAATTCCCTAGAGATATTTCCTCACCAGGACTCAGCCTGCAATTTTTAAAAATAGTTTTTGCCAGAGGTGCCAGCCGACTGGAGAACAGCTAATGTGATTCTGCTACTTAAGAAGGCTTGTAGAGGTAAACCAGGGAACTATAGATCAGTGAGTCTCATGTCAGTGGCAGGGAAACTATTAGAGAAACATCTGAAGGAGAGCATCTACCTCCACTTGGAGAGGCAAAGAGTGATCAGGGATAGACGGCATGGATTCATCAGAGGGAGGTCATGCCTAACAAACTTGATTGAATCTTTCGAGGAGCTGACCAGGTGTGTAGATGAGGGTAGTGTGGTTGATGTAGTTTATATGGATTTCAGCAAAGCCTTTGACAAGTTCCCACATGGGAAAGAAGGTAAATTCACGTGGGATACAGGGTAATTTGATAAAGTGGATTCAAAATTGGCTCCGTTGTCAGAGACAGAAGGTCATGACAGAAGGCTGCTTTAGTGACTGGGAGCAAATATCCAGTGTCGCACCTCAAGGATGTGTGTTGGGCTCCCTATTATCCATTTATATAAATGATATTGATGACTATGTGGGAAGTAGGATGAGTAAGCTTGTGGATGACACAAAGATTGGACGAGTGGTTAAAAGTGCAGCAGAGTGTCTTGGACTACAAGAAGATATAGATGGAATGGTCAAATGGAAAGATAAGTGGCTGTTGGAATTTAACCCCGAAAAGTGTGAGGTAATACACTTTGGAAGGACTAATTTGACAAGAAAGTATTCAATAAATGGTAGGACACTAGGAAGTTCTGTGGTTGTCCACAGATCTCTTAAAGCAAAAGGACATGTTCGTAGGGTGATGAAAAAGGCATATGGGACACTTGGCTTTGTCAGTCGACATTATCTTGCAATTGCCATTCTGTCTATATATGCCATGTTTGTGAACCCAACTCTCCACTCACCTAATAAAGGAGTAGCACTCTGAAAGCTTGTGATTCCAAATAAATCTGTTTGACTTTAACCTGGTGTTGTGAGACTTCTGACTTTATCAATCGAGGCATAGATTACAAAAGCAGGGTAGTCATGTTGGAGTCATCACATTACAAGAAGGGTGTGATTTTATTGGAGGGGGTGTAGAGGAGATTCACTAGGATGCTGCCTGGGATGGAACATTTAAGTTATGAAGAAAGGTTGGATAGGCTTGGGTTGTTTTCATTAGAGCAGAAAAAACTGAGAGGTGACCTGATTGAGATTTACAAGATTATGAGAGACATGGACAGAATAGATGAGGAGCAACTGTTCCCCTTAGTTGAAGGGTCAGTCATAAGGGGACGTAGGTTCAAGGTGAGGGACAGTAGGTTTAGCAGGGATGGGAGGAAAAACCTTTTTACCCAGAGGGCGGGGAGGGTCTGGAATGCACTGCCTTGGAAGGTATTCTTTATTCTGTACAATCAAGAAAGGTTTATACTTTGCAGTCGCCTTCCCTGCTCTAATGACAGTTGCAACCTTTCATTGACTGGACCCTTCAGGCAAGTATGTCACTTTTGTACCAGTTTTTGGCAGTTGTCCTTTCAGAAAAATGGCCTGTTCTCGTTCATCAGAAGACATAGAGTCATAGAGGTTTACATCATGGAAACAGGCCCTTCGGCCCAACTTGTCCATGCTGCCCTTTTTTTTTAAACCCCTAAGATAATCCCAATTGCCATAGAGGGATATTGCCAAATCCCTCTATTTCCATCTTATCCATGTAACTATCTAAATGCTTTTTAAAAGACAAAATTGTATCCGCCTCTACTACTACGTCTGGCAGCCTGTTCCAGACACTCACCATCCTCTGTGTGAAAAAATTGCCCTTCTGGACACTTCTGCATCTCTCCCCTCTCATCGAAAATCTATGCCCTCTAGTTTTAGATCCCCTACCTTTGGGAAAAGATATTGACTATCTAGCTGATATGTGCCCCTCATTATTTTGTCATTCCCTATAAGATAACCACTCAATCTTCTACACTGCAGAGGAAAAAGTCCCAGTCTATCCAGCCTCTCCTTATAATTCAAACCATCAAGTTGTGGTAGCATCCAGGCAAATCTTTTCTGCACTCTTTCTAGTTTAATAATATCCTTTCTATAATAGGGTGACCAGAATTGCACACAGTATTCCAAGTGTGGCCTTACCTCACTAAATGAATATTTTTCATCAGTATTCATGCAGGAAAAAGTCAATGTAGTCGAGGAGAATACTGAGATTCAGGCTTTTAGACTACATGGGATTGAGGTACATAAGGAGGAGGTGTTAGCAATTCTTGAGAGTGTGAAAATAGATAAGTCCCCTGGGCCGGATGGGATTTACCCTCGGATTCTCTGGGAGGCTAGGGAGGAGATTGCAGACCCTTTGGCTTTGATCTTCATGTCGTCATTGGCTTCAGGTATAGTGCCGGAAGACTGGAGGATAGCAAATGTTGTCCCCTTGTTCAAGAAGGGGAGTAGAGACCATCCTGGAAATTATAGAAGGGTGAGCCTTACTTCTGTTGTGGGCAAAGTTTTGGAAAGAATTATAAGAGATAGGATTTATAATCATCGAGAGAGAAATAATTTGATTAGCGATAGTCAACACGGTTTTGTGAAGGGTAGGTCATGCCTCACAAACCTTATCGAGTTTTTTGAAAAGGTGACCAAAGAGGTGGATAAGGGTAAGGCAGTTGACGTGGTGTATATGGATTTTAGCAAAGCGTTTGATAAGGTTCCCCATGGTAGGCTACTGCAGAAAATGCAGATGCATGGGATTGAGGGTGATTTAGCAGTTTGGATCAGGAATTGGCGAGCTGATAGAAGACAGAGGGTGGTGGTTGACGGGAAATATTCAACCTGGAGTTCAGTTACAAGTGGTGTACCTCAAGGATCTGTTTTGGGGCCACTGCTGTTTGTCATTTTTATAAATGACCTAGATGAGGGTGTAGTAGGATGGATTAGCAAATTTGCTGACGACACCAAAGTTGGAGGAGTTGTAGACAGTGAGGATGGATGTTACAGTTTGCAGAGGGACATAGATAAGCTGCAGAGCTGGGCTGAGAGGTGGCAGATGGAGTTTAGAACATAGAACATAGAACACCACAGCACAAACAGGCCCTTCGGCCCACATGTTGCGCCGATCATATCCATACCTACCAGGCCATAGAGCTATCTGTAACTCCCAATCCCATTAAATCCCATGTACTCATCCAGAAGTCTTTTAAAAGACCCCAGCGAGTTCGCCTCTACCACCACCAGTGGCAGCCGATTCCACTCACTCACCACCCTCTGAGTGGAAAACTTACCCCTAACATCTCCTCTGTACCTGTTCCCCAGCACCTTAAACCTGTGTCCTCTCATAGCGACCATTTCAGCCCTGGGAAATAGCCTCTGAGAATCCACCCTATCTATTCCTCTCAACATCTTATAAACCTCTATCAGGTCGCCTCTCAACCTTCGTCTCTCCAGGGAGAAGAGTCCCAGCTCCCTCAACCTATCTTCATAAGGCATGCCTCCCAATCCAGGCAACATTCTTGTAAATCTCCTCTGCACCCTCTCAATAGCTTCCACATCCTTCCTGTAGTGAGTCGACCAGAACTGCGCACAGTACGCCAAGTGGGGTCTGACAAGGGTCTTATAAAGTTGCAGCATTACCTCCTGACTCCTAAACTCAATCCCTCGATTAATGAAGGCCAGTACACCATATGCCTTCTTGAGCACATCCTCCACCTGCGAGGCCGATTTAAGAGTCCTACGGACCTGGACCCCAAGATCCTTCTGCTCTTCAACACAGCTAAGACTCCTACCCTTGATATTGTATTCCTTCATCCCATTGGACCTGCCAAAACGGACCACTACACATTTATCCATGTTGAAGTCCATCTGCCACTTCTCCGCCCAGTCTTGCATCCTATCTATGTCATGCTGCAACTTCTGACATCCCTCCAGACTATCCACAATGCCACCAACCTTCGTGTCGTCGGTGAACTTACTAACCCATCCCTCCACTTCCTCATCCAGGTCATTTATGAAAATGACAAACAGCAAGGGTCCTAGAACAGATCCCTGGGGCACTCCACTGGTGACCGACCTCCATGCAGAAAAAGACCCATCCACAACCACTCTCTGCCTTCTGCAGGCAAGCCAGTTCTGGATCCACAAGGCCAAAGCCCCTTGGATCCCATGTCCTCTCACCTGCGGAAAAGTGTGAGGTGATTCACTTTGGTAAGAGTAACAGGAGTACAGAATATAGGGCTAATTTAAGGACTCTTGGTAGTGTCGACGAGCAGAGAGATCTCGGTGTACATGTGCATAGATCCCTGAAAGTTGGCACTCAGGTTGATAAGGTTGTTAAGAAGGCGTACGGTGTGTTAGCTTTTATTGGTAGAGGGATTGAATTTCGGAGCCATGAGATCAAGTTGCAACTGTTCAAAACTCTGTGCGCCGCACTTGGAGTATTGCGTACAGTTCTGGTCACCGCATTATAAGAAAGATGTGGAAGCATTGGAAAGGGTGCAGAGGAGGTTTACCAGGATGTTGCCTGGTATGGTGGGAAGGTCTTATGAGGAAAGGCTGAGGGACTTGAGGTTATTTTTGTTACAGAGAAGAAGGTTAAGAGGTGACCTAATTGAGGCATACAAGATGATCAGAGGATTAGATAGGGTGGACAGTGAGAGCCTTTTTCCTCGGATGGTGATGGCTAACATGAGGGGACATAGCTCTAAATTAAGGGGTGGTAATTATATGACAGAGGGTAGTAAGGGCGTTGAGTGCCCTGCCTGCAGCAGTTGTGGACTCGCCAACTTTAAGGGTGTTCAAATGGTCAGTGGATAGGCATATGGATAACACTGGAATAGTTGAAGTTAGAGGGTCATTAGATTGGTTCCACTGGTCGGCGCAACATCGAGGGCCGAAGGACCTGCACTGCACTGTAATGTTCTGTGTTCTATCTATGTTCTAATGTCTTGTACAACTTCAATAAGACATTCCAACTCCTGTATTCAATGTTCTGAACGATGAAACCAAGCATGCCGAATGCCTTCTTCACCACTCTGTCTACCTGTGAATCCACTTTCAAGGAGCTATGAACATGTACTCCTCGATCTCTTTGTTCTGTAACTTTCCCCAATGCCCTACCATTAACTGAGTAAGTCCTGCCCTGGTTCAATCTACCAAAATGCATCACCTCACATGTGTCTCAATTAAATTCCATCTGCCATTCGTCAGCCCACTGGCCCAATTGATCAAGATCCCATTGCAATCGGAAATAACTTTCTTCACTGTCCACCATTCCACCAATCTTAATGTCATCTGCAAACTTACTGACCATGCTTCCTAGAAGTATTGTGTTCCCCTACAGATACCCTGTCTATTTCAGCTAACTGGCCCTTACAATTCTGCATTATGTGAGTATCAGATGACCCCAGTTCCTTATCGTCTTAATCTACTTGCAGATGATACCAAATTGGGTGGGAGGGTGAACTGTGACAAGGATGCAGAGATCCTTCAGAATGATCTGGACAGGTTGGATGAGTGAGCTGATCAATGGCAGATACAGTATAATTTGAGCAAGTGTGAGGTTATTTACTTTGGAAGCAAAAATAAGAAGGCAGATTACTACCTGAATGGCTGTAAATTGGGAGAGGGGAGTGTGCAGCGTGCAGGTGCAGCAGGTGGTAAAGAAGGCAAATGGCATGTTGGCCTTCATTGCGTGAGGTTTCGAGTACAGGAACAGGGATGTGTTCTTACAACAATACAGGGCCTTGGTGAGGCCACACCTAGAGTATAGTGTGCAATTTTGGTCTCCTTTTCTGAGGAAGGATGTTCTTGCTCCCAAGAGTGCAGTGAAGGTTTACCAGGCTGATTCTGGAGATGGCGGGACAGATGTATGAGGAAAGATTGACTAGGTTAGGATTGTTTTTGTTGGAGTTCAGACGAATGAGGAGGATCTCATAGAGACTTATAAAATTCTAACAGGACTGGACAGGGTAGATGCAGGAAGGATGTTTCCAATGGTGGGGGAGTCTAGAACCAGGGGTCACAGTCGGAGGATTCAGGGTAGACCATTTAGGACGGAGGTGAAGAGACATTTCTTCACCAAAGAGTGGTGAACCTGTGGAATTCATTACCACAGGAAGTAGCTGATGCCAAAACATTGAATGCATTCAAGAGGCAGCTGGATATAGCACTTGGGGTAAATGGGTCAAAGGTTATGGGGAAAAAGCAGAATTAGGCTATTGAGTTGGATGATCAGCCGTGATCTTGATGAATGACGGAGTAGGCTCAAAGAGCCAAATGGCCTCCTCCTGCTCCTATTTTCTCGGTTTCTATGTTTCTACTTTTTCTAAATTCGCAAGTTTGTAATCTGTACCCATTATCCTTGATGAGTGTATCCTAACAGTCTGATTACCATGTTGCAAAACAATTGTTTTGTCCTCTATACCTATAACCTTCCCTGGACCTTTCCATTCATTAAAATTGTCTCTTTTATTGTATACTTTGTCCCTTTGCTGGAAAAAAGTGTTGATGGTCATACATTATACCTTAATGCTCCGCGAATTCTTTTAGAGACTTCTGATTCTAAAAATGCTCTTCTACTTATAAGCAATGGATTTAAATGCTCAGAAAAGACAGAGCTAATTGTTGTCCTTTCCCAAGCTGGAGGCTAGTCATTCAAAATGGACAAAATTTTAGCATTTCTACCAAATACTAATTGACATGAACTATAGTCCCCAACCATCTGCAATGAAAGCTTTGCAGGTACCACCCATGCTAGAGCTGAAATTAACTTGCAATTTGGTCTGTCTGCCAGAATTTTCCGGAGAATCTCATCTATTACCACATAGAACATAGAACATAACAGCGCAGAACAGGCCCTTCGGCCCACGATGTTGCGCCGACCAGTTACAAAAACAATGACCCACTAGCCTATACCAATCCCTTTTCGTCCATAAACCTATCCAGAGATCTCTTAAACGCCCCCAAACTAGACGCATTTACAACTGCAGCAGGCAGGGCATTCCAATCCCTCACCACCCGCTG
Organism: Carcharhinus amblyrhynchos; assembly: GCF_965287045.1. Lineage (NCBI taxonomy): Eukaryota > Metazoa > Chordata > Chondrichthyes > Carcharhiniformes > Carcharhinidae > Carcharhinus > Carcharhinus amblyrhynchos. Next base: position 173,335 of record NC_137332.1, on the reverse strand, counting down.
GGTAAAGAACCTACCCCTGACATCCGTCCTGTAGCTACCCCCCCTTAATTTAAAGCCATGCCCCCTCATGCTAGCTTTCTCCATCCGAGGAAAAAGGCTATCACTATCCACCCTATCTAAACCTCTAATCATCTTATATGTTTCAATAAGATCCCCTCTTAGCCGCCTTCTTTCCAACGAAAACAACCCTAAATCCCTCAGTCTCTCCTCATAGGACCTCCCCACCATACCAGGCAACATCCTAGTAAACCTCCTCTGCACCCTCTCCAACGCCTCCACATCCTTCTTGTAATGCGGGGACCAGAACTGCACACAGTACTCCAAGTGCGGCCGCACTAGAGTAGTGTACAGTTGCAACATTACACTGCGACTCCTAAATTCAATCCCCCTACCAATAAACGCCAAGACACCGTACGCCTTCTTAACAACCTTATCTACTTGATTCCCAACTTTCAGGGATCTATGTACACATACACCTAGATCCCTCTGTTCATCCACACTATTCAAAGTCCTCCCGTTCGCCCTATACTCGACACATCTGTTGCTCCTACCAAAGTGAATTACCTCACACTTCTCCGCATTAAATTCCATCCGCCACCTCTCGGCCCAGCTCTGCAACCTATCTAAGTCTCCCTGCAGACTATGACACCCTTCCTCACAATCTACCACACCTCCAACTTTGGTGTCATCAGCAAATTTACTAATCCACCCAACTATACCCTCATCCAGATCATTAATAAAAATTACAAACAACAGTGGCCCCAAAACAGATCCCTGAGGCACACCACTCGTAACTGTACTCCATGATGAATATTTACCATCCACCACCACCCTCTGTCTCCTATCTGATAGCCAATTCCTGATCCAACTTCCTAGATTACCCACAATCCCATACATCTGCATTTTCTGCAGAAGCCTACCATGGTGAACCTTATCGAACGGTTCCTCTCACACACCCCACTACTAAATTGGCTTTCTGCAGCAGCATTTATGACTACAATATTCATGTTTTCACACATACCCTTAAACTCATTGTTAGCAATTGTCTGTAGGGAACTTTGCCGTTGGCCCCATTTCTGTCCCTTTCCAGTTTTCCATGATCTGATCCAGGATTACTCTCTTTATTACAGAGAACTGTTGATTGACTAAATCTGGTCACTAAATCTACAAAGTGCAAAATGAATATATTGTTTACCTTATCCCAGATCTTAAAGACCATTGCCACAACATTGTTATAATCTCTGGCCAAAGGTAGAGTTACTATCAGTCGTGATGCTTTCCTCCTGTATTCCCTACCAACCTATTTTTTTTTGATTATTAAAAACTTATTGAGTTTTTTGAGAAAGTGACCAAAGAGGTGGATGGGGGTAAGGCAGTTGACATGGTATATATGGACTTTAGTAAGGTGTTTGATAAGGTTCACCATGGAAGGCTTCTGCAGAAAATGCAGATGTATGGGATTGAGGGTGATTTAGGTAATTGGATCAGGAATTGGCTGGCGGATAGGAGACAGAGGGTGGTGGTTGATGGTAAGTATTCGTCATGGAGTTCAGTTACGAGTGGTGTGCCTCAGGGATCTGTTTTGGGGCCACTGCTGTTTGTAATTTTTATAAATGATCTGGATGAGGGTATAGTTGGGTGGATTAGTAAATTTGCTGATGACACCAAAGTCGGAGGTGTGGTAGATAGTGAGGAAGGGTGTCTTAGTTTACAGGGGGACTTGGACAAGTTGCAGAGCTGGGCCGAGAGGTGGCGGATGGAGTTTAATGTAGAAAAGTGTGAGGTAATTCACTTTGGCAGGAATAACAGATATGTAGAGTATAGGGCTAACGGTAGGACTCTGAATAGTGTGGATGAACAGAGGGATCTAGGTGTATGTGTACATAGATCCCTGAAAGTTGGGAATCAAGTAGATAAGGTTGTTAAGAAGGCATACGGTGTCTTGGCGTTTATTGGTAGGGGGATTGAATTTAGGAGCCGCAGCGTCATGTTGCAACTGTACAAAACTCTGGTGTGGCCGCACTTGGAGTAGTGTGTGCAGTTCTGGTCCCCACATTATAGGAAGGATGTGGAGGCTTTGGAGAGGGTGCAGAGGAGGTTTACCAGGATGTTGCCTGGTATGGAGGGGAGGTCCTATGAGAAGAGACTGAGGGATTTGAGGTTGTTTTCATTAGAAAGAAGGTGGCTAAGAAGGGACCTTATTGAAACATATAAGATGATTAGAGGTTTAGATAGGGTGGACAGTGATAGCCTTTTTCCTCGGATGGAGAAAGCTAGCACGAGGGGGCATAGCTTTAAATTGAGGGGTGGTAGTTATAGGACGGATGTCAGGGGTAGGTTCTTTACCCAGAGGGTGGTGAGGGATTGGAATGCCCTGCCTGCTGCAGTTGTAAATGCGCCTAGTTTGGGGGCGTTTAAGAGATCCGTGGATAGGTTTATGGATGGAAAGGGATTGGTTTAGGTTAGAGGGTCATTGCTTTTTAACTGGTCGGCGCAACATCATGGGCCGAAGGGCCTGTTCTGCACTGTAATGTTCTACGTTCTATGTTCTAACCTCACCCTGATCACTGACCTGTCCCATAAGCTTAGTATATAGTGTTGTCTTCAAATCTTACGTCTGCATCCTTTAATAAAATTTTCAGCCTCAGAGGAGACGGATGCACAATTTGTTGATGCAGCTTCAACACAATGATCCTTTTATCAACTAAAGTTCCATTTCTGGATGCTATAACACTTCCTTAACCTCTGTACCCAAAAAATTATTTTCATTAACAGAATACGATAGTGTCCCAACTGTGTAAATGTTTTTCCAAAAACTGCTGCCTTATCGTTTTCCATATCCAGTTTTACATGTGCTTTCATCATCGATGGTCTATTCAGAAGCAAAGGTATATTTATAGAACATAGAAAACTACAGCACAAACAGGCCCTTTGGCCCACAAGTTGCACCGATCATATCCCTACCTACTAGGCCTATCTATAACTCTCAATCCCATTAAATCCCATGTACTCATCCAGAAGTCTCTTAAAAGACCCCAATGAGTTCGCCTCCACCACCACCGACGGCAGCCGATTCCACTCACTCACCACCCTCTGAGTGAAAAAGTTACCCCTGACATCTCCTCTGTACCTACTCTCCAGCATCTTAAACCTGTGTCCTCTTGTGGCAGCCGTTTCAGCCCTGGGAAAAAGCCTCTGAAAATCCACTCGATCAATACCTCTCAACATCTTATATATATATCTCTATCAGGTATAGAGATATATAAGGTATATATCAGGTATGTAAAGAGATGAGGGAGGAGTTGGCTAAGGTAGACTGGAGCAAAGACTTTATGGTGGGACAATTGAGGAACAGTGGAGGACTCTCAAAGTGATCTTTCACAGTGCTCAGCAAAAAAAAACCAGTGATAAGGAAGGACTGTAGAAAAAGAGATAATCAGCCAGGGCTATCTAAGGAAATAAAGGAGGGGATCAACTTGAAAGAAAATGCATATAAAGTGGCAAAGATTAATGGGAACCTAGCAGATTGGGAAATCTTTAAAAGTCGGCAGAAAGCCACGAGAAAAGGTATAAAGAAGAGTAAGATGGATTATGAGAATAAACTAACTCAGAATATAAAAACGGATAGCAAATCTTTTCATTCAGAGGGTGGTGAGTGAGTGGAATCGGCTGCTGTCGGTGGTGGTGGAGGTGAACTCGTTGGGGTCTTTTAAGAGACTTCTGGATGAGTACATGGGATTTAATGGGTTTGAGGGTTATAGATAGGCCTGGTAGATAGGGATATGATCAGCTCAACTTGTTGGCCGAAGGGCCTGTTTGTGCTGTAGTGTTCTATGTTCTATAAATGTTTCTATAAATATATAAAGTGAAAAAGAGTGGCTAAAGTAAACATTGGTCCTTTAGATAACCAGAAGGGAGATGCAATGTAGAATTATAAGAGATAGGATTTATAATCATCTAGAAAGAAATAATTTGATTAGGGATAGTCAACGTGGTTTTGTGAAGGGTAGGTCGTGCCTCACAAACCTAATTGAGTTCTTTGAGAAAGTGACCAAAGAGGTGGATGAGGGTAAAGCAGTAGATGTGGTGTATATGGATTTCAATAAAACATTTGATAAGGTTCCCCACAGTAAGCTGTTGCAGAAGATATGGAGGCATGGGGTTGAGGGTGATTTAACGGTTTGGATCAGAAATTGGCTAGCTGATAGAAGACAGAGGGTAGTGGTTGATGGGAAATATTCAACCTGGAGTTCAGTTACTAGGGGTGTACCTCAAGGATCTGTTTTGGGGCCACTGCTGTTTGTCATTTTTATAAATGACCTGCATGAGGGTGTAGAAGTATGGGTTAGTAAATTTGCAGATGTCACTAAAGTCGTTGGAGTTGTAGACAGTGCAGAAGGATGTTGCAGGTTACAGAGGGACATAGATAAGCTGCAGAGCTGGGCTGAGAGGTGGCAAATGGAGTTTAATGCGGAAAAGTGTGAGGTGATTCACTTTGGAAGGAGTAACCGGAATACAGAGTACTGGGCTAATGGTAAGATACTTAGTAGTGTGGATGAGCAGAGAGATAGAACATAGAACATTACAGCGCAGGTCGGCCCTCAATGTTGCGCCGACCTCAGTGTCCATGTGCATAGATCCCTGAAAGTTGGCATCCAGGTTGATAGTGTTGTTAAGAAGGCGTACAGTGTACAAAGAACAATGAACAGTACAGCACAGGAAACAGGCCCTTCGGCTCTCCAAGCCTGCACCGCTCATTGGTCCAACTAGACCATTTGTTTGTATCCCTCCATTCCCAGTCTGCTCATGTGACTTTCCAGATAAGTCTTAAACCATCCCAACGTGTCCGCCGCCACCACCCTCTGTGTAAAAAACGTCCCTCTGATATCTGAGTTAAACCTCGCCCCCCCTCACCTTGAACCTGTGACCCCTCGTGATTGTCACCTCCGACCTGGGAAAAAGCTTCCCACTGTTCACCCTATCCATACCCCTCATAATTTTATACATCTCTATGAGGTCTCCTCTCATTCTCTGTCTTTCCAGGGAGAACAACCCCAGTTTACCCAATCTCTCCTCATAGCTAAGACCCTCCATACCAGGGAACATCCTGGTAAACCTTCTCTGTACTCTCTCCAAAGCCTCCACGTCCTTCTGGTAGTGTGGCGACCAGAACTGGACGCAGTATTCCAAATGTGGCCTAATCAACATTCTATATAGCTGTAATATCAGACTCCAGTTTTTATACTCTATGCCCCATCCTATAAAGGCAAGCATCCCATAAGCCTTCTTCAATACCTTCTCCACCTGTGCTGCCACTTTCAAGGATCTGTGGACTTGCACACCCAGGTCCCTTTGTGTGCCGATACTCTTGATGGTTCTGCCATTAATTGTATAACTCCCCCCTACATTAGTTCTTCCAAAATGCATCACTTCGCATTTATCTGGATTAAATTCCCGGTGTGTTAGCTTTTATTGGTAGAGGGATTGAGTTTAGGAGCCATGAAGTCATGTTGCAGCTGCACAAAACTCTGGTGCGGCCGCACTCGGAGTATTGTGTACAGTTCTGGTCGCTACATTATAGGAAAGATGTGGAAGCATTGGAAAGGGTGCAGAGGAGGTTTACCAGGATGTTGCCTGGCATGGAGGGGAAGGTCTTATGAGGAAAGGCTGAGGGACTTGAGGTTGTTTTTGTTAGAGAGAAGAAGGTTAAGAGGTGACTTAATTGAGGCATACAAGATGATCAGAGGATTAGATAGGGTGGACAATAAGAGCCTTTTTCCTTGTTTGGAGATGGTTAGCACAAAGGGACATAGCTTTAAATTGAGAGGTGACAGATATAGGACAGATGTCAGAGATAGGTTCTTTACTCAGAGAGTAGTAAGAGCTTAGAATGCCGTGCCTGCAACAGTAGTGGATCCGCCAACATTAAGGGCATTTAAATGGTCATTGGATAAACATATGGATAATATTGGAATAGTGTAGGTTAGAAGGGTTTTAGATTGGTTTCACAGGTCGGCACAACATCAAGGGTCTGTACTGTGCTGTAATGTTCTATGTAATACTTGGAAATGAGAAAATGCCTGAGGCATTGAGCAGATATTCACAGTGGGAGACACAAATAACATGCCAATAATTGATGACAGGAAGGGTTAGGGTTAGGGTTAGGGCCTCCTCGTCCTGATGGAATGCACCCCAAGGTACTAAAACAGATAGCGGGAGAAATAGCGAATGCACGAGTGGTAATTAACCATAATTCACTGGACTTTGGATGGTTCCCATATCAGTTACATGGATTAGATGGTTTAGAGGGATATGGGCCAAATGCAGGTAATTGGAACTAGCTTAGTGGTAAAAACTGGGCAGTGTGGATAAGTTGGGCCAAAGGGCCTGTTTCCTTGCTGTAAACTTTTATGAGTCTATGACTCTAAAGGCGTGGTGTGTTATGTGTAGAATTGTGAGAGCTGTAGAATAATTCACCTAAGGTCAGATTTGATGGTTATTTCACTTTCATACAAATTGCTCTCTTTTGCTGCTTGCCAAGAATCAAAGCTTGTATTTAACTCTGTCAAATCTTCAAAAACCTGTGCTACCATTTAGCTCCCCCTTCAAGCAACATGTCATCCTGACTCAGGATTACGTTGCAGTTCTTTCACTTTACCAACTGTCACTGGTTGAAATCCTAGAACTCCCTTCCTAACAGCAATGTGGGTGTAACCTATAACAAATGAAGTGTAGCAATTCAACAAAGTGACTCACAACTACTTTCAGAAGAGCAATTAGGAAAGGATAATAAATGTGGGCCTGACCAATGATGCTCACATTTCATGAAAGAATAAAAAGTTTTTAATTTGACAATATAGAGAAAGTATTTCTGATCATGGCCCTGTATTTTTATAGACTATCACAGATGCCAGGTGTCATGCAATCCGAGATGCCCAGATTCTGGAGAAAGAGCAGATTGAGAAAGAAATGATGGAGGAGGAGGCACGACTGGATAAGATGATGGAGGTGGATCGTCAGAAAGCCATCAAGATGCAGGATGAGCTTGAACGTATCAGGAAAGAAAATAGGTTGAGGTAAGAGAGAGCAAAAGAAAGAACAATCTTTCTTTTGAGAGAGGAAATCAAAGGGCAAGACTTGGACTGAGAGAAGACAAGAGCACAACAGAACAAACAGGAGCAGAACAGATAAGGAACAAAAGAGAGTAAGCAAGACAGAGAAGGAATGAGAAAGAGGGAGAGAGAGGCATGGATTGCGACACTGAGAACAAGACAGAAGCTGAGGCATGGGCTCAGGGCAGGATGAGAAAACCAGACAGAGAGTGAGCCAACAGATAAAGGGAGTGAGATAGACAGAGGGAATGAGACAGAGTAAAACAGGCAGACAGACAGAGAAAGGGTAAGAGATAGAGATAGACTGACATGGATTGAGAAAGGGCAGGGAACATGAGAAAGAGGGAGACAGACACAGAGAGGGAGGAGGAGGATGGGAAAGAGAGATGACAGGATGGAGTGATTGTGTCTAATTCCACCATTTGCTGTCCCAGGGCCAAAGCTCACATCATTCAGCAGATTGAGGAGAGAGAACAAGAACGGATGTTGCAATTGGAACATAAAGCATTGAAGGCAATAGAGAGAGTTCAGGCAATGGAGAAAATGCAACAGGAAGATCTGGAGGTAAGACAGAAAGACAGACTGAGAGAATGAGACTGACAGTGAGAGGAAGAGAAATAGAGTGAGTGAGCAAGAGCCAGAGTCAGAGACCATGGGCGGAATTTTATGACCTTTTTACACCCATTTTGTGGTGGGAAAATGTTGTAAAATTGGGCGTAAAACAGCTAGAGGGAATGGTGCCCAATTTACGGCACCCGGATTTCTAACGCGGTCAGCTTCTCACTGGAAATGGGCCAGAAGCTGATTAATTTATTGAAATTTATGCAGATGCTGTTTTGCATCTGCTTTGTGAGCCCAGCGCTCAATCGTCTGGGCTCGCTGGCCTTTGTAACCTTGCTGGGAGAAGTTTCTCTGGTGAGGAAAACACCTGCTCCCCACAAATGTGGAACAGTCGTGTTGGCCTTGAAGGTGGAACTGGGGTGGGGGAGCTATTTGAGGCTACCTGCAGTAGCAGGGGCCCAACAGCTCTCTCTCTGTCAGACCCCTGCCACTGTTATTGCGCATGTGCAGCATTAGAGATCTGCACATGTGCAATATCTCCCTCTACAGGCTGGCTGGTGAATTAAGCCCCACCCACAGCATCTCTGGCTTGAAATTGACTTGCCCAAAATTTCAGAGACAGATTGCATAAGATTGGACCTGAAACCCGCCCAAAAACCGGATCAATAACTTTCCCATTTTCAGATTTGCTAGACACTGAAAAAAATCTCATAAAGTTCTATCCCATGGGCGAGATTTTGCTGGATATCAGCAAAGGCTAATAGTGGGTAGTAAAAGCGGTATTTAGCTTACCAAAAGCAGTGGTGGCTTTTCCCAACATACTGTGCGCCACCTAGAGAAAAAAAATGAGGCCACTGGATTCAGGCCAGAAAGGGTGCACGAATGGTCTTTGATTCGCTCGCCCCGCCACAACTTCAGCACGTTAATGATGGGGGGTGCTACATTAAAAGGCCAACCTACTGCTCACCAGCCACTTCTCGTTAGTTGGTGGCAAGTGATGGCTGGAAGGAAAGCTGCCCCCAAGTTCTCAGATGCCTCCTTCCTATTGGATGCAATGGTGATGTGGCATGATGTTCTGTACCTGCACACAGGGAGGAGACCATCTCGCAGGCACACCAACCCAATAAGAGTGGTGGTGGTAGCAATGTGGGAAAGAACCCAATGCAGAGGATAGGCTTCAAGTGCCCCAAAAGGATGAATGATCTCCATTCTGCCAAGATAAGTTAACCTTCTCATTACTTTCAACCAACAACCCACCATGGATCTTCAGAAGGAACTCTGCAAATGCAGCAATGAAAATGTAGCAAAACTTACTCCAATTTATAAATCAAATAAAAGGTTTCATGAAGAAACTTCATTCTTCAAACTTGAGGCCTCGCCCTGGGCCACTCCACATAATTCCCAATAGGTTCTTATTTGCAATAAGTCAACTGGTCAGCTGACCATCACATACTTCTGTAATTGGTTCCATGGTTTACTGGGTCAGCTGACTCTTACAGCATGTTACCACTGGTCACCTTACATCGGATACAAAGTTGTCATCAGTTTACATTCTAACAGATTCCCTTTTTCTCAAAATATTTTAAGACAACCATCCTCCAGTATTCTTAATAACTTTCCAGTACCTGTGCCCCTTTTACCTGTAGATTTGCACCAACTCAGTTAAGTTTGGAAACTTTCTTGTTTTCCAGCATTTGTTTAATGCTGACCAAATTAATTCTTAGTCATTTCTCTGTTTCATTTTTTGTTGAGTAAACATTGTCCTATAAAGACCGGTTGTCCATATAAGACTCAACTGGAACTTTCTTACCCGATGTGCCCATAAAAAATAATTCTGTTAATGTGTCTGACAAATATATCCCCATATCCAATGCCTCCACTAACACTAGGGTCTCAGACGCTAATGTGCTTTTGATCACCCTTTATATTTTCTTTCTTCCTAGACAAAGAGCAACATTTTCCTTCCTTACCTACCAGGAATATTATGAATCTGGCCCCACTTGAATATCCATTTGCGAGATTGGCATGTGAAGCATTATTAAACACAACCAATTTCATATCTTCCTGTTCTCCTAGTGCTGGGAATTTAATTACACACTCTTCTAATCTTAACTTTTAAATGTTTTATTAGCCCTCAGGATCTCTCTTCAACATATTACTGAGCTCTAGGATGTTTGAGCTCCCATTTGGTCTTGTCTGTGTGCACAGCCAATTTAGCTGTCCTATCATATTCCTCAACAATTCTGTTTCTTTTTTGTTGGCCTGTTCCTCTTTTTCCATTGACCTCTCTCTGATGATGGCAATGGGATTGATACTGTTTAGCTATCCCTGTTGAGTCATCGTTATACCAGATGTATGTTGGATATCAAGACCAAGATATAGAAAAGCACCAGCTGTTTGACTCCCTACTTTAAATCCTGTTATCAGCTTCTCTATTATCCTTTTTTTCAAATTATTCTGTGCCACCCCATAGGAAATCATCCACATGCATCACAAAAATTCCAGCTAATTTTCCTTTAGCCTCCCAGTAAAACATTGCTGGATCTGCATTTAACTGGACACAGCCAGCCTTCAGCAATACAGATCGTACAGAGAAATACCAAACCCTTGATGCATCACTTAACCCATTACGCATTTGTTCAATTTCCACAAATGTCCCTGTGTATTACCTGCTTCCTTGGGTGGTCTCAAAAAACTTTTCTCTGAAATGTTTGGTCTTACAGAAATGCTGTTTTGCTGTCTATTAGCTTCATACTAGATTAGCCTGTTATCGGCCCTATCAAAATCCATGATATACTCTTCCATGGACTGAGTATCTTGTCTCCTCATCCTGTCAAAAATCATCCATTCTTCATAATTCTCCAAGAGCTTATCTTTCTGGTAAAACTTATCTAAGTATTGCAGCAGGAACTGTAGCCCTTCTTCTCTATTTAGAGCATCTGCTGTCCAATTGGAAAATACTTTGCTCCTTATCTTGCTCCTAATTGCAAATGACACAGCAAATGCCATACTTGTCTTTTTTTTCGGTATTGTGGTGACAGGGGTCCACATTTCCACCTCTGCCTTCCATTGTTGATATGGTTTGGCATCTGAAATGACAGGGGGACAATCCAATCCCACCAGTTTACTTCTACCTTCTACAGTTGTTATAGTAATTCTTCAAAAACAAACACCAAGTTATGATAGGTTTTCCTCTGCTACCAATGTTGGCTCTTGTTTCTAAAGGTCCCTGCCATGCACAAATGAAATCTCCTTTCTTTTGTAGGCAAGTTTAAAGCAGCCCAGAGTGTCCTCTAGCCAGGCCAGTTCTTCCACCAGCATAGATGATTTCTCAGATGCTGAGATTGAAGAGTCACCACAACTTTCACTCACACCCTCCACTAGCACAGAGACACAGAGACACATATCTTTTGGGACTCAGTTTTAGAGAAGCCAAAATCTGGTGAGCATCTCACTTTTTCTAATCAACACCAGGTGGAGGCAGAGACATCCCAGGCTGCCAGCACATGTAGGATTGCTGGGGGCCAGGAATCTGAGCCCCAGTCAGGTGACATGCATCTGGACCTGGTCATGCCTCAGTTACATAAGAACATAAGAACATAAGAAATAGGAGCAGGAGTAGGCCATCTAGCCCTTTGAGCCTGCCCCGCCATTCAATAAGATCATGGCTGATCTGTCGTGGCTCAGTTCCACTTTCCCGCCCTCTCCCCATAACCCTTAATCCCCTCTCCTATCAAAAACCCATCAACCCGCGTCTTAAAAATATTTAGCGAGGCAGCCTCCACCACTTCAACGGGCAGAGAATTCCAGAGATTCACCACCCTTTGAGTGAAGAAGTTCCTCCTCAACTCCGTTCTAAACCGCCCCCCCTTTATCTTGAGGCTGTGCCCCCTAGTCCTACTGTCTTTTTTGAGCAGGAAGAGTCTCTCCACCTCTATCCTATCCATCCCATTCATCATCTTATACGTCTCAATGAGATCTCCCCTCATTCTTCTAAACTCTAACGAGTACAAGCCTAGTTTATTCAGCCTCTCCTCATAGCTCAAGTTACTGGAGCTCCAAAGGCAAAGTTGAGAATATCAGGCACTTTGGAGGACAAATCAATGTAGAACATACAAGGTAAATGGTAGGACACTGAAGAGTGCAGTAGAACACAGGAATCATAGAACAACATAGAACATAGAACACTACAGCACAAACAGGCCCTTCGGCCCACAAGTTGCGCTGATCACATCAATACCTACCAATCCATAGACCTATCTATAACCCCCAATCCCATTAAATCCCATATACTCATCCAGAAGTCTTTTAAAAGACCCCAGCGAGTTTGCCTCCACCACCACTGACGGCAGCCGATTCCATTCACTCACCACCCTCTGAGTGAAAAACTTACCCCTAACATCACCTCTGTACTTGCTTCCCTGCACCTTAAATCTGTGTCCTCTCGTAGCGACCATTTCAACCCGGCGAAATAGCCTCTGAGAATCCACCCTATCTATTCCTCTCAACATTTTATAAACTTCTATCAGGTCACCTCTCAACCTTCGTCTCTCCAGGGAAAAGAGTCCCAGCTCCCTCAACCTAACTTCATAAGGCATGCCTCCCAGTCCAGGCAACATCCTTGTAAATCTCCTCTGTACCCTTTCAATAGCTTCTACGTCCTTCCTATAGTGAGGCGACCAGAACTGCGCACAGTACTCCAAGTGGGGCCTGACAAGGGACTTATAAAGTTTCAGCATTACCTCCCGACTCCTAAACTCAATCCCTCGATTAATGAAGGCCAGTACACCATACGCCTTCTTGACCACATCCTCCACCTGCGAGGCTGATTTAAGAGTCCTATGGACCCGGACCCCAAGATCCTTTTGCTCTTCAACACTGCTTAGACTCCTGCCCTTGATAGTGTACTCGTTCATCCCGTTGGTTCTGCCAAAATGGACCACTACACATTTATCCGCGTTGAAGTCCATCTGCCACTTCTCCGCCCAGTCTTGCATCCTATTTATGTCCTACTGCAACTTCTGACATCCCTCCAGACTATCCACAACACCACCGACCTTCGTGTCATCGGCGAACTTACTAACCCATCCCTCCACTTCCTCATCCAGGTCATTTATGAAAATGACAAACAGCAAGGGTCCTAGAACAGATCCCTGGGGCACTCCACTGGTGACCGACCTCCATGCAGAAAAAGACCCATCCACAACTACTCTCTGCCTTCTGCAGGCAAGCCAGTTCTGGATCCACAAGGCCAAAGGCCCTTGGATCCCATGCCCTCTCACCTTCTCAAGAAGTCTTGCATGGGGGACCTTATCAAACGCCTTGCTGAAGTCCATGTAAACCACATCCACTGCTCTTCCTTCGTCAATGTGTTCCTTAAATAATTCCTTAAAAGTGGCGTCACAGATAGATAGGGTCGTAAAGAGTGCTTTTGGTACATTGGCCTTTATAAATCAAAGTATTAAGTATAAGAGTTGGAATATTATGGTGAGGTTGTATAAGACATTGGTGAGGCCGAATTTAGAGTATTGTGTGCAGTTTTGGTCACCTAATTACAGGAAGGATATTAATAAAATTGAAAGAGTGCAGAGAAGGTTTACAAGGATGTTGCCAGGACTTGAGAAACTGAGTTACACAGAAAGGTTGAATAGATTACAACTTTATTCCCTGGAGCGTAGAAGAATGAGGGGAATTTTGATAGAAGTGTATAAAATTATGATGGGTATAGATAGAGTGAATGCAAGCAGACTTTTTCCACTGAGGCTAGAGGAAAAAAAAACCAGAGGGCATGGGTTAAGGGTGAAGGGGGAAAAGTTGAAAGGGAATATTAGGGGGGGCTTCTTCACACAGAGAGTGGTGGGAGTGTGGAATGAGCTGCCGGATAAAGTGGTAAATGCAGGCTCACTTTTAACATTTAAGAAAGACTTGGACAGGTACATGGATGAGAGGGGTGTGGAGGGATATGGTCCTGGTGCAGGTCAGTGGAACTAGGCAGAAAAATGGTTTGGCACAGACAAGAAGGGCCAAAAGGCCTGTTTCAGAGCTGTAATGTTCTATAGTTTTATAGTTCTATGGATGTCAGCTACACTCTTCAGAGTGAGAGACAACAGGGAGGAATTCTAATGCCTTCTATCTGAGATAATTGTGCCGGAGCTTCAATGAAATGAGGTTAACACAGTGTGAGTGACAGTCGCCATGGAGGCTGCAGCAGCACATGCACCTCATGGTGCAGGCACTTGTCGGGTTCCATAAATGCCATCGCCAGAGGACAGCTAGGCTTCCTGAGCTTCATCCAGCTGCCCTTCCATCCCAAGGAGGAAGCCAGGGACACACAAACATCCATAGAGAGGAGGAGCAGCTGGTGCACACCCCAGAACCATCTACCCATTTGACATTCGTGTCCAGCCCATCAGAACCCCTCTTCCTGTGATCACATCAGCTGCAGTTCCAGAAGCCGAGGAGGGTGGCACTGCAGGTCGGTACACACCTGGGTCTTGGCCCTCCAGAAAATGGCCACCACGATCATCACAGACAATAAGATGTAGCAGACAGAAGGCTGCCTCCATCTCCGCCATGGACCATGGAAATGTGGCAGGATATAATGGCAGGCTTAGAAAGGTTAAGAAGCTCCAGTTGCGCAGCATGGACATGGGTGTGAAGCACTTGTAGATAGTGTTCACCTCTGTAAATAAACTCTCACTGATTGGACCCTTTTTATGGTTCTTTCTGATCTGTGTTTATGGTCCCCATCATTACATTGGACTCCTGGACCAGGAAAAGACAAGATGCTCAGTCCAGTGATTCCTCCATGTGCTTTCTCAAGATTACCAGCACATTGGTGATACCCCTTCTCAGTGACTTAACACATCATTCATATCTGTTTCTCTTGGAAATGAGGATGTCTCCTACAAGGCTTGCATCGGACGTTCCAATCATTTCCTATATGTGCTTTCTGCAACCATTGACCTGCTGTTGGCCTATTTCAGTTGTCTCAGTCTGCATGACGCTGCACCTCAAGGACACAGCTCACCAATGATAACCTTAGATCAGGAGAGGTGAAACTCACTGCATGGCATCACCATAAAAACATAGAAAATAGGGAGTTGGGCATTCAGCCCTTTGAGTCTGTTCTGCCATCCATTATGACCATGGCTGACCATCCAACTCAATAACCTAATCCTGCCTAACTGCCCTCCCTTTGCCTCAAGTCCTACATCTATCTGCTCCTTGAAAACCCACAACATTTTAACTGCTTTCTGTGGTAGTGAATTACACAGGCTGACCACTCACTGGGTGAAGACACTTCTCCTCACCTCTGTCCTAAACGCTCTACCCTGTATTCTCAGGCTCTGATCCCTGGTCCTGGCCAAGCCCCCACCACTTCTTGCATCTACCCTGTCTAGTCCTATTAGAATTTTATTGGTTTCTTTGAGATTCCCCCCTCATTCTTTTGAACACCAGCAAATCCAATCCTAACCAACTCATTCTCTCCTCCCACCATCCCAGGAATCAGTCTGGTAAACCATCTCTGCATTCCCCCTAGTGCAAGAACATCCTTTCTCAGATAAGAAGACCAAAATTGCACACAATATTCCAGGTGTGGTCTCACCAAGGCCCTGCGTAATTGGAACAACACATCCCTGCTTCTATACTCAAATCCTCTTGCTAACATATCATTTGCCTTTTTTACTACCTGCTGTACTTATATGCTTACCTTTAGTGATTGGCATGTGAGGACACCCAGGCCTCGTTGCACATTCCCCTCTCCTAATTTATGGACATTCAGATAGTAGTCTGCCTTCCTGTTTTTGCTACCAGTGTGCTTAACTTCACATTTACCAGTGTTATACTGCATGTGCCATTCATTTGCCCAATTACTCAATTTGTCCAAATCACACTGAAATATCTTTGCATCCTCCTCACAGCTCACTCTCCCACTGAGCTTTGTGTCATCTGCAAATTTGGAGATATTACATTTAGCTCCCCCATCTAAATCATTATTATATAAAGTGAATATCTGGGGCCCCAGCACTGATCCCTGATCTATCCTATTAGTTACTGCCTGCAGCAGTTGTGGACTCGTCAACTTTAAGGGTGTTCAAATGGTCAGTGGATAGGCATATGGATAACATTGGAATAGTTTAGGTTAGAGGATCATTACATTGGTTCCACTGGTCGGTGCAACATCGAGGGCCGAAGGGCCTGTACTGCGCTGTAATGTTCTATGTTCTATTTTGAAAATGACCTGTTTATTCTTAGTCTTTGTTTTCTGTCTGCCTGTCAGTTTTCTATCCATCTCAATACACTACCCCAAATCCCATGCATCATAAGGTCAGAAGTGGGGATGTTCACCAATGATTGCATAATGTTCAGCACCATTCGTGACTGCTCAGATACTGAAGTAGTCCATGTTCAAATGCACAAGATCTGGACAATATCCAGGCTGGGATTGACAAGTGGCAAATAACATTCATGCCACACAAGTGCCAGGCAATGGCCATAACCAATAAGAGACACTGTACCCACTTCCCCTTAACATTCAATAGTGTCACTGAATCCCCCACTGTCAACATCTTTGGGGTTGCCATTGACCAGAAGCTCAACTGGACTCACCACATAAACACAGTGGCTACAAGAGCAGGCCAGAGGCTAGGAATTGTTCCCCAGAGCTTGCCTACCATCTACACGGCACAAGTCAGGAGTAAGATGGAATAATCTCTACTTGTCTGGATGGGTGCGGCTCCAACAACACTCAAGAAGCTCAACACCAGCCAGGACAAAGCAGCTCACTTGATTGGCACGACCTTACTGACTACTGACCAATCAGCTCTCTCCATTGTAGCCTCTACTACTGCAACTGGGGAAGACGACTATTTGAAAGTTATAAAGGAAAGAAGAAAAGCAAAAACACCTCTTTCTACTCTGCACCCAAGTCCAACTATGCTCCAAATTACTAAAATCTGTCCTCACTCTGGCTGTGTCTCATTCAGGATGTGCTCTATCACACTGCTCATGTGAAAAGTTCAATGAATGAAGGGGCATCACACAGGAATCTATCAAATACTAGCAAGAATAGACAGGTAGATGCAGGATGGATGACTCCAATGGTGGGGGAGTTTACACAGTAAAAAGTCTGACAACACCAGGTTTAAGTCCAACCGATTTATTTGATAGTAAACTCAGTTTACAATCAGGGGTTATAGTCTTAAGGATAGAACTGAAATGAGATTTCTTTACACAGAGAATAGTAAGCCTATGGAATTTGTTACTAAAGAGAGTGGTTCAGGCCAAAAAGATGCATGTTTTCAAGAAGGAGTTAGATATAACTTTTGGGGTGAAAGAGATCAAAGAATATGGGGAGAGGCAGGATCAGCTGTGATCACAACAAATGGCAGATCAAGTCCAAAGGGCTAAATGGCCTACTTCTGTTCCTATCTTATGTACTGATCCCACGGCAATCCTCCTGCAATGAAGGAACTACGTAGAACATAGAACATTACAGCACAGTGAGTGCCAAAGGGCCTGTAATGTTGCACCAACCTGTGAAACCAATCTAAAGCCCATCTAACCTACACTATTCCAATATCATCCATATGTTTACCCAATGACCATTTAAATGCCCTTAATGTTGGCGAGTCCACTACTGTTGCAGGTAGGACATTCCACGCTCTTACTACTCTCTGAGTAAAGAACCCACTTCTGACATCTGTCCTAAATCTATCACCCCTCAATTTAAAGTTACGTCCCCTCGGGCTAGCCATCTCCATCCGAGAAAAAAGTATCACCCAATCCAACCTATCAAATCCTCTGATCATCTTATATAGAACATAGAACATAGAACATAGAACACTACAGCACAAACAGGCCCTTCGGCCCACGAGTTGCACCGATCACATCAACACCTATCTATAACCCCCAATCCCATAGAACCCCATATACTCATCCAGAAGTCTTTTAAAAGACCCCAGCGAGTTTGCCTCCACCACCACTGACGGCAGCCGATTCCATTCACTCACCACCCTCTGAGTGAAAAACTTACCCCTAACATCACTTCTGTACTTTCCTCCCCGCACCTTAAATCTGTGTCCTCTCGTAGCGACCATTTCAACCCGGGGAAATAGCCTCTGAGAATCCACCCTATCTATTCCTCTCAACATTTTATAAACCTCTATCAGGTCGCCTCTCAACCTACGTCTCTCCAGGGAAAAGAGACCCAGTTCCCTCAACCTAACTTCATAAGGCATGCCTCCCAGTCCAGGCAACATCCTTGTAAATCTCCTCTGTACCCTTTCAATACCTTCTACGTCTTTCCTATAGTGAGGCGACCAGAACTGCGCACAGTACTCCAAATGAGGCCTGACAAGGGTCTTATAAAGTTGCAGCATTACCTCCCGACTCCTAAGCTCAATCCCTCGATTTATGAAGGCCAGTACACCATACGCCTTCTTGACCACCTCTTCCACCTGCGAGGCCGATTTAAGAGTCCTGTGGACCCGGACCCCAAGATCCTTCTGCTCCTCAACACTACCAAGACTCCTGCCCTTGATAGTGTACTCGTTCATCCCGTTGGTTCTGCCAAAATGGACGACTACACATTTATCCGCGTTGAAGTCCATC
The DNA here is from genome assembly GCF_965287045.1 of Carcharhinus amblyrhynchos. Taxonomy (NCBI): domain Eukaryota; kingdom Metazoa; phylum Chordata; class Chondrichthyes; order Carcharhiniformes; family Carcharhinidae; genus Carcharhinus; species Carcharhinus amblyrhynchos. The sequence continues at coordinate 155,045 of NC_137332.1, read as the reverse complement.
TGCCACTTCTCCGCCCAGTCCTGAATCCTATTTATGTCCTGCTGCAACTTTTGCCGTTCTTCCAGACCATCCACAACACCACCGACCTTTGTGTCATCAGCAAACTTACTTACCCATCCCTCCACTTCCTCATCCAGGTCATTTATGAAAATGACAAACAGCAAGGGTCCTAGAACAGATCCCTGGGGCACTCCACTGGTGACTGACCTCCATTCAGAAAAAGACCCATCCACAACCACTCTCTGCCTTCTGCAAGCAAGCCAGTTCTTGATCCACAAGGCCAAAGGCCCTTGGATCCCATGCCCTCTCACCTTCTCAAGAAGTCTTGCATGGGGGACCTTATCAAACGCCTTGCTGAAGTCCATGTACACCACGTCCACGGCACTTCCTTCGTCAATGTGTTCAGTCACATTATCGAAGAACTCAACTAGGCTCGTAAGGCACGACCTGCCCTTGACAAATCCATGCTGACTATTCCTGATCATGTCAAACCTCTCCAAATGGTCGTAAATCTTGTCCCTCAGAAGCCTTTCCATCGGCTTACCAACCACTGAGGTCAGACTCACCGGTCAGTAATTTCCCGGGCTATCTCTGTTCCCTTTCTTGAAAATAGGGACTACATCCGCAATCCTCCAATCTTCCGGAACCTCTCCCGTCTCCATTGACGACGCAAAGATCATCGCCAGGGGCTCTGCAATCACTTCCCTTGCCTCCCACAGTAACCTGGGGTATATCCCATCTGGTCCCGGCGACTTATCAATCTTGATAGAATTCAAAAGTTCTAATACATCCTCCACCTTAATATCCACATACTCAATCTTTTCCATCTGCTGCAAATCCGTAGCAAAATCTCCCAGATCAGCTTCCACCGTGAATACTGAGGCAAAGTACTCATTAAGCACCTCTGCCATTTCTTCTGGTTCCACACAGACCTTACCCCCTTCACCTTTTATAGGTCCTATCCCTTCTCTTCTCATCCTTTTACCTTTCACATATTTATAAAAGGCCTTGGGATTCTCCTTAATCTTACCCGCCAAGGTCTTCTCATGACCCCTTCTGGCTCTCCTAATTTCCCTTTTAAGCTCCTTTCTACAGTCCTTATACTCCTCAAGATCCTTAACCTCTCCTAGTTCCCTGAACCTTTTGTACACTTTCCCTTTCCTCCTGACTAGGTTCAACACAGCCTTCGTGCACCACGGTTCCCGCGACCTACCAAAACCCCCTTGTCTCATCAGAACGTTGTCATGCAGAGCTCCAGACAAACATTCCTTGAATATCCGCCACCTTCCTTCGGTACTTTTCCCTAAGAACGCCTCCTTCCAGTTTATTTGTCCAAGTAACTTCCTGACTTCTTCGTATCTCCCCTTACTCCAGACAAACACCTTCCTAGCCTGCCTGATCCTATCTCGTTCCAATGCAATTGTGAAGGAGATAGAATTATGGTCACCATTCCCAAGATGCTCTCCTACCGAGAGATCCATCACCTGCCCTGGTTCATTCGCCAGCACCAGGTCAAGTACAGCCTCTCCCCTCGTAGGCTTATCCACATACTGTGTCAGGAAAACTTCCTGAACACACCTAACAAACTCCTCCCCATCCAAACCCCTTACCCTAGGGATATTCCAGTCGATGTTTGGGAAATTAAAGTCTCCCATCACGACAACTCTGTTACTACTACATCTCTCTAGGATCTGTTTCCCTATCTGCACTTCAACTTCCCTGTCACTATTGGGTGGCCTATAGAATACACCCAGCAAAGTTTTTGACCCTTTGCTGTTCGTAACTTCCACCCACAGAGACTCTGTAGATAGTCCCTCCACGGCATCCTCTATCTCTGCAGCCATGACACTGTCCCTGATCAACAGTGCCACTCCACCACCTCTTCTGCCATCCTCCCTGTCCTTCCTGAAGCATCTGACTCCTGGCACCTGAAGTACCCAGTCCTGTCCCTGAGACATCCAAGTCTCCGTAATGGCCACCACATCACAATCCCAAGCAGCAATCCACGCCCTAAGCTCATCTACCTTATTCACTACACTCCTTGCATTAAAATATATACACTTCACCCCCTCAGTCTGGGCATTTCCCTTCTCCACCCCCTGTCTAACCTCCCTCCCATACTGCCTGCGGTCCTCCCCTACCTGGGAGCTAACCTCCTCCGTCCCAGTTTCCCCATCACAATTCCCTCCCTGCTTAATATGCTGCTATTAAGTTACCTCTTAACCTTCTCTTTAACGAAAACAGCCTCAAGTCCCTCAGCCTTCCCTCGTAAGACCATCCCACCATACCAGGCAACATCCTGGTAAATCTCCTCTGCACCCTGGCTGTCTCATTACTAACCCACACTTCAGCCCCCTCTTCCAAGTCATTGATAGAAATCACAAATAACAGAGAATCCAGCACTGACCCCTGTGGTACACTGCTGGTAACTGGCCTCCAGTCTGAAAAATTTTCCTTCCACCACCACCCTCTGTCTTCTATGAGACAGCCAGTTACTTATCCAATCGGCCAAGTTTCCTTCTATCCCACACCTCCTTATCTTCTTCATGAGCCTACCATGGGGAACCTTATCAAACGCCTTACTAAAATCCACGTATATGTCATCAACTGCTCTACCTTCGTCTACACACTTAGTTACCTCCTCAAAGAATTCAATCAAATTTATGAGGCAGGACTTACCCCTCATGAATCCGTGCTGACTATCCCGGATTAAACTGCATCTTTCCAAATGGTCATAAATCCTATCTCTCAGGACCCTTTCCATTAACTTACCGACCACCAAAGTAAGACTAACTGGCTTATAGTTACCAGGGTCATTCCTATTTCCTTTCTTGAGGAGAGGAACAACATTCACCATCCTCCAATCCTCTGGCACAATGCCCATGGACACTGAGGACCCAAAGATCAAAGGTAAAGGCTCCGCAATCTCATCCTTTGCCTCCCAAAGTATCCTAGGATGTATCCCATCTGGTTCAGGGGACTTATTGACCCTCAGGTTTTTCAAAATTGCTAATACATCGTCCCTCAGAACATTTACCTCCTCCATCCTATCAGCCTGTATCAGGCACTCATCCTCATAAACATGTGCCCTATCCTTAGTGAATATGGTGGGAGATATAGGAGGGATGTCCGAGGGAGATTCTTTACTCAGAGACTGGTTGGGGTGTGGAATGCACTGCCTGCTGTGATAGTGGAGTCGGACACTTTAGGAACTTTCAAGCTGTTATTGGATAGGCACATGGAGCACTCCAGAATTATAGGCAGGGGATAGCATGATCTTGGGATTGGACATAGCTCAGCACAATATTGAGGGCCGAAGGGCCTGTACTGTACTGTAATATTCTATGTAACACTAAAGAAAAGTATTCATTTAGCGCCTCTCTTCCGATTCCATGCACAAGTTCCCACTACTATCCTTGATTGGCCCTAACCTCACCCTGGTCATTCTTCTATTTCTCATCCAGTTCCAGCTCCAGTTCCCTAACACGGACTTCAAGGAGCTGGAATTGGGTGCACTTCCTACAGGTGTGCTCAGCGAGGACACTAATGGTGTCCCTCACCTCAAACATCCCACAGGGGGAACATTGCACTGCCTGCACTGCCATCCCTGCTAACTTCCCTTACTAAGCGGTGAAAGAGAAAAGAAGAAAAGAAAGGAAAAAGCTTACCTGCTCTCACATCAAGTCTTCTTTTTAGGTTAAAGGAGGGGAGCGGGTGGCAGACTCTGCACTGTAGTGTCTCAGGTTTCCTCCCCATTCAAATTTATTAGGCAAAAGCAAAAAACCTTCCCAGGTCTCCCTAGGGCCCACTTCCGGTAGTCTAGAAAAACTCCAGAAAAAAAGTAAGTTAAGCATCAACATTTGTACCTACCAGCTCTCTTCACCAGAATTGCCTCACTGCCTGCTTGCTGGAACAATGAGGTTGAAACCTCAAAGCTAAGTACCTTTTAAAGAAAAGAAAACCTTCCCAGGTCTCCCTAGGACGTACTTCTGGTTCTCTGGAAAAACTCAGAAAAAAAAAGTTAAGAATCAACACTCTTACCTACCAGCTGTCCTCACCAGAATAGCCTCAAAGCCTCCTCCACTGGAACAATGAGGTCGAAACCTCCAAGGTAAGTACCTATTAAAAAAAAACAAGGCAGCTGCTCCCTCCCCATCTTCCAGTGACAGGAGCCTTACCACTGAGGGTGTGCACTGCCACCTGTCAGATGGGGGAGCAGTGGTCAGAGAAGTAAAGTGAGAATAATGGGATGTCCTCACTGGGTCACCTCATCACCTTCCATGAATCTGATGTTTATGAGTGCATCCCAAGCCTGTCTAGCCATCGCCACTGGCTCAGGGCTAACGTACTCTCCCTTGAGGACCTCCCCTTCCTCATCCACTTTGACATCCTCCTTATTGGAGGAAATGGGTGACTCCTCCATCTCATTTTCAGGCTGTTCCTCCCCTCATTCAGGGTGCAGTAGGTGACCAGAGTGATGCCCCCCGTGGATTGTGCTGCAGAACTCCACCAGACTGGTCCAGATATCAGAACGATAGCTTCAGTGTACTTATGGTCTGCGCCACCGAAGTGCGAGTAGTAACATAAGCCTCATTGTCCCAGCTTTCCTCTCTAACCTACGCACAGGCATCATCAGCCACATCATAGAGATAGAGATATATAGCACGGAAATAGGCCCTTTGCCTAACTCATCATGCTGTCTTTTGTTGGTAGCCCTTGTTCCAGAGAAGCCAGTCCTGTAGCTGCTGCAGATCCCCAAACATGAGGGTGATCTGAGACTATTTCAGATTTTAGAAGTCATGCATACTCTCAGGGAACCAAGCGCACAACATTGAGTGGGTGGAAGGCCTTGCTGTTCATGTAGATCACTTCTTGATGCTCTGGGGATCACAGTGCCAGAGGAGAGCAAGCTAATGGCACCCTGCACCTGTTGAAAGCCAGCCATCTGTATGAAGCCCATCACTGTTGCCTCCTGGCTTTCCTGATAACTGATCAGAGTGGATGAATCTGAGTGCCCTCAGGAAGATTATGTAACTTGTCTGGATGCATATTGCAGAGGCTTGCAAGATGACAGACAGATCATCTGTAGACCCCTGGAAAAAGCCACAAGTCTAAAATCACCTTTGTGACTTCTGGCACCGCTGGCAGTGAATGCCCTCCAAGTCCTTGTGGTGCGAAATCCTGCAAAAGTAACAGATGTGGGAATTCCCTTGACATGTAATGTCTTTAGTGACACTGATTCTCAGACATTTCCAGGTATAGAACATTACAGCGCAGAACAGGCCCTTCGGCCCACGATGTTGCGCCGACCAGCTTTTAAAAAAAAACAACACTAACCCACTAATCTAAACCAATCCCATTTCGTCCATAAACCTATCCACAGATCTCTTAAACGCCCCCAAACTAGGCGCATTTACAACTGCAACTGGCAGGGCATTCCAGTCCCTCACCACCCTCTGGGTAAAGAACCTACCCCTGACATCTGTCCTATAACAACCCCCCCTTAATTTAAAGCCGTGCCCCCTCGTGCTAGCTTTCTCCATCCGAGGAAAAAGGCTATCACTATCCACCCTGTCTAAACCTCTAATCATCTTATATGTTTCAATAAGGTCCCCTCTTAGCCGCCTTCTTTCCAGCGAAAACAACCCCAAATCTCTCAGTCTCTCCTCATAGGATCTCCCCTCCATACCAGGCAACATCCTGGTAAACCTCCTCTGCACCCTCTCCAAAGCCTCTACATCCTTCCTGTAATGTGGGGACCAGAACTGCACACAATACTCCAAGTGCGGCCGCACCAGAGTTGTGTACAGTTGCATCATGACGCTGCGACTCCTAAATTCAATCCCCCTACCAATAAACGCCAAGACACCGTATGCCTTCTTAACAACCTTATCTACTTGATTCCCAACTTTCAGGGATCTATGTACACATACACCTAGATCCCTCTGCTCCTCCACACTATTCAAAGTCCTCCCGTTAGCCCTATACTCAACACATCTGTTATTCCTACCGAAATGAATTACCTCACACTTCTCCACATTAAACTCCATCCGCCACCTCGCGGCCCAGCTCTGCAACCTTTCTAAGTCACCCTGCAAACTATGACACCCTTCTTCACAATATACCACACCTCCGACTTTGGTGTCATCAGCAAACTTACTAATCCACCCAACTATACCCTCATCCAGATCATTAATAAAAATTACAAACAGCAGTGGCCCCAAAACAGATCCCTGAGGCACACCACTCGTAACCGAACTCCATGATGAATATTTACCATCAACCACCACCCTCTGTCTCCTATCTGCTAGCCAATTCCTGATCCAATTACCTAGATCACCCCCAATCCCATACATCTGCATTTTCTGCAGAAGCCTACCATGGTGAACCTTATCAAACGCCTTACTAAAATCCATATACACCACGTCAACTGCCTTACCCCTATCCACCTCTTTGGTCACTTTCTCAAAGAACTCGATAAGGTTAGTAAGGCACGACCTACCCGCTACAAAACCATGCTGACTGTCTCTAATCAATTCATTACTCTCCAAATAACTATAAATCCTGTCTCTAATAATCCTTTCCAAAACCTTACCCACCACAGAAGTAAGACTCACCGGTCTATAATTCCCAGGGAAGTCTCTGCTCCCCTTCTTAAACAATGGGACAACATTTGCTGTCCTCCAATCTTCCGGTACTATACCAGAGACCAACGACGACCTGAAGATCAGAGCCAGAGGCTCCGCAATCACCTCTCTTGCCTCCCAGAGAATCCTAGGGTAAATCCCATCCGGACCAGGGGACTTATCTATTTTCAAACCCTCTAGAATATCCAGCACATCCCCCGTATCAATTGCAATACTATCTATTTTACACCCCTGCAACCCAGTGTCCTCCTCAGCTACATTCATGTCCCCTTGCGTGAACACCGAAGAGAAATATTGGTTCAACGCCTCTCCAATCTCCTCCGGTTCCACACACAACTTCCCTCTACTGTCTGTAACTGGCCCTAATCTTGCCCTAACCAACCTTCTGTTCTTGACATACCTGTAAAACGCCTTAGGGTTCTCCTTAATCCTATCAGCCAAAGTCATCTCATGTCCTCTTTTAGCCCTTCTTAACTCCCTCTTCAACTCCCTCCTAGCCAATCTAAAACTTTCTAATGCACTACCTGAGCCCTCAAGCCTCATCTGAACATCAGCCTCCTTTTTCTTCCTAACCAACGAATCAACTTTTTTAGTGCACCACGGTTCCCTGGGCCTACCAAATCCTCCTTGCCTGACAGGGATATACCTATCACAGACCCGCAGTAGCTGCTCCTTGAAAAATCTCCACATCTCGGACGTTCCCAGTCCCTGTAATCTCCTAGTCCAACCAATGCTTCCTAATAGCCTCATAATTACCCTTCCCCCAGCTGAAACTACTGACCCGAGGTTCATGCCTATCCCTTTCCATCACTAAGGTGAACGTAATCGAATTGTGGTCACTATCCCCAAAATGCACACCAACTTCCAAGTCTAGCACCTGGTCTGGCTCATTACCCAGCACCAAATCCAATATAGCCTCACCTCTAGTCGGCCTATCTACATACTGAGTCAAAAAACCTTCCTGCACACTTTGAACAAAAACTGACCCCTCTAACGAGCTAGAGCTATAACAATTCCAATCAACATGAGTAAAGTTAAAGTCCCCCATAACAATTACCCTATTACTTTCACTCCTAACAAGGATCGTCTCCGCAATCCTTTCCTCAACCTCTCTAGAACTTTTTGGAGGTCTATAAAAGACTCCCAACAGGGTGACCTCTCCTCTCCTATTTCTAATCTCCGCCCATACTACCTCAACAGACAAGTCCTCATCAAAGTTCCTCTCTGACACTGTGATACAGTCCTTGACCAATAATGCTACCCCACCCCCCCTTCTACCTCCTTCTCTACTCCGGCTAAAGCATTTGTACCCCGGGACCTGCAACAACCATTCCTGACCCTGCTCTATCCATGTCTCTGAAATGGCCACAACATCAAAGTCCCAGGTACTGATCCACGCTGCAAGTTCATCCACTTTATTGCGAATACTCCTCGCATTAAAGTATACGCATTTCAAACCTCGCTCCGCCCCACCCCCACAATGCCGTGCATTGCAGTCCCCATCTATGCCCCCATCACTTTCACCCCCTCTACTCAGGATCCCACCCCCCCTCTGAATCAGTTTAAACCACTCCGCATAACCTTCACAAATTTACCCCCCAGGATATTTGTTCCCCTCTGGTTCAGGTGTAGCCCATCCCTCTAATAGAGGTCCCACCTTCCCCAGAACGAGCCCCAATTGCTCAAGTACTTGAACCCCTCCCTCCTGCACCATCCCCTCAGCCACGAGTTCAGGAAATGTATATATTCAGCCTGGATCTAGCAAGCTACCTCCGAGTGACCATTCACTGGGGTTCCTCCTCTGCCTGTGGAGCAGACCCAGCTACCTCTTTCTCAGGATTTGCCAGTGCATCTGGCAAGTCAAGACACCGTAAGAAGTCTCACAACACCAGGTTAAAGTTCAACAGGTTTATTTGGCAGCACAAGTCACAAGCTTTCCGAGCATGGCCCCTTCAGCTGATGAAGGGGCTTCTTACTGCGCTTACCCCAGTCCAACGCCGGCATCTCCACATCAAGCCAGACACCTCCATTGATGCCTTCTTCTCTCCTGTCTATGAGCCAGATGAATGATTGCCAGTTCAATAAGCTCCATCATTCGTCTCCTCACGGCAACATCAAAGAAAGAGACTTGATAGTTGTCATGTGGTTTACAAGATCCACTTTTTACCCAATCATCATCAGGAGCTGCCTCCCAGAGACCAGTGAATCATGTCTTGGCCATGGCATCAGGCCTAGTCCTTCAATCACTTGCTGAATGGGCAACACTCCACACTGCCTTTGCCATAGCTTTGGCCACTCTCCTACATTGTCCAGAGCTTTGCTCCAAGGCCTTGCAAGCAACCCAGACCATGGGGGGCATGTACCACAACATACCTCACCATACAACCAAGGTTTCGGAGTGCTGTCCTCAGGCAGTATGTTATTGCCAACTTGCGAAGAGTGTGTATTTGCTTGCCCAGTTAGCCAGTGGCACAGGGAAACCAAAGCAATTGACTGGGAATAGAGCGATACAATCGCATGGTCTAGTTAGGAACACTGATCGGCACAGGCTTGGAGGGCCGAAGAGCTGTTCCAGTATTCTATTGGTCTTTGTTCTTTGTTCAATTAGCGATTTTGGAGGTCAACGTGCCAAGAGTTAAACGCTGAGTGGGAGTCAGTGGAACTCACGCACATAAATGGTCATTTAGTGAACATAATTGTGTGTGGTGTTAGATTCTGAGCGCGTCAATTGAGTTATATCTGTACAATCTCAGCTGCAGTAATGAGCCTCCAGAACCCACTCCCCCTGTCAGATTTGAATCAGTCGTTGAAGACTGGCCATCCACTCACCACACCCCCCAGGCTTTCCTTCCCTCTGTGAAGTCCTCCCAAGAAGCTCAGGGCCTAGCAGCAGGAGGCAGCCTCAGGAACGGTGATAGTCACACTTGGCAATCATCACCCTGGTAGTCAGGAGTCTTTCTCCTGCTAGCCTTCCAGTTTTATACCAGTAACTTTCCACTTTGACCCCGATAGTCTTCCAGGTTTATCCCAGCCTCCCTCAAGCCATTCCTCTTCACCCCTGAGCCCTATGCTGGTACCCCAGGGTCATGCCACCTCACCCCATTTCTTGGTGCCAACTCCTCCCTCCCATGAATGTGCAGAGCCAATTCATGAGCCCTGTACTTCCCTCCAAATTCCCCTTGGAGATCTGTTCACCAGGCCCATGTCTTTTGAAAACAGTTGTGGTTGTACCGCTGTGACATCATGCTGCCGTGGATGGACTTTTTGACGGGGGGATATGATTCCTGCAAAGAGATCTAATGGAAATTAGGTTCCCAATGTTGCATGGTGGGAAACATGGCCCACCACTGACGGAGAGAGAGGGCAATCACTGGAAGCCTTCCTGCTGATGTAAAACACGACTTTGGCCTTTTCTCTCCCTCACTGCTCTTGCCGAATAACACAGGAGGAAAATCTTGATCTGTGAGTAAGCAAGTAGCAATAGGGAGTGAGAGTGAGTGAGTGAGAACAAGAGTGAGAGAATGCAAGTCAGAGCATGAGTGTAAGAGATAGAAGAAGAGGAAGAGAGAGCATGTGTGAGCATGAGAATTAACTTGGGAGAACTTGTAATGTTGCAACTGTACACTACTCTAGTGCGGCCGCACTTGGAGTACTGTGTGCAGTTCTGGTCCCCGCATTACAAGAAGGATGTGGAGGCGTTGGAGAGGGTGCAGAGGAGGTTTACTAGGATGTTGCCTGGTATGGTGGGGAGGTCCTATGAGGAGAGACTGAGGGATCTAGGGTTGTTTTCGTTGGGAAGAAGGCGGCTAAGAGGGGATCTTATTGAAACATATAAGATGATTAGGGGTTTAGATAGGGTGGATAGTGATAGCCTTTTTCCTCGGATGGAGAAAGCTAGCACGAGGGGGCATGACTTTAAATTAAGGGGGGGTAGCTACAGGACGGATGTCAGGGGTAGGTTCTTTACCCAGCGGGTGGTGAGGGATTGGAATGCCCTGCCTGCTGCAGTTGTAGATGCGTCTAGTTTGGGGGCGTTTAAGAGATCTCTGGATAGGTTTATGGACGAAAAGGGATTGGTATAGGCTAGTGGGTCATTGTTTTTGTAACTGGTCGGCGCAACATCGTGGGCCGAAGGGCCTGTTCTGCGCTGTAATGTTCTATGTTCTATGTTTGTAACTGTTGCGAAGAGGTATCAAATCGTAACTCGCTATCCTGCCACCACTTAACCCGTCCTTTTCTGTTCCAACTCAGTCCTCTCTCTTTCCCATGATTTTCTCTCTCTCTGCTCCTCGCCCCATTTCATTGTCTTCCTGCTGTCCAGCATCATCCTCCAACTGTCCTCTTACGCTGTCCCCATTCTGCATCTTCCCATTCTCCTCATGCTCTGTCTCCCTGTCCCTCTTCTCTCCCATTCTCCCCTTTCCCACACTTCCCCCCGTTCTCTCTCCTCTTCCTATCTTCTCTTGTCTCACTCTCCCCCTCTCCTATTCACACCCTCATCTGTCCCTCTCCACCACTCCCCTCCCACTCTCTCTCCCCTTTCCTCTTCTTCCTTCTCCCCAATCCCACCCTCTCTCCCACTCCCCCCTCCCTCCTCTCACACTCTGGCTCACCATTTCCCTCATTCCACCCTCTCCACCAACTCTTTAATCACGATCTCTGCTCTCAACCCTCTCCTTCTACTTCTCATGAACACATGAATTAGGAACAAGAGTGGCCCACTTGACTCCATGAATCTGCTCTGCCATTCAATAAGGTCATAGCTGATCTGACTGGATCTTCAGCCCCACATTCCTAGCCATCTGTGATAAGCTTTCATCCCCTTGTTAATCAAGAATCTTCCTAGCTCTGCCTGAAAAATATTTCCAATCCCTCCTATTTTCCACACCACCATCCCCCCTCCCCTTCTCTCCCCTCCTTCTCTCTGTCCTTCTACTCACCTTTAACTTTCCCTTCCCTCTACCTCATCCCTCCATCTAACCCTCTCACCTCTCCATTTCCTCTCCCTATGACCCTCTTTGGACTCTTGCGCTCTTCCCTATACTCCCCCCCTGCTCCTGTCCATGCACACTCTACATTTCTCCCCTATCCCCATCTTTGCTTCCTTACCTCCTTTCTCAGCCTCTCTATACCACCATACTCTTCCCCACCCTTCCCTCTTAACTCATTCCCTCTTCCCTATCTCCTCCTCTTTCAACAATGTTCTTCTTTCATCATTTGCCCCTCCTCCATTTCACACTTCGATATCTGACCCTTTGTCTCTCATGATCTGCTGCTTCCCTCTTTCCAACTCCTCAATAACCTCTCCCATGTACAGAACCTGCAGGAGAAGCGTCGACAACAGAGGAGGAGGCACCAGGAGATCAAAGAATCGAATGAAAAGGTGCAGCGACATCGGGAGATGATGCAAAAGCAAGACCAGGAAGCTGATCAGAAAGTGCGGGAGTTCCAGGAATCCAAGATGGTAAAAGGCCATGACAGTGGGGAAGGGAGAGGGGCTTAGGACTGTGAGAACACGAGAGCCACAGAGAGAGGGAGAGAGAGATAAGCCTACGAGAGGAGAGGCTGTACTTGACCTGGTGCTGGCTAATGAACCAGGACAGGTGTCGGATCTCTCGGTGGGAGAGCACCTCGGGGATGGCGATCATAATTCTATCTCCTTCACGATAGCATTGGACAGAGATAGGATCAGGCAGGCTAGGAAGGTGTTTGTCTGGAGTAAGGGGAAATATGAAAACATCAGGCAGAAAATTGGATGAGTAAACTGGAAGGAGGTGTTCTTGGGGAAAAGTACAGAAGGAAGGTGGCGAATATTGAAGGAATGTTTGTCTGGAGCTCTGCGCGACAACGTTCCGATGAGACAGGGAGGTTTTGGTAGGTCACGGGAACCGTGGTGCACAAAGGTTGTGATGAACCTAGTCAGGAAGAAAAGAAAGACATACAAAAGGTTCAGAGAGCTAGGAGATGTTAAGGATCTAGACGAGTATACGGCTTGTAGAAAGGAGCTTAAAAAGGAAATTAGAAGAGCCAGAAGGGGTCATGAGAAGGCCTTGGCGGGTAATATTAAGGAGAATCCCAAGGCCTTCTACAAATATGTGAAGAGTAAAAGGATGAGAAGAGAAGGGATAGGACCTATAAAAAGTGAAGGGGGAAAAGTCTGTGTGGAACCGGAAGAAATGGCAGAGGTGCTTAATGAGTACTTTGCCTCGGTATTCACGGTGGAAAGTGATCTGGGAGGTTGTACTGCAGGTTTGCAGTGGACTGAAAAGATTGAGTATGTGGACGTTAAGAAAGAGGATGTGTTGGAGCTTTTAAATTCTATCAAGATAGATAAGTTGCTGGGACTGGATGGGATGTACCCCAGGTTACTGTGGGAGGTGAGGGAAGTGATTGCAGAGCCCCTGGTAATGATCTTTGCATCGTCGATGGAGACAGGAGAGGTTCCAGAGGATTGGAGGATTGCGGATGTGGTTCCTATTTTCAAGAAAGGGAACAGGGATAGCCCGGGAAATTACCGACCGGTGAGTCTGACCTCAGTGGTTGGTAAGTTGATGGAGAGGATTCTGAGGGACAAGATTTATGAGCATTTAGAGAAGTTTAGAATGATCAGAAATAGTCAGCACGGCTTTGTCAAGGGCTGGTTGTGCCTTACGAGCCTAGTTGAGTTCTTTGAAAATGTGACTGAACACATGAAGGAAGAGCGGTGGATGTGGTTTACATGGACTTCAGCAAGGCGTTTGATAAGGTCCCCCATGCAAGACTTCTTGAGAAGGTGAGAGGGCATGGGATCCAAGGGCCTTTGGCCTTGTGGATCCAGAACTGGCTTGCCTGCAGAAGGCAGAGAGTGGTTGTGGATGGGTCTTTTTCTGCATGGAGTTCGGTCACCAGTGGAGTGCCCCAGGGATCTGTTCTGGGACCCTTGCTGTTTGTCATTTTCATAAATGACCTGGATGAGGAAGTGGAGGGATGTGTTGGTAATTCGCGGACAACATGAAGGTTGGTGGTGTTATGGATAATCTGGAGGGATGTCAGAAGTTGCAGTGTGATATAGATAGGATGCAAGACTGGGTGGAGAAGTGGCAGATGGACTTCAACCCGGAGAAATGTGTAGTGGTCCATTTTGGTAGGTCCAATGGGATGAAGGGGTACCATATGAAGGGTAGGAGTCTTAGCTGTGTTGAGAAGCAGAAGGACCTTGGGGTCTGGGTCCATAGGACTCTTAAATCGGCCTCACAGGTGGAGGATGTGCTCAAGAAGGCGTATGGTGCACTGGCCTTCATTAATCGAGGGATTGAGTTTAGGAGACGGGAGGTAATGCTGCAACTTTATAGGACCCTTGTCAGACCCCACTTGGAGTACTGTGCGCAGTTCTGGTCGCCTCACTACAGGAAGGATGTGGAAGCTTTTGAGAGGGTGCAGAGGAGATTTACAAGGATGTTGCCTGGATTGGGAGGCATGTCTTATGAAGATAGGTTGAGAGAGCTAGGTCTCTTCTCCCTGGAGAGACAAAGGTTGAGAGGCGACCTGATAGAGGTTTATAAAATGTTGAGAGGAATAGATAGGGTGGATTCTCGGAAGCTATTTCCCAGGGCTGAAATGGTCACTACAAGAGGACACAGGTTTAAGGTGCTGGGAAGCAAGTACAGAGGAGATGTTAGGGGTAAGTTTTTCACTCAGAGGGTGGTGAGTGAGTGGAATCGGCTGCCGTCGGTGGTGGTAGAGGCGAACCCGCCGGGGTCTTTTAAAAAACTTCTGGATGAGTATATGGGATTTAATGGGATTGGGAGTTACAGATAGTTCTGTGGCCTGGTAGGTATGTATATGATCGGTGCAACTTGTGGGCCAAAGGGCCTGTTTGTGCTGTAGTGTTCTACGTTCAATGTTCTATGAGATGGCCAGGAAAGCAGGGGAGGTGTCATTGAATCATTTAGCCCACAGAAGGAGACCATTCAGCCTATCAAATTAATGGCAGCTCTCTGTGGAGCAATGACGGATATCCATGAGGAAATTAGATTGTCTCTGAATTGTTTCTGCTTATAAAATGGAACGGTAGTGGGTTCCAAGCTACGATGACTCCCTGTGATGAAGTTCTTCCATACATTACTGCTGTATCTATTTTTATAAGCCAATCCATGGCTTACAAAGGAAATTAGAGTATCCAATGTAAGAAAGATTGGCCAAGAAAAATATTAGGTCTGAGGATTGGGAGCAGTTTAGAATTCAGCAAAGAAGGACCAAGGGATTGATTAATAAGGGGAAAATACAGTACAAAAGGAAGCTTGCAGGGAACATAAAGACGGACACTAAGAGTTTCTATAGAAACATGAAAAGAAAGAGGTTAGTGAAGAGAAATGTAGGCCCCCTACAGACAGAAACGGGGGAATCTTTAAGAGGAGACAGAGAAATGGCTGAGCAACTGAATACATACTTTGGTTCTGTCTTCACAAAAGACACAAATCAGATACCAGAAATGTTGGAGAATTCAAAATTTAATGAGAGGAAAGAATTAAGGGAGATCAAAATTAGTAGAGAAATGGTGCTGGGAAATCGATGGGATTGAAGATGGATAAATCCCCAGGGCCTGATAATCTACATCCCAGAGTAGTTAAGGAAGTGGCTCTGGAAATACTGGAATCATTGGTGGTCACCTTCCAGGATTCCATAGACCTGCAGATGGGATGGTAGCTAATGTCACTCCAATATTCAAAAAAATGGTTAGAGAGAAAATGGAATTGTAGACCAGTAAGCTTAACATCGATAGTGGGGAAAATTCTCAAATCTGTTATCAAGGGCTTCATAGAGCATTTAGAAAGCAGTGGCAGGATCAGACAGAGTTAGCATAGATTTATGAAGGGGAAATTATGCTTGACAAATCTGTTGGAATTCTTTGAAGGTGTAACTAGTAGAGTTGACCAGGGGGAACCAATCGATGACACAAAGCTTGGAGGTGTTGTGGATAGTTTGGAGGGATGTCAGAAGTTGCAACAAGACATAAATAGCACGCAAGACGTGGCGGAGACGTGGCAGATGGGCTTCAACCTGGATAAGTATGTGGTGGTTCACTTTGGCAGGTCAAATGGGATGATGGAATATAATATTAAGGGTAAGACTCTTAGCAATGTGAAAGATCAGAAGGAGCTTGGGGTCCGGGTTCATAGGACGCTCAAATCAGCTTCGCAGATAGAGGATGTGGTTAAGAAGGCGTATGGTGTACTGGCCTTCATCAATCAAGGAATTGAGTTTAGGAGTCAGGAGATAATGCTGCAGCTGTACAAGACCCAGGTCAGGCCCCACTTGGAGTACTGTGCTCAGTTCTGGTCGCCTTGGTTTTTCGAGATTGGCCTAGTGCTTCATGTCATTAGTGTGTGCCTAAACTGGACCAGATACTGGGCAAGACGACAGCTCAGTGACTATCGCTGATTGCTGAGCAGACACATGGATTTGGGCCGGTGTCTGTGGGAGTTTGCGCATTCTCCCCGTGCTTGCGTGGGTTTTCTCCGGGTGCTCCGGTTTCCTCCCACACCCCAAAGATGTGCTGTTAGGCTGATTGGCAGGAATAAATTGTCCCTAAATCAGTTTCCCTCAATCTGGATGGCCATAAAACATTAGATAGGGGTCGTGGGTGGAGAGGGGGGCTGGTGGTGTTGAGATGGCGGCGCTGGCTCGTTGGGCCGAAGGGCCTGTTTCCTGGGCTGATTTTGTTCTTTGTTCTCATTACAGGAAGGATGTGGAAGCCTTTGAATGGGTGCAGAGGAGATTTACAAGGATGTTGCCTAGATTGGGTGGCATGCCTTATGAGGATAGGATTGAGAGAGCTCAGTTTTTTCTCCTTGGAGAGACGAAGGATGAGAGATGACCTGATAGAGGTGTATAAGATGTTGAGAGGTATTGATCGAGTGGATTGTCAGAGGCTTTTTGCCACAAGAGGACACAGGTTTAGGGTGCTGGGGAGTAGGTACAGAGGAGATGTCAGGGGTAAGTTTTTCACTCAGAGGGTGGTGGATGTGTGGAATTGGCTGCCGGCGGTGATGGTGGAGGCAGATTCAATAGGGTCTTTTCAGAGACTTTTGGATGAGTACATGAGACTTAGTAAGATAAAGGGTTATAGGTAAGCCTAGTAGAGAGAGATATGTTCAGCACAACTTATGGTCCGAAGGGCCTGTTTCTGCTGTAGTTTTTCTATGTTCTATGTTCTATGTAATATAAACAAAGAGAACAAAGAAGAACACAGCACAGGAAACAGGCCCTTCGGCCCAACGAGCCTGCGCCGCCATCTTAGCAATGTGTTTTTCCTCCTCCACCCTTGACCCATGTCTGTACTTACGGTACCCCCATTGGAAACCAGATTAAGGGGAGAATAATTTAGGGACAATTTGTTACACCAATCAGCCTAAGAGCACATCTTTGGGGTGTGGGAGGAAACCGGAGCACCCGGAGGAAACCCACGCAAGCACGGGGAGAATGCGCAAACTCCCACAGACACCGGCCCAAATCCATGTATCTGCACAGCAAACAGTGATAGTCACTGAGCTGTTGTGGTGCCCATCTGCTGGTCCAGGTTTAAGCACACACATCGACACCAAGTACTAGGCCACTCTCGAAACATCCAAGAGCAGCCCACGCACGACCCACCATGTGCATGCCCTTCGTTAGACAGCAAGGTGGACCGATGCACCTGTGGAGTAAAAGAGAAAAAACATCAACACATGTAACATTAGATTTCCAGGAACGTCCCGAGGCTCTGATCCTTATTTAAAATATTCTCCTATAACCCTCCATCCCTGTTTCACTCATGTGTCTATCTAAGTAAACCTTAAACAAGTCCAACGTGCCTGCCTCCACCACCTTACTTGGCAGTGCATTCCATACCCCCACGACCCTCTGTGTGAAAAACCTCCCTCTAGCATCCAAATTATACTTCTCCCCCCCCACCCTAAGCTCGTGACCCCTCGTGATATTTGTCTCCAATCTAGGAAAAAGCCTGCCACTGTTTACTCTATCTATACCCTTCATTATTTTATACACCTCTATCAGATCTCCCCTTAATCTCTGTCTTTCTAAGGAAAAGAGCCCCAGTTTACCCAATCTTTCCTCATAACCCAGTCCTTCCATACCAGGCAGCATCCTGGTAAACCTCCTCTGCACTCTCTCCATGGTCTCCACGTCCTTCCGGTAGTAAGGTGACCAGAAATGAAAGCAGTACTCCAAATGTGGTCTAATCAACGTTCTGTACAACTGTAGCATTAGACACCAGCTCTTGTACTCTATACCCCTTCCTACAAAGGCTAGCATTCCATAAGCTTTCGTTGCAACCTTCTCCACCTATGTTGCCACCTTCAGTGACTTGTGTACTTGCACTCCCAGGTCCCTCTGCATTTCTATACTCTTAATCGGTCTACCCTTTATCATGTAACTCCCCTCTACATTATTCCTTCCAAAATGCATCACCTCGCATTTATCAGGATTAAATTCCCTCTGCCATTTATCTGCCCAAATACCAGCCTATCTATATCCTGCTGTGTCACCTGACACTCCTCCTCACTATCCGCCAATCCTGCCATCTTTGTGTCATCTGCAAACTTGCTGATCATACCACATACGCCCTCTTCCAAGTCATTTATATATATTACGAATAGAAGGGGTCCCAGTACTGAGCCCTGCGGCACACCACTGGTGACAGACCTCCAGCTAGAAAAGGACCCTTCCACTACTACTTTCTGTCTCCTGTTGCCCAGCCAGTTTTCAATCCATCTAGATACCTGTCCCTGTATCCCTTGAGCCTTAACCTTTTTTACCAACCTACCGTGAGGGACTTTGTCAAACGCCTTACTGAAATCCATATAGACGACATCAACGGCTCGTCCTTCGTCAACCGTTTTTGTCACCTCCTCAAAAAATTCTACCAGATTCGTAAGGCAAGACCTCCCCTTAACAAAGCCATGCTGCGTATCCCTAATCAGATCGCAACGCTCCAAATACATCCTATCCCTAAGAATTTTTTCCAACAACTTTCCTACCACTGACGTCAAACTCACCGGCCTATAATTACCAGGGTTATCCCTACTGCCCTTTTTAAACAGCGGTACCACATTAGCTACCCTCCAGTCCTCTGGGACCTCACCTGTGTCCAAAGAAGAGACTTTCAGCAAGCACTTGACAAAGTCCAACAACAAGAGATTATCGTGCAAGATTAAAGCGCATGGGATTGGGGGAAGTGTATTGAAATAGAAAGAAAACTGGTTGGCGAAAGGAAACAAGGAGTAGGAATTAATGACAGGCAGTAATTAGTGCGGTATCACAGGGATCGGTGCTGGGACCCCAGCTATTGACAATGTATAAAGAAAAAGGAACAACCCAGCACGGGAAACTGGCCCTTCGGCCCAATGATCCCGCGCCGCCATTTTAACAAAGCATTTTCCTACACCTACCTTGACCCATGTGTATGTGAATTGTACCCCTACTGTAACCAGATTCAGGGGAGAATAGTTTAGGGACAATTTGTTACACCAATCAGCCTAAGAACACATCTTTGGGGTGTGGGAGGAAACTGGAGCACCTGGAGGAAACCCACGCTACTACAGGGAGAACAGGCAAACTCCCACAGACACAGGCCCAAATCCATGTGTCTGCACAGCTAACAGTGATAGTCACTGAGCTGTTGTGGTGCCCATCTGCTGGTGAGGGAACAAAATGTAACATCTCAAAGTTTGCAGATGATACCAAGTTGGATGGGAGGGTGAACTGTGATGAGATGCAGAAATCCTCCAGAACGATCTGGGCATTTTGGGTGAGTAGGCAAATCAATGGCAGATACAGCATAATTTGGTTAAATGTGAGGTTATTCACTTTGGAAGCAAAATCAAGAAGGCAAGTTTCTCCCTGACTAACTGTAAATTGGGAGAGGGGAGTGTGCAGCGGGACCTGGGTGTCCTTGTGCACCAGTCACTGAAGGTAAGCATGCAGGCGCAGCAGGCAATGAAAAAGGCAAATGGCACGTTGCCCTTCATTGCGAGAGGTTTCGAGTACAGAGTAGGAATGTGTTGTTGCAATTATGCAAGGATGGGAATATATGATCCCCCGAAGGGTAAAGGGTTTTAGCTAAGTCGGGCAGCATGGTCGATGCAGGTTTGGAGGGCTGAAGGGCCTGTTCCTGTGCTGTAATTTTCTTTGTTCTTTGTCCTTTGTAGAGGGCCTTCGTGAGGCCGCACCTAGAGTATTATGTGCAGTTTTGGGGTTTCCTTTTCTAAGGAAGGATGTCCTTGCTCTCAAGAGAGAGCCACAAAGGTTCACCAGGCTGATTCCAGGGATAGAGGCACTGATGTATGAAGAGAGATTGAGTAGGTTAGGATTGTTTTCACTAGAGTTCAGATGAATGACGTGGGATCTCACAGAAACTTCTAAAATTCGAACAGGGCTAGACAGGGTAGATGCAGGGAGGATGTTCCTAATGATGGTGGAGTTGAGAACCAGGGGTCATAGTCCGAGGATTCGGAGTAGACCATTGAAGACAGAGGTGAGGAGACATTTCTTCACCTGTAGAATTCATTACCACAAGAAGTAGTTGATGCCAAAACGTTGAATGTATTCAAGAAGGGGCTGGATACGGCATTTGGGGTGAATGGGATCAAAGGTTATGGGAAAAAAGCAGGATTAGACTAGAGTCATAGAGGTTTATAGCATGGAAACAGGCCCTTCGGGCCCTTTTTTAAAAACTCCTAAGCTAATCACAATTGCCCACATTTGGCCCATATCCGTCTATATCCATCGTACCCATGTAACTATCTAATGCTTTTTAAAAGATAAAATTGTACCCGCTGCTACTACTTCTGGCAGCTTGTTCCAGACAATCACCACTCTCTGTGTGAAAAAACTGCCCCTCTGGGCACTTTTGTATCTCTCCCCTCTCAGCTTAAAACTATGCCCCCTAGTTTTAGACTCCCCTACCTCTGGGAAAAAGATATTTGCTATCTATCTTGTCTATGCCCCTCTTTATTTTATAGACCTCTATGAGGTCACCCCTCAGCCTCCTACGCTCCAGAGAAAAAAGTTCCAATCTATTCAGCCACTCCTTACAAGTCCTTCCATCAAGTCCTGGTAGAATCCGAGTAAATCTTTTCTGCACTCTTACTAGCTCAATAATATCCTTTCTGTAATGGGGTGAGCAGAATTGCACACAATTTTCCAAGTGTGGCCTTACCAATGTCCTGTACAACTTCAATAAGATGTCCCAACTCCTGTATTCAATGTTCTGACCAATGAAACCAAGCATGCCGAATGCCTTCCTCACCACTCTGTCCACCTGTGACTCCACTTTCAAGGAGCTATGAACCTGTACCCCTAGATCTCTTTGTTCTGTAACTCTCCCCAGTGCCCTACCATTAACTGAGTAAGTCCTGCCCTGGTTCAATCTACCAAAATGCATTACCTCTCATTTGTTTAAATTAAACTCCATCTGCTATTCGTCAGCCCACTGACCCACTTGATCAAGATCTCGCTGCAGTTGAAGGTAACCTTTCTCGCTGCCCACCGTGCCATCAATCTTGGGGTCATCTGCAAACTTACTAAGCATACCCCCTATATTCTCATCCAAATCATTGATATAAATGACAAATAACAGTAGGCCCAGTGCTGATCCCTGAGGCACACTGCTGGTCACAGGCCTCCAGTTTAAAAAACAACTCTCTACAACCGCCCACTGGCTTCTGTCAAGAATCCAATTTTGTATCCATTTAGATTCCTCACCCTGGATTCCGTGAGATTTAACTTTATGCAACAATCTACCGTGTGGTACCTTGTCAAAGGCCTTGCTAAAGTCCATGCAGACAACATCAACTGCACTGTCCTCATCAACCTTCTTGGTTACTCCTTCAAAAAACTCAAATAAATTTGTAAGACATGATTTTCCACTCATAAAGCCATGCTGACTGTCCCTAACCAGTCCTTGCATCTCTAAATGCCTGTAGATCCTGACTGTAAAAATACCTTCCAACAATTTACCCACCACAGATGTGACACTAACTGGCCTGTAGTTCCCAGGCTTTTCCCTGCAGCCCTTTTTAAACAAAAGCACAACATTTGCCACTCTCCAGACTTCAGGCACCTCATCCGACCTATCGATGCTTCGAATATCTCGTCGAGGGGAGCCACAATTTCCTCCCTAGCCTCCCCCAACGTCCTGGGATATACCTCATCAGGTCCTACAGATTTATCTACCTTGATGTGCTCTGAGACTTCCAGCACCTCCTTCTCTGTAATATGTACACACCTCAGGACATCAATATTTAATTCCCCAAGTTCCCTAACATCTATGCTTTTCTCAACAGTAAATACTAATGAGAAATATCCATTTAGGATCTCACCCATCTCTTGTGGATCCGCACATAGATTACCGTGTTGATCCTTAAGAGACCCTGTTCTCTCCCTTTTGCTCTTTATGTATTTGTAGAAGCTCTTTGGGTTTTTCTTTGCCTTATCTGCCAAAACTATTTCATGTCCCCTTTTTGCCCTCCTGATTTCCCTTTTAACTTTACTCCTACACCCTCTCTCCTCTTCAAGAGACTCACTTGATCCCAGCTGCCTATGCACGTCATGTGCCTCTTTCTTCTTCTTGACCAGGGCCTCAATATCCCGAGTCATCCAGGCATCCCAACTTTTGCCAGCCTTGCCCTTCACTCTAAGAGAAATGTGTTTACCCTGAACCCTGGTTAACACTCTTTTGAAAGCGTGCCACTTACCAGATGTCCCTTTTCCTTCTCACAGACTCCCCCAATTAACTTTTGAAAGTTCCTGCCTGACACCATCAAAATTGGTCTTGCTCCAATTTAGAATATTAACTTTTGGGACAGACCTATCATTCTCCACAGCTGTTTTAAAACTAATAGAATTAGGGTCACTGGTCCCAAAGTGATCCCTCACTAACACTTCTGTCACCTGCCCTTCCTTATTTCCCAGAGGAGGTCAAGTTTTGCCCCCTCTCTAGTTGGGCCATCCACATACTGAATGAGAAATTCCTCCTGAATACACTCAACAAATTTCTCTCCATCCAACCCTCTAATACTATGGCTGCCCCAGTCAATGTTGGGAAAATTTAAATCTCCGACTACTACCACCCTATTTTTCTTGGACTATTGAGTTGGACGATCAACCATGACCGTAATGAATGGCGGAGCAGGCTCGAAGGGCCAAGTGGCCTCCTCCTGCTGCTACCTTCCATCTTTCTATTTTTCAAAACCATAAATCTGTGTTCTCTAGTCTTTATACCATCAACTAATGGGAACTGATTTTCCTTGTCAACCTTGTTCAAATCCAGCAATAAGATAGATAAACAAGCAACACAAATAGAGATAAACATTGGGTAATTTCAAGAAGAAATTAGAAATAGCTCTTGGGGCTAAAGGGATCAAGGGATGTGGGAGGATCCCATATTCAGCGATCAGGATATTGAATTCGATGATCAGCCATGATCAAAATGAATGGCGGAGCAGGCTCAACGGGCTGAATGGCCTAGTCGTGCTTCTAATTTAGAACATAAAACATAGAACATTACAGCGCAATACAGGCCCTTCTGCCTTCAATGTTGCACCGACCTGTGAAACCCATTTAAAGCCCATCTAACCTACACTGTTCCAATGCCATCCATATGTTTATCCAATGACCATTTAAGTGCCCTTAATATTGGCGAATCCACTACTGCTGCACACAGGGCATTCCACGCTCTTACAACTCTCTGAGTAAAGAACTTACCTCTGACATCTGTCCTATATCTATTTGTGATTTTTATCAATGACTTGGAAGAGGGGGCTGAAGGAACAAAGAAAGAACAAAGAACAACACAGCATGGGAAACAGGCCCTTCGGCCCAATGAGCCCACGCCGCTATTTTAACATTATGAGTACCCTCCTCTACCCATGACCTTTGTCTACACCTATTGGGGAAGATTGAGAGAAGGCTAATTTAGGGACAATTTGTTACACCAATCAGCCTAAGAGCACGTTTTTCGGGATGTGGGAGGAAACTGGAGTACCCGGGTGGGTTAGTAAATTTGCTGCTGACACTAAGATTGGTGGAGTAGTGGATGCGGTGGAGGGCTCTTGCAGGCTGCAGAGAGATGTTGATAGGATGCAGAGCTGGGCTGAAAAGTGGCAGATGGAGTTCAACCCTGATAAGTGCGAGGCGATTCATTTTGGTAGGACAAACTTGAATGTGGATTACAGGGTCAACGGCAGGGTTCTGAGGAATGTGGAGGAGCAGTGAGACTTGGGGTTCATATCCATAGATCTCTGAAGATTGCCACTCAAGTGGATAGAGCCGTGAAGAAGGCTTATAGTGTGTTAGTGTTTATTAACAGGGGGTTTGAGTTTAAGAGCCGTGGGGTTATGCTGCAACTGTACTGGACCTTGGTGAGACCACATTTGGAATATTGTGTGCAGTTCTGGTCACCTCACTATAAGAAGGATGTGGAAGCATTGGAGAGAGTGCAGAGGAGATTTACCAGGATGCTGCCTGGTTTGGAGGGTAGGTCTTATGAGGAAAGGTTGAGGGAGCTGGGGCTTTTCTCTTTAGAGTGGAGGAGGATGAGAGGTGACTTAATAGAGGTTTATAAGATGATGAGGAGGATAGATAGAGTGGACGTTCAGAGACTATTTCCTCGGGTGGATGTAGCTGTTATTAAGGGGCATAACTATAAGGTTTATGGTGGGAGATAGAGGAGGGATGCCTGAGGTAGATCCTTTACTCAGAGAGTGGTTGGGGTGTGGAATGCACTGCCTGCTGTGATAGTGGAGTCGGACGCTTTAGGAACTTTCAAGTGGTTATTGGATAGGAACATGGAACACACCAGAATGATAGGGAGTGGGATAGCTTGATTTTGGATTCGGACATAGCTCAGCACAAAATCAGGACCGAAGGCTTGTACTGTGCTGTATTGTTCCTTGGGAGCACTGAAGAGAGGCAGCGATTTGTAAGAGGAGAGCTTGAGGATAAGTTAAAGCGATTTTTAAAATTAACTTTGCTAGTTTTTTTTTAATCTTATACCGGAAACCGGAAGCAGTCTGCAAAGGGACTTGGGTAGTTTTTTTCCTTACCATAAATTGGATTAGTGAGGAATCCCGATACTCTACGCAGGTAGAGTACCCCACCCTCCCACCTCCTCTAACCTAAAAATGAGAGAGAGAGAGAGAGAGAGGGGCTCGGAGTGAGAACAGGTAAGTTTGTTTTTGTTTTTTTTGTGTGTGAGCTGGAAGGGCTTTGACTCACAGGGCCTAAGCGAAAAGGGTGAGGCAAGGTAAGTTTATAAGTTTTTATTACTTTTTTCTCTGTATTTCTAAAAAGGGCAATTCCGAGTGTGAGGCCAATATGTTGTTGCCGATGCAATATGTGGGAGGTCCTGGAGGCTCCTGGTCTCCCAGACATCCATATCTGTGCTGGGTGTGTGGAGCTGCAGTCCCTAAGGGACCAGGTTAAGGAATTGGAACTGCAGCTCGAGGACCTTCGTCTCATTAGAGAGAATGAGGAGGTAATTGACAGGAGCTACCGGCAAGTGGTCACACCGGGGCAACGGGAGGAAGGCAAGTGAGTAACGGTTAGGAAGGGGAAAGCTCACGTGATGGAGAGCGCGCCGGTAGATGTCCCCCTTCAAAATAAGTACCCCTGTCTGAGTACTGCTGGGGGGGACAGCTCACCTGGGGGAGGGAGCGGTGGCCGGGTCTCTGGAGCTGAGCCTGACCCAGAACTTCAAAAAAACTAAAAAAGAGAGCAGCAAGGCAGTGTTAATAGGGGACTCCATAGTGAGGGGATCAGACAGGCGTTTTTGCGGACACAGACGGGAGTCGCGGATGGTGGTTTGTCTCCCTGGAGCTGGGATCCGGGATGTCTCTGGACACGTCCCAGACATCCTGAAAGGGGAGGGTGAGGAGCCGGAGGTTGTGGTTTATATAGGTACCGCTGACATAGGCAGGAAGAGGGAAGGGGTCATGAAAAGGGATTATAGGGAATTAGGTAGACAGCTGAGAAGGAGGAACGCGAAGATAGTAATCTCAGGATTGCTGCCTGCGCCGCGGGAGAGTGAGAGCAGGAATAGAATGAGGTGGAGGGTGAATGCGTGGCTGAGGGACTGGAGCAGGGGGCAGGGATTCCGGTTCCTGGATCATTGGGACCTCTTTAGGGGCAGGTGTGACCTGTACAGTAAAGACGGGTGGCACTTAAATCCCAGGGGGACTAATATCTTGGCGGGAAAGTTGGCTAGGGCTACTGGGGGGACTTTAAACTAGAAAGGTTGGGGGGAGGGAATCGAGATCAGGAGACTGAGACCAAGGAGGTTAGCTCCCGGGTAGGGAAGGACTGTAGACAGTATGAGAGGGAGGTTAGACGGGTGATGGAGAAGAGAAATGCCCAGACCGAGGGTCAGAGGTGTGTCTATTTTAACGCCAGGAGTGTAGTGAACAAAGAGATGAGCTTAGGGTGTGGATTGCTGCTTGGGAATGTGATGTGGTGGCCATTACGGAGACTTGGATGTCTCAGGGACAGGACTGGATACTTCAGGTGCCAGGATTCAGATGCTTCAGGAAGGACAGGGAGGGAGGCAAAAGAGGTGGTGGAGTGGCACTGTTGGTCAGGGACAGTGTCATGGCTGCAGAGAAGATGGATGCCGTGGAGGGACTGTCTACGGAGTCTCTGTGGGTAGAAGTTAGGAACAGCAAAGGATCGATAACTTTGCTGGGTGTTTTCTATAGGCCGCCCAATAGTGACGAGGATGGAGGGTTATAGGAGACTGTTTTAAATAAGGATCAGAGCCTCGGGACGTTCCTGGAAATCAACTGTTATATGTGTTGATGTTTTTCTCTTTTGTTGTCTAACGAGGGGCATGTACACGGTTGGTTGTGTGTGGGCTGCTCTTGGATGTTTTGAGAGTAGCCGAGGACTTTGCGTCATTTGTGTTTGCTCAAAACTGGAGCAGCAGATGGGCACCACAACAGCTCAGTGACTATCACTGTTAACAGCGCAGATACATGGATTTAGGCCAGTGTCTGCGGGAGTTTGCACATTCTCCCTGTGGTTGCGTGGGTTTCCTCCGGGTGCTCCGGTTTCCTCCCACACCCCAAAGATGTGCTCTAAGGCTGATTGGTGTAACAAATTGTCCCTAAATTATTCTCCCCTTAATCTGGTACCAATGGGGTACCATAATGGGGGTACCATAGGCATAGACATGGGTCAAGGGTGGAGGAGGAAAAACACATTGTTAAGATGGCAGCGTGGGCTCGTTGGGCCGAAGGGCCTGTTTCCCGGGCTGTGTTGCTCTTTGTTCTTTCTTTGACAGGGAAGTTGAGGTGCAGATAGGGAAACAGATCCTAGAGAGATCCTACAGAGTTGTCGTGATGGGAGACTTTAATTTCCCAAACATCGACTGGAATATCCCTAGGGTAAGGGGTTTGGATGGGGAGGAGTTTGTTAGGTGTGTTCAGGAGGGTCTCCTGACACAGTATGTGGATAAGCCTACGAGAGGAGAGGCTGTACTTGACCTGGTGCTGGCTAATGAACCAGGACAGGTGATGGATCTCTCGGTGGGAGAGCATCTCGGGGATGGAGATCATAATTCTATCTCCTTCACGATAGCATTGGAAAGAGATAGGATCAGGCAGGCTAGGAAGGTGTTTGTCTGGAGTAAGGGCAAGTATGATGATATCAGGCAGACAATTGGACGAGTAAACTGGAAGGAGGTGTTCTTGGGGAAAAGTACTGAAGGAAGGTGGCGGATTTTCAAGGAATGTTTGATTGGAGCTCTGCACGACAACATTCCAATGAGACAAGGAGGTTTTGGTAGATCGTGGGAACTGTGGTGCACAAAGGTTGTGGTGAACCTGGTCAGGAAGAAAAGAAAGGTGTACAAAAAGTTCAGAGAGCTAGGAGATGTTAAGGATCTAGACGAGTATAAGGCTTGTAGGAAGGAGCTTAAAAAGGAAATTAGGAAAGCCAGAAGGGGTCATGAGAAGGCCTTGGCGGGTAAGATTAAGGAGAATCCCAAGGCCTTCTACAAATATGTGAAAAGTAAAAGGATGAGAAGAGAAGGGATAGGACCTATAAAAGGTGAAGGGGGAAAAGTCTGTGTGGAACCGGAAGAAATGGCAGAGGTGCTTAATGAGTACTCTGCCTCAGTATTCACAGTGGAAAGTGATCTGGGAGGTTGTACTACAGGTTTGCAGCAGACGGAAAAGATTGAGTATGTGGATGTTAAGAAAGAGGATGTGTTGGAACTTTTAAATTCTATCAATATAGATAAGTCGCCGGGACCGGATGGGATGTACCCCAGGTTACTGTGGGAGGTGAGGGAAGTGATTGCAGAGCCCCTGGCAATGATCTTTGCATCGTCGATGGAGACGGGAGAGGTTCCGGAGGATTGGAGGATTGCGGATGTGGTTCCTATTTTCAAGAAAGGGAACAGGGATAGCCCGGGAAATTATCGACCGGTGAGTCTGACCTCAGTGGTTGGTAAGTTGTTGGAGAGGATTCTGAGGGACAAGATTTATGAGCATTTAGAGTGGTTTAGAATGATCAGGAATAGTCAGCACGGCTTTGTCAAGGGCAGGTCATGCCTTACGAGCCTAGTTGAGTTCTTTGAAAATGTGACTGAACACATTGACGAAGGAAGAGCGGTGGACGTGGTGTACATGGACTTCAGCAAGGTGTTTGATAAGGTCCCCCATGCAAGACTTCTTGAGAAGGTGAGAGGGCATGGGATCCAAGGGCCTTTGGCCTTGTGGATCCAGAACTGGCTTGCCTGCAGAAGGCAGAGAGTGGTTGTGGATGGGTCTTTTTCTGCATGGAGGTCAGTCACCAGTGGAGTGCCCCAGGGATCTGTTCTGGGACCCTTGCTGTTTGTCATTTTCATAAATGACCTGGATGAGGAAGTGGAGGGATGGGTTAGTAAGTTTGCCGACGATATGAAGGTTGGTGGTGTCATGGATAGTCTAGAGGGATGTCAGAAGTTGCAGCGTGACATAAATAGGATGCAAGACTGGGCGGAGAAGTGGCAGATGGACTTCAACACGGATAAATGTGTAGTGGTCCATTTTGGCAGGACCAACGGGATGCAGGAGTACAATATCAAGGGTAGGAGTCTTAGCTGGATTGAAGAGCAGAAGGATCCTGGGGTCTGGGTCCACAGGACTCTTAAATCGGCCTCGCAGGTGGAGGATGTGGTCAAGAAGGTGTATGGTGTACTGGCCTTCATTAATCGAGGGATTGAGTTTAGGAGTCGGGAGGTAATGCTGCAACTTTATAGGACCCTTGTCAGACCCCACTTGGAGTACTGTGCGCAGTTCTGGTCGCCTCACTACAGGAAGGAAGTGGAAGCTATTGAGAGGGTGCAGAGGAGATTTACAAGGATGTTGCCTGGATTGGGAGGCATGTCTTATGAAGATAGGTTGAGAGAGCTAGGACTCTTCTCCCTGGAGAGACAAAGGTTGAGAGGTGACCTGATAGAGGTTTATAAAATGTTGAGAGGAATAGATAGGGTGGATTCTCAGAGGCTATTTCCCAGGACTGAAATGGTTGCTATGAGAGGACACAGGTTTAAGGTGCTGGGAAGCAAGTACAGAGGAGATGTCAGGGGTAAGTTTTTCACTCAGAGGGTGGTGAGTGAGTGGAATCGGCTGCCGTCGGTGGTGGTAGAGGCGAACTCGCTGGGGTCTTTTAAAAGACTTCTGGATGAGTATATGGGATCTAATGGCACTGGAAGTTACAGATAGTTCTATGGCTTGGTAGGTGTTGATGTGATCGGCGCAACTTGTGGGCCGAAGGGCCTGTTTGTGCTGTAGTGTTCTATGTTCTATATTCTGTAAGGAGAGAACAAAAGTTTTTAATTGATGATTATGCCCTAAGGTGAATGGGACAGTTTAAATCTCTCTAATTGGACATAATAGCAGATAGTTGACAAAATTATGTCTAAAACTCTTAGATAAGTTGCGAGAAAGTTCAACAGTCAATGTTGAGAGAATTCTGGATCTCAAAGGAGATGCCATGTTTTTAATAGTCTACTGAGAGAGGGAAAGTACAAGTTAAGAAATCCTCACTTTTTTAAATTCTTTCATGGGATATGAGTGTCACTGTTGCCCATCCCTAGTTTCCTGAGGGAAGTTGAGAGTTAACCACATTGCTGTGGCTTTGGAGTCATATGTAAGCCAGACCAGGTAAGGACGGAGATTTCCTTCCCTAAAGGACGTTAGATTTTTTTTTACAAACAATTGACAATGATTTCATGATCGTCAGTAAATTCTTAATTCCAGATTTTTATTGAATTCAAATGCCATCATTTGCCATGGCAGGGTTTGAAATTGGGTCCCCAAAACATTAGCTGAATTTCTGGATTAGTAGTTAAGTTTAAATTTATTTAAATGTCAAAAGTAGGCTTACATTAACACTGGAATGAAGATACTGTGAAAATGCTCAGTCGCCACACTCCAGCACCTGTTCAGGTACATTGAAGGAAAATTTAGCATGGCCAATGCACCTAACCAGTACGTATTTCAGACTGTGGGAAGAAACTGGAACACCTGAAGGAAACCCAGGCAGAAATGGGGAGAACATGCAGACTCTGCACAGACAATGACCCAAGCCGGGAATCAAGCCTAGGTCTCTGGCGCTGTGAGACAGCAGTGCTAACCACTGTACCACTATGCCAGCCTCAAATATAATGCCCAGGACTGGACGCATTCTTCAGATGAGGCCTAACTGATACATGTTCAACATCATCTCCTTACCCTTGTGCCCAATGCCCATATTAATAAAACCTTAAATACTATCTCTCTCAGCTATTCTCTGAAAGTGCCCTGCGACCTTCACTGACTTACATACATATACACCAAGGTTCCTGTGTTCCTGCACCTTCTTTCGTTTCTCCCTTTGTTTTATATTGTCTCCATTATTCCTGTCAAAACGAATGACATCATAATTCTCTGCATTGAACTTTACTGTCATTTGTCTGCCCCATCAGCTCATATGTCTGTGTCCTTTGGAAGCACAAGAAAATCTTCATCATAGTTGACAACACTTCTAATCTTCATATTATCCACAAATTTTAATATCACGCCTTGCACACCTCGGCCGAAGTCATTAATATATATCAGCAAGAGCAAAAGTCCCAACATTAATCGCTGAGGAATTCCACTATAAATCTTCCTCCAATCTGAAAATAACTATTTATCACTATTCTCTGTTTTCTGACAAAGACTAGCACCCCCACAAGTACTATATTGCTGTTGTTAAATGTTCCAATAATTTCTTGTTTAATGTCCTGTCTAAAAGTATAGCTACTGTTAATTGGTCTATAAACCAGTGTATACTGACTCTTGCTATTCCTAATCTCTAACCATACTGATTCTCCTCCACAGTCAAAACCCTTCCTCATTAATGTCTTTATGTCCTTTACAATCAGCCCTCTGCATTCTGTCTGTCTTATTCAAATATTGCATAACCTGCAATATAGATTTTCCAGCCTTGGTCAGCTTGTAATCATATCTCTCATAACAATTAGGTCAAAACCATTTAGAAACATAGAATCATAGAAATCATAGAAATGAAGTCTGTATTAGGGAACAGGAGCTGGAACTGGATGAACTCAGGATCATTTGGGAGACAGAGACAGTTATAGAAAAAAGCCATACGGAAGTAGTAACTCTTAGAAATGAGGATACTTTGGATCCTCATGTTCTTATGTTCTTATACTTGGGTGACTGTTAGAAGGGGTAAGAAGCAATCAGTGCAGTGATCCCCTGTGGCCATTTCTCTGTTTAACAAGTATACTGTTTTGGATACTGTTCGGGGGGGAAGACTCACGAGGGGTAAGCCATGGGGTACAGGTCTCTAGCACAGAGTCTGTCCCTGTTACTCAGAAGGGAAGGGGGAAGAGGAGTAAAGTATTAGTCATTGGGGACTCCATACTTAGGGGGCAGATAGGAGATTATGTGGGAACGAGAGAGAATCTGGCTTGGTGTGTTGCCTCCCAGTTGCTAGGGTCTGTGATGTCTCGGATCGTGTTTTCGGGATCCTTAACGGGGAGGGGGACCAGTCCCAAGTTGGGGTCCACTTAAGTACCAAAGACATAGGTAGGAAAAGGGATAGGGATGTAAGGCAGAAATTCAGGGAGTTAGGATGGAAGCTTCGAGCTAGAACAAACAGAGTTGTTATCTCTGGCTTGTTACCCGTGCTGCGTGCCAGTGAGGAGACGAATAGCGAGAGAGAGCAGTTGAACATCTGGCAACAGGGGTGGTGCAGAAGGGAGGGATTCAGGTACCTGGATAATTGGAAGACATTCTGGGGTAGGTGAGACCTCCATAAACAGATGGTCTACACTTGAACCAGAGGGGTACCAATATCCTGGAGGGGAAATTTGCTACTGCTCTTCAGGCGGGTTTAAGCTAATTCAGCAGGGGGATGGGAACCTGAATTGTAGCTCCATAGACAGGAGGTTGAGAGTAGTGAGGTCATGAATAGGGTTTCAAGGTTGCAGGAGTGCACCGGAAGGCAGGAGGGTGGTTTGAGGTGTGCCTACTTCAATGCCAGGAGCATCCTGAATAAAGTGGGTGAACTTGCAGCATGGGTCGGTACCTGGGATTTCGATGTTGTGGCCATTTCAGAGACATGGATAGAGCAGTGACAGGAATGGTTGTTGCAGATTCCAGGGTTTAGATGTTTCAGTAAGATCAGTGAAGATGGTAAAAGAGGGGCAGGTGTGGCATTGTTAGTCAGGGACAGTATTATGGTGGCAGAAAGGATGTTTAATGAGGACTCGTCTACTGAGGTAGTATGGGCAGAAGTTAGAAACAGGAAAGGAGAAGTCACCCTGTTGGGAGTTTTCTACAGGCCTCCGAAAAGTTCCAGAGATACAGAGGAAACAATTGCAAAGATGATTACATAAGGACATAAGAAATAGGAGCAGGAGTAGGCCATCTAGCCCTTCGAGCCTGCCCCGCCATTCAATAAGATCATGGCTGATCTGAAGTGGATCAGTTCCACTTTCCCGCTCTCTCCCCATAATCCTTAATTCCCTTATCTATCAAAAACCTATCTACCCGTGACTTAAATATATTTAGCGAGGCAGCCTCCACCACTTCAACGGGCAGAGAATTCCAGAGATTCACCACCCTTTGAGTGAAGAAGTTCCTCCTCAACTCTGATCTAAACTGCACCCCCCCACCCCCCACTCCTATCTTGAGGCTGTGCCCTCGAGTCCTGCTACCCTGCTATCCTGATTCTGGATAGGAGTGAAAGTAACTTGAGCTGTGCCAGAGAAGGTGGTGGAAAATGTTACAATAGCAATGTTTAAGAGACATCTTGACAAATACATGAAGAGGCAGGGAATAGAGGGATATGGCCTGCATATAGCAAAAGTTCTTTAGTTTGGAACAAAGAACAAAGAAAGTTATTGCACAGGAACAGGCCCTTCAGCCCTCCAAGCCTGCACCAACAATGCTGTCCAATTGAACTAAAACCTCCTACCCTTCCAGGGACCATATCCCTCTATTCCCATCCTATTCATGTATTTGTCAAGAAGCCCCTTAAAAGTCACTATCATATCTACTTCCAATACCACCCCCGGCAGCGAGTTCCAGGCACCCACCATCCTCTGTGTAAAAAACTTGCCTCATACATGTCCTTTAAACCTTGCCTCTCCCACCTTAAAACTATGTTCCAAGTAATTGACTCTTCCACCCTGAGAAAAAGCTTCTGACTTTTATAAATGAACTAGATGAGGGTGTAGAAGGATGGATTAGTAAATTTGCTGACGACACCAAAGTTGGAGGAGTTGTAGACAGTGAGGATGGATGTTACAGTTTGCAGAGGGACATAGATAAGCTGCAGAGCTGGGCTGAGAGGTAGCAAATGGAGTTTAATATGGAAAAGTGTGAGGTGATTCACTTTGGTAAGAGTAACAGGAGTACAGAATATAGGGCTAATGGAAGGACTCTTAGTAGTGTTGACGAGCAGAGAGATCTCGGGGTACATGTGCATAGCTCCCTGAAAGTTGGCACCCAGGTTGATAAGGTTGTTAAGAAGGCGTACGGTGTGTTAGCTTTTATTGGTAGAGGGATTGAATTTCAGAGCCGTGAGGTCATGTTACAACTGTACAAAACTCTGGTGCGGCCACACTTGGAGTATTGCGTACAGTTCTGGTCGCCGCATTATAAGAAAGATGTGGAGGCATTGGAAAGGGTGCAGAGGAGGTTTACCAGGATGTTGCCTGGTATGGTGGGAAGGTCTTTTGAGGAAAGGCTGAGGGACTTGAGGTTATTTTCATTGTAGAGAAGAAGGTTACGAGGTGACCTGATTGAGGCATACAAGATGATCAAAGGATTGGCTAGGGTGGACAGTGAGAGCCTCTTACCTCGGATGGTGATGGCTAACACGAGGGGACATAGTTTTAAATTAAGGGTTTGGTAATTATAGGACGGGTGTCAGAGGTAGGTTCTTTACTCAGAGGGTAGTACGGTCATGGAATGCCCTGCCTGCAGCAGTTGTGGACTCGCCAACTTTAAGGGCGTTCAAATGGTCAGTGGATCGGCATATTGATAACATTGGAATAGTTTAGGTTAGAGGGTCATTAGATTGGTTCCACTGGTCGGCGCAACATCGAGGGCTGAAGGGCCTGTACTGTGCTGTAATGTTCTATGTTCTATGACTATTCACTCTGTCTATGCCCCTCATATCTTGTAGACTTCCAGCAGGTCGCCCCTCAACCTCCGTCATTCCATTGAGAACAAACCAAGGTTCTCCAACCTCTCCTATAGCTAATGCCCTCCATACCAGGCAACATCCTGGTAAATCTTTTCTGTACCCTCTCCAAAGCCTCTACATCCTTCTGGTAGTGTGGCAACCAGAATTAAACACTATACTCCAAGTGCGGCCTAACTAAGGTTCTATAAAGCTGCAACATCCTTACTTGAGAAAGATATACTGGCACTGGAGGGGATGCAGAGGAGATTCACTAGGTTGATTCCAGAGTTCAGAGGATTGGCTTATGAGGAGAGACTGAGTAGACTCTGGCTGTATCCACCTTGCCAGCTCACACCTGATCCCATGCAACTTCACCTTCTGTACCAGTCTGCCATGTGGGACCCTGTCAAAGGCCTTGCTGAGATCCACGTAGACAACATCCACTGCCCTACCCTCATCAATCATCTTCATCATTTCCTCGAAAAATTCGATGAAGTAAGTGAGACACAACCTCCCCTTCACAAAACCAGGCGTCGTGTGTCAACACAGACTTGGTGGACCGAAGGACCTGTGCTGTACTGTTCTTTGCACTTTGTTCTTTGACTCCCACCTCTTTCTGCTGTCTTTGACAAAGGATGCGTGTCTTGTGTCTGGATCCTCAAAATAGTTAAATGCCTCATGCATTAAGAATTGAAAGGAGAGGGTTGTGGAGCCCTTTGCCCTAGCAGATCAGTAGACTCTGGATGGCCACCCTGGATTATGAAATGTATGCTGGTTTTGAATTTGTTCTGTGCATCACACAGATGAGTCATTTGAATATCTTCAGGGATTTGAGATACAAGTTTCTCTTATTCCGCCAGGTAGCTCCTTTTGTTCCGGGGTTACAGATAGACATGGATTCAACCATTTTAAGGTCTTTTCCAGATTAAAATTTTAGAGAGAATAATGAGTGTAGATCTGTGCATATTTTATAAGAAAAACATACAGGGTAAGTTCCCCTCACAATATCAAAAGAAAGAATGATTCTGATACTCACTCATGGGACCCACCATCCTCCAGTCTGAAAAATAAATTGCCCCTTTCTGTCTTAAAGACATATTTTATCCAAGTTGATCCAGATCCTCAAATTCTAGGGGGTGGGAGGAGTGGAAGAGAAAGGGGGAAGAGAGAAGCAGAAAATTAGAGAGGGGGAGAGAGAGAGGGAACAAGAAGGAGGAAGAGAGATGGTAGAGTGGGAGGGATTGGCAGGGTTAGGGAGCAAGAGGGGAGAGAACTTTACTCAGTAACTAACCGTGCTGTACCTGTATTTTTCTTCCCAGAAAAGAGAAGCTGAGTTTGAGGAACGGCAGAATCACTTGAAACGAGAAAAAGCTATCGAAGTGGCTCGATTACAGGCTCTGCAAGAACGAGCCCATGATCACAAGGCAGAACAGGTGGGTGAGCGATATTTCCCTGTTGAAGAGGGCTGAGATACATCAGTCATTGAACTGATATTTCATGGGAGAGGAGGGAGGGCATCAGAGACACCAGTCTGTGCACAGAGGTAAGTTGACAGGGATTACCTTTGACACCTAGATAGCTTTTGACTGTGTGATGTCAAGGAGCTCTAGCAAAACTGAAGTCAATTAAAATTAAGGGTGAAAACCCTCCACTGATTGTAGCCTGACATAGCATAAAGCACTGTTACGAGGCCTTTAAACTAAATAGCAGTGTGAGAGGGCTTATCTGACTGGAGATTTAGAAAGTTAACAAGAAGGGACAAGGCAGTACTGCAAGATTGTGATGAGCAACAACAGCAGTCAGTGTATTGATAAGCAGGGACTATGACAGTAGTCAGTGAAGATATTTGCTGATGACACCAAAGTTGGAGGTGTGGTAGATAGTGAGGAAGGGTGTCTTAGTCTACAGGGAGACTTGGTCAAGTTGCAGAGCTGGGCCGAGAGGTGGCGGATGGAGTTTAATGCGGAAAAGTGTCAGGTAATTCACTTTGGCAGGAATAATGGACGTGTAGAGTATAGGGCTAACGGTAGGACTCTGAATAGTGTGGATGAACAGAGGGATCTAGGTGTATGTGCACATAGATCCCTGAAAGTTGGGAATCAAGTAGATAGGGTTGTTGGGAAGGCATACGGTGTCTTGGCGTTTATTGGTAGGGGGATTGAATTTAAGAGCCGCAGCGTCATGTTGCAACTGTACAAAACTCTGGTGCGGCCGCACTTGGAGTATTGTGTGCAGTTCTGGTCCCCACACTATAGGAAGGATGTGGAGGCTTTGGAGAGGGTGCAGAGGAGGTTTACCAGGATGTTGCCTGGTATGGAGGGGAGGTCCTATGAGGAGAGACTGAGGGATTTGAGGTTGTTTTCATTAGAAAGAAGGCGGCTGCGAGGGGACCTTATTGAAACATATAAGATGATCAGAGGTTTGGATAGGGTGGACAGTGATAGCCTTTTTCCTCTGATGGAGAAATCTAGCACGAGGGGGCATGGCTTTAAATTAAGAGGGGGTAGTTATAGGACGGATGTCAGGGGTAGGTTCTTTACCCAGAGGGTGGTGAGGGATTGGAATGCCCTGCCTGCTGCAGTTGTAAATGCGCCTAGTTTGGGGGCGTTTAAGAGATCCGTGGATAGGTTTATGGACGAAAAGGGATTGGTTTAGGTTAGTGGGTCATTGTTTTTTAACTGGTCGGCGCAACATCGTGGGCCGAAGGGCCTGTTCTGCGCTGTAATGTTCTATGTTCTATGTTCTATGTTCTAAGACTCCTGGTCCTGATGGAATACATCCCAGGGTACTAAAAGAGATGGCGGGAGAAATAGCAAATGCACTAATGGTAATTTACCAAAATTCGCTGGAATCTGGAGTGGTTCCTGCAGATTGGAAAACAGCAAATGTGACACCACTGTTTAAAAAAGGAGGTAAACAAAAGGCAGGTAACTATAGGCTGGTTAGCTTAACGTCTGTAGTAGGGAAAATGCTTGAATCTATCATCAAGGAAGAAATAGCGAGCCATCTGGATATAAATTGTCCCATTGATAAGATGCAGCATGGGTTCATGAAGAGCAGGTCATGTTTGACTAATCTGGTGGAATTCTTTGAGAACATTATATGTGCAGAGGACAATGGGGAACCTGTGGATGTGGTGTATCTGGATTTCCAGAAGACATTTGACAAGGTGCCTCACCAAAGACTGCTACATAAAATAAAGGTGCACAGTGTTACGGGTAACGTATTAGGATGGTTAGAGGATTGGTTAACGAACAGAAAGGAAAGAGTGGGGGTAAATGAGTGTTTTTCTGGTTGGCGATCAGTGACTAATGGTGTGCCTCAGGGATCAGTGTTGGGACTGCAATTGTTTACGATGTACATCGATGATTTGGAGTTGGGGACCAAGTGTAATGTGTCAAAATTCACAGATGACACTAGGATGGGTGGCAGAGCAAAGTGTGCAGAGGACGCTGAAAATCTGCAAAGGGATATAGATAGTCTAAGTGAGTGGGCAGGAGTCTGGCAGATGGAGTACAATGTTGGTAAATGTGAGGTCATCCATTTTGGTAGGAATAACAGCAAAATGGGCTATTATTTAAATGATAAAACATTGCAGCATGCTGCTGTGCAGAGGGACCTGGGTGTCCTTGTACAGGAATCTCAAGCAGTTGGTTTGCAGGTACAGCAGGTAATTAAGAAGGCAAATGGAATTTTGTCCTTCATTGCTGGAGGGATGGAGTTTAAAAACAGCGAGGTTATGTTGCAGCTGTATAAGGTGCTGGTGAGGTCACATCTGGAGTTACTGTGTACAGTTTTGGTCTCCTTACTTGAGAAAGGATATACTGGCACTGGAGGGGATGCAAAGGAGATTCACTAGGTTGATTCCAGAGTTGAGAGGGTTGGTTCAAGAGAAGAGATTGAGTAGACCCGGGCTATACTCATTGGAATTCAGAAGAATGAGGGAGATTTTATCGAAACATATAGGATTATGAAGGGAATGGATGAGATAGAAGCAGGGAAGTCATTTCCAATGGCGGGTGAAACTAGAACTAGGAGGCATGGCCTCAAAATAAGGGGAAGCAGATTTAGGACTGAGTTGAGGAGGAACTTCTTCACACAAAGGATTGTGAATCTGTGGAATTCCCTGCCCAGTGAAACAGTTGAGGCTCCCTCATCGAATGATTTTTAGGCAAGGATAGATACATTTTTAAGAACATAAGAAATAGGAGCAGGAGTAGGCCATCTAGCCCTTCGAGCCTGCCCCGCCATTCAATAAGATCATGGCTGATCTGAAGTGGATCAGTTCCACTTTCCCGCTTTCTCCCCATAACCCTTAATCCCCTTGTCTACCAAAAACCTATCTACCCGTGACTTAAATATATTCAGCGAGGCAGCCTCCACCACTTCAACGGGCAGAGAATTCCAGAGATTCACCACCCTTTGAGTGAAGAAGTTCCTCCTCAACTCTGATCTAAACTGCCCCCCCACTTATCTTGAGGCTGTGTCCTCTAGTCCTGCTATCCTTTCTAAGCAGGAAGAATCTCTCCACCTCTACCCTATCCATCCCTTTCATTATCTTATACGTCTCTATAAGATCCCCCCTCATCCTTCTAAACTCCAACGAGTACAGACCCAGTCTATTTAGTCTCTCTTCATAGTCCAACCCCCTCATCTCCGGTATCAGCCTAGTGAACCTCCTCTGCACTCCCTCCAAGGCCAAAATATCCTTCCGCAAGTGCGGCGACCAAAACTGCACACAGTACTCCAGCTGCGGCTTCACCAGTGCCCTGTACGGTTGCAGCAAGACCTCCCTACTTTTATATTCTATCCCCCTTGCTATAAAGGCCAGCATCCCATTCGCCTTCTTGATCACCTGCTGCACCTGCAGACTGGGGTTTTGCCACTCATGCACAAGGACCCCCAGGTCCCTCTGCACTGTAGCATGCTGCAGCTTTTCGCCCTTTAAATAGTAATCCCTCCTGCTATTATTTCTGCCAAAGTGGATAACCTCACACTTGCTAACATTGTACTCCATCTGCCAGGTCCTCACCCACTCGCTCAGCCTATCCAGATCCCTCTGCAGACTTTCCACACCCTCCACGCAATTTGCTTTACCACTCATCTTCGTGTCATCAGCAAATTTCCCCTACACTCAGCCCCCTCCTCCAGATCATCTATATAAATGGTAAATAGCTGAGGCCCCAGCACTGATCCCTGCGGCACTCCACTAGTCACCAACCGCCAATCAGAATAGCACCTATTGATACCAACTCTCTGCTTCCTATTAGACAACCAACCCTCTATCCACGCTAACACCTTACCCCCAACTCCATGATCCCTAACCTTCTGAAGCAACCTTTTATGAGGCACCTTATCAAACGCTTTTTGAAAATCTAGAAACACCACATCCACCGGTTCCCCTCTGTCTACCGCACTAGTCACATCCTCATAGAAATCCAATGAATTTGTCAAACACGACTTCCCCTTAACGAATCCGTGCTGCGTCTACTCTATCAAACCATTCTTTTCTAGGTGCCTCGCTATTTCTTCTTTGATGACGGATTTAAGCATTTTTCCAACTACAGACGTTAAACTAGCTGACCTATTTTTGAACAGTAAAGGAATTAAGGGTTATGGTGAGCGGGCAGGTAAGTGGAGCTGAGTCCACAAAAATATCAGCCATGATCTTATTGAATGGCGGAGCAGGCTCGAGGGGCCAGACGGCCTATTCCTGTTTCTAGCTCTTATGTTCTTATTAACAAGATGTAGCAACCTTAAGAACAAATAACAAATAGGCTGGTGGAGGGGTTGAGGGGAGAGATAAGTTGGAGTTTGCATTGAGACAATAAATGTATGATAGACCTGATAGAGGTTTATAAGATGTTGAGAGGAATAGATATGGTGGATTCTCGGAGGCTATTTCCCAGGGCTGAAATGGTCGCTACAAAAGGACACAGGTTTAAGGTGCTGGGGAGCAGGTACAGAGGAGATGTCAGGGGTAAGTTTTTCACTCAGAGGGTGGTGAGTGAGTGGAATCGGCTGCCGTCGGTGGTGGTAGAGGCGAACTCGCTGGGGTCTTTTAAAAGACTTCTGGATGAGTATATGGGATTTAATGAGATTGGGAGTTACAGATAGTTCTATAGCTTGGTAGGTATGGATGTGATCGGCGCAACTTGTGGGCCGAAGGGCCTGTTTGTGCTGTAGTGTTCTATGTTCTATGTATAGGATATTTAAAATTGGGCTTGAGATAGAGAAGAAGGGTTGCAGGCTAAAGTTGCTAAACTCAATGAGGAGTCCTGAGGGCTGTAACATACTGAATCGCAGGATGAGATGCTGATCCTCCAGATTGCATTGAGTTTCGCTGGAGCATTACAGCAGGCCTAGGACAGCATGTATGCAGGAGAACAACAGGAAGGTTGTGGTCAGTTCTGATGAAGGGCCAAACAAATTCAAAACATTAACTCTGTTTTCCCTCCCTAGGGATGCTGCCAGGGATGCTGAGATTTTCCAGCATTCTCTCTTCTTGTTTCAGATTCTAATATCTGCTGTATTTTTCTTATTTTACCTTTGGAATCTTGCATGATTCAATAAAATACACCGGTCATTTTTCGGAACTCCAGAAAATTGGCCAGCTCGACACAATGGGCCAAATGACCTTTTTCAGTCCTGTAACAATTCCATAATTTGATGAATATAGATTCAATTTACTCAATCTCTCATAAGACAATACAACATATCCCAGTATGTGAATGCACGCCTAAGCACCA
Source organism: Carcharhinus amblyrhynchos (assembly GCF_965287045.1). NCBI lineage: Eukaryota > Metazoa > Chordata > Chondrichthyes > Carcharhiniformes > Carcharhinidae > Carcharhinus > Carcharhinus amblyrhynchos. The sequence continues at coordinate 113,944 of NC_137332.1, read as the reverse complement.
ATTCTTACAACATTCCATGTGCTCTTGAAGCTGTCTTGTTTAATGCTACTCTTTGCTTCCTGTCCATTATCAATCCTCTGTCCAACCTAATATATTACCCAAGCTCCATTAGCCCTTAGTTTGTGTCTGCATCTTTTGCATTGCAACCTATCCACTGCGAAGTCCTCATTGCTAATGTATGGAAGAAAGGTTGGACAGACTGGGACTGTATCCATTGCACTTTATAAGATTGAGAGGTGATCTTAGAACAAAGAATATAGAACAATACAACGCAGGAACAGGCCCTTTGACTCATTATGTTGTGCTGAACATGGCGCAAATGGAACTAATTCCATCTGCCTGCGATTAGTCCATATCCCTCTCTTCCTTGCATATTCATCTACTTATCTAAAAGGGCCTTAAGTATCTCCGTGAGAGAGAAGGCCAGAGAGACACCAGTCAGTGTACAGGTATCTCCCTGGGGGGAGACAGGGGAGGGGCGAGGGGGGCGGGCGGTGGTGGGGGGGGCGGTGGGCGGGGTGCGACGGTGGCTGGGGGAAGGGGGGGTGTGGGTGGTTACAGAGAGGCTCTGTACACTCAGTGTACAGATACCTCCCTGAGAGAGGGAGGGGGAGGAACGGGGAGGGGGAGGGAACAAGGGGACGGGTGGGGAACAGAGAGGCACCAGTCAATGCACAGATCTTTCACCCAGAGACTGGTTCAACCCATGCTTCTCCTTTCCCTTTCTTTTGCAGGATGCGCTACGGGCAAAAAGGAGCCAGGAGGCTGCGGAGCGTGAATGGCGCCGGAAGGAACTGGAGGACGAGCGTAAGAAGTCGGAGGTGGCAGCGATGCTGAAGAAATCTCGGTCAGATCAAATCCGGCAAAAGCAACATTTCCTGGCAGTGCAGGCAACCAAAGAACGACAGGAATTTGAGAGAATCCTCAAGTATGTCACTAATGTTCTGGGCCCTGGGCTTCAAATGCAAGCTGGGGCCTCCATTTTTCACCGTGTACCTAGGATTGTAAGGTAGACAATGAGACCATTCAGGCCATTGGCTGCAATTTAGCGGTCCCATTGAATATGGGTGCAAATCTGTATTGGCCACTAAATCCCATGAGCAGTCAAAAATGCGATTTGAGCCAGTGAGATCTGAATTTGAAATTTTTCCTGCCCCAGAATTGATGAGCTTTCTGGTGGTGTGGAGGTACCAATCGCCCTCGGATGGTCAGGGACATAGACACATGGAAACATCGAAACTAGAAGGAGGGGTGGGCATTCAGCCTATTGACCCTGCTCCGTCATTCATTTTGACCATGGCTGATCATCAGATTCAATATTCTGATCCCCCTGTCCCCCAAATCCCTTGGTCCCTTTAGCTCCAAGAGCTATATCTAATTTCTTCATGAAATCAAGCAATGTTTTGGCCTCAACTACATTCTGTGGGAGTGAATTCCACACATTCACCACGATAAGCCAGAGGGTGGTTATCGAGGATCGTTTTTCAAACTGGAAGCCTATGACCAGCGGTGTGCCTCGGGGATTAGTGCTGGGTCCACTGTTATTTGTCATTTATATTAATAATTTGGAGTGGAATATAAGAGGCATGGTTAGTAAGTTTGCAGATGACACCCAGATTGGTGACATTGTGGACAGTGAAGAAAGTTATCTCTGATTGCAACAGGTTCTTGATCAATTGGGCCGGTGGACTGACAATGGCAGATGGAGTTTAAGAACAAAGCAAATTACAGCACAGGAACAGGCCCTTCGGCCCTCCAAGCCTGCACTGACTGAACTAAAACCCCCAACCTTTCTGGGGCCCATAATCCTCTATTCCTATCCTGTTCATGTATTTGTCCATAGAAACATAGAAAAACTACAGCACAAACAGGCCCTTCGGCCCACAAGTTCTTAACCACAATCTCTACCTGCGAAGCTGCTTTGAGTGTCCTATGAACCCGGACGCCAAGATCCTTCTGATCTCCCACACTGCCAAGAGCCTTACCCTTTAATATTATAATCTGTCATCCTATTTGACCTGCCAAAATGAATCACCACACACGTATCTGGATTGAAGTCCATCTGCCACTTTCCGCCCAGTCTTGCACCCCATCAATGTCTCACTGCAACTTCTGACATCCCTCCACACCATCCACAACACCTCCAACCTTTGTGTCATCAGCAAACTTACCAACCCATCCCTCCACTTCCTCATCCAGGTCATTTATAAAAATCACAAAGAACAAGGGTCCCAGAACAGATCCCTGGGGCACTCCACTGGTGACCGACCTCCATGCAGAAAAAGACCCATCCACAACCACTCTCTGCCTTCTGTGGGCAAGCCAGTTCTGGATCCACAAAGCAATGTCCCCTTGGATCCCATGCCCCCTCATTTTCTCAATAAGCCTTACATGGGGCACCTTATCAAACGCCTTGCTGAAGTCCATATAAACCACATCTACTGCTCTTCCTTCGTCAATGTGTTTAGACACATTCTCAAAAAATTCAATCAGGCTCGTAAGGCACGACCTGCCTTTGACAAAGCCGTGCTGCCTATTTTTGATCATACTATACCTCTCCAAATGTTCATAAATCCTACCTCTCAGGATCTTCTCCATCAACTTACCAACCACTGAGGTTAGACTCACTGGTCTATAATTTCCTGGGCTATCTCTTCTCCCTTTCTTGAATAAAGGAACAACATCCGCAATTCTCCAATCCTCTGGAACCTCTCCTATCTCCATTGATGGTGCAAAGATCATTGCCAGAGGCTCAGCAATCTCTTCCCTTGCCTTCCATAGTAACCTAGGGTACATCCCATCTGGTCCCGGCGATTCATCTAACTCAATGCTTTTTAAGAGCTTCAACACATCCTCTTTCTTAATGTCTACATGCTGCAGCTTTTCAGTCCACTGCAAGTCTGCACTACAACCACCAAGATTCTTTTCCACTGTGAATACTGAAGTAAAGTATTCATTGAGTACCCCTGCTATTTCTATCGGTTCCATACAAACTTTCCCACCATCACACTTGATAGGTCCTGTGCCTTCACGTCTTATCCTCTTGCTCTTCACATACTTGTCCAACACCCTTTAAAAGCCACTATTGTATCTGCTTCCACTACCACCCCTGGCAGCAAGTTCTAGGCACCTACCATCCTCTGTTAAAAAAAACTTGCCTTGTATATCTCCTTTAAATCTTGCCCCTCGCATCTTAGACCTATGTCCCCTAGTAATTGACCCTGGGAGAATTCTGATTATCCACTCTGTCCATGCCCCCCATAATCTTGTAGACCTCTATCAGGTTGCCCCTCAGCCTCCGTCATTCCAGCGAGAACAAACCAAGTTTCTCCAACCTCTCTTAACCTTTAATTTAGATAAATGTGAGGTGATGCATTTTGGTAGATTGAACCAGGGCAAGACTTACTCAGTTAATAGTAAGGCACTAGGGAGAGTTACAGAACAAAGGGTTTTAGGGGTACATGTTCATAGCTCCTTGAAAGTGGAGTCACAGGTGGACAGAGTGGTGAAGAAGGCATTCGGCATGCTTGCTTTCATTGGTCAGAACATTGAATACAGAAGTTGGGATGTCTTGTTGAAGTTGTACAAGACATTGGTAAGGCCACACTTGGAATACTGTGTACAGTTCTGGTCATCCTATTATAGAAAGGATATTATTAAACTAGAAAAAGTGCAGAAAAGATTTACCAGGATGCTACCAGGACTTGTGCAGTCAGCACGGCTTTGTGCATTGGAGATCATGCCTTATAAACTTGTTAGAGCTCTTTGATGATGTGACCAGGAAGGTTGATGAGGACAGGGTGGTAGACGTAGTCTATACGGATTTCAGTAAGGCCTTTGATAAATTTCCACATGGTAGGATTCTCTGGAAGGTTAGATCACATGGAATCAGTGGGAGCTGGCAAACCGGATACACAATTGGCTTGATGGTAGGAAGCAGAGGGTAATGGTGCAAGAATGCTTGTCGGACTAGAGGCCTGTGACTAGTGGTATGCTTCACAGGTCAGTGCTGGGCCCATTACTATTTGTTATCTATATCAGCGATTTGGATGAGAATGTACAAGGCATGGTCAGTGAGCTTGCAGATGACACTAAAATAGATTGTATTGTATAGCTTGTTCCAGACACTCACCACCCACTGTGTGAAAAAATGCAGCACCTCGCATTTACCTAAATTAAACTATATTTGCCATTCGTCAGCTCTCTGGCCCAATTGATCAAGATCCTGTTACAATCCTGGATAACCTTCTTCACTGTTCACTATGTTACCAATCTTGGTGTCATCTGTAAACTTACTAACCATACCTCCTAAGTTCTCAGCCAAATCATTAATATAAATGATAAATAACAGTGGACACAGCACTGATCAATTCTGGTCGCCACACTACCAGAAGGATGTAGAGACAGACAACATAGAACATAGAACACTACAGCACAAACAAGCCCTTCGGCCCACAAGTTGCGCCGATCATATCCATGCCTACCAAGCCTATCTATAACTCTCAATCCCATTAAATCCCATGTAATCATCCAGAAGTCTTTTAAAAGACCCCAATGACTTTGCCTCTACCACCACCGACGGCAGCCGATTCCACTCACTCACCACCCTCTGAGTGAAAAATTTACCCCTAACATCTCCTCTGTACTTGCTTCCCAGCACCTTAAACCTGTGTCCTTTTGTAGCGACCATTTCAGCCCTGGGAAAAAGCCTCCGAGAACCCACCCTATCTATTCCTCTCAACATTTTATAAACCTCTATCAGGTTGCCTCTCAATCTTCGTCTCTCCAGGGAGAAGAGACCTAGCTCCCTCAACCTATCTTCATAAGGCATGCCTCCCAATCCAGGCAACATCCTTGTAAATCTCCTCTGCACCTTCCCAATACCTTCCACATCCTTCTTGTAGTGAGGCGACCAGAACTGCACACAGTACTCCAAGTGGGGTCTGACAAGGGTCTTGAAAAGTTGCAGCATTACCTCCCAACTCCTAAACTCAATCCCTCGATTAATGAAGGCCAGTACACCATATGCCTTCTTGACCACATCCGCCACCTGCGAGGCTGATTTAAGAGTCCTGTGGACCCGGACCCCAAGGTCCTTCTGCTCCTCAACACTGCTAAGAGTCCTACCCTTGATATTGTATTTCTTCATCCCATTGGACCTGCCAAAATGGACCACTACACATTTATCCACGTTGAAGTCCATCTGCCACTTCTCTGCCCAGTCTTGCATCCTATCTATGTCTCGCTGCAACTTCTGACATCCCTCCAGACTACCCACAACACCACCAACCTTCGTGTCATCGGCAAACTTATTAAACCATCCCTCCACTTCCTTCTCTGTTATGTGTACACTCCTCAAGACATCACTGTCTATTTTCCAAAGCTCCCTAGCATTCATGCTTTCCTCAAAAGTGAACACTGAAGAGAAATATTAATTTAGGACCTCACCTATCTCTTGGGATCGGCTTATAGATGACCTTGTTGATCCTTAAGAGGCCCTACTCTCTCCCTAGTTACTCTTTTCCTCTTTATGTATTTATAAAAGCTCTTTGCATTGTCCTTTGCTTATCTGCCAAAACAATCTCATGTCCCATTTTTGGCCTCCTGATTTCTCTCTTACCTCTACTCCTATATCCTCTATACCCTTCAAGGGATCCACTTGATCCCATCTGCCTAGGCATGTCATGTGCCTTCTTTTTCTTCGTGACCAGAGCCTCAATATCTCAAGTCATCCGGGGTTCCCTACTTCTACCAGCCTTGCCCTTCAATGTCAAGAATAAAAGATTGGTTAGTGCAAGTTTAGGGCCAGTCAGAGACAATAGTGGGAAGTTGTGCGTGGAGCCTGAAGAGATAGGAGAGGCACTGAATGAGTATTTTTCGTCAGTATTCACGCAGGAAAAAGTCAGTGTAGTCGTGGAGAATACTGCGATACCAGGTAGTAGACTAGATGGGATTGAGGTACATAAGGAGGAGGTGTTGGCAATTCTTGAGAGTATGAAAATAGATAAGTCCCCTGGGCCGGATGGGATTTACCCTATGATTCTATGGGAGGCTAGAGAGGAGATTGCAGAGCCTTTGGCATTGATCGTCATGTCATCATTGGCTTCAGGTATAGTGCCAGAAGACTGGAGGATAGCAAATGTTGTCCCCTTATTCAAGAAGGGGAGTAGAGACCATCCTGGGAATTATAGAGCGGTGAGCCTTACTTATGTTGTGGGCAAAGTTTTGGAAAGAATTCTAAGGGATAGGATTTATAATCATCTAGAGGGAAATAAATTGATTAGGGATAGTCAACACGGTTTTGTGAAGGGAAGGTCTTGCCTCACAAACCTTATCGAGTTTTTTGAAAAGGTGACCAAAGAGGTGGATAAGGGTAAGGCAGTTGACGTGGTGCATATGGATTTTAGCAAAGCGTTTGATAAGGTTCCCCCTGGTAGGCTATTGTAGAAAATGCAGATGCATGGGATTGAGGGTGATTTAGCAGTTTGGATCAGGAATTGGCTCGCTGATAGAAGACAGAGGGTGGTGGTTGATGGGAAATATTCAGCCTGGAGTTCAGTTACAAGTGGTGTACCTCAGGGATCTGTTTTAGGGCCATTGCTGTTTGTCATTTTTATAAATGACCTTGATGAGGGTGTAGAAAGATGGATTAGTAAATTTGCTGATGACACCAAAGTCGGAGGAGTTGTAGACAGTGAGGATGGATGTTACAGTTTGCAGAGGGACATAGATAAGCTGCAGAGCTGGGCTGAGAGGTGGCAGTTGGAGTTTAATAGGGAAAAGTGTGAGGTGATTCACTTTGGTAAGAGTAACAGGAGTACAGAATATAGGGCTAATGGAAGGAATCTTAGTAGTGTTGACGAGCAGAGAGATCTTGGGGTACATGTGCATAGATCCCTGAAAGTTGGCACCCAGGTTGATAAGGTTGTTAAGAAGGCATACGGTGTGTTAGCTTTTATTGGTAGAGGGATTGAATTTCAGAGCCATGAGGTCATGTTACAACTGTACAAAACTCTGGTGCGGCCGCACTTGGAGTATTGCGTACAGTTCTGGTCGCCGCATTATAAGAAAGATGTGGGGGCATTGGAAAGGGTGCAGAGGAGGTTTACCAGGATGTTGCCTGGTATGGTGGGAAGGTCTAACGAGGAAAGGCTGAGGGACTTGAGGTTATTTTCATTAGAGAGAATAAGGTTACGAGGTGACCTAATTGAGGCATACAAGATGATCAAAGGATTGGATAGGGTGGACAGTGAGAGCCTTTTACCTCGGATGGTGATGGCTAACATGAGGGGACATAGCTTTAAATTAAGGGGTGGTAATTATAGGACGGGTGTCAGAGGTAGGTTCTTTACTCAGAGGGTAGTAAGGTCGTGGAATACCCTGCCTGCAGCAGTTGTGGACTCGCCAACATTAAGGGCATTCAAATGGTCAGTGGATAGGCATATGGATAACATTGGAATAGTTTAGGTTAGAGGGTCATTAGATTGGTTCCACTGGTCGGCGCAACATCGAGGGCTGAAGGGCCTGTACTGCGCTGTTATGTTTTATGTTCACTCTAAGAGGAATGTGCTTACCCTGAGTTAGAACATAGAACATAGAACATTACAGCGCAGAACAGGCCCTTCGGCCCATGATGTTGTGCCGACCAGTTAAAAAGCAATGACCCACTAACCTAAACCAATCCCTTTTCGTCCATAAGCCTATCCACGGATCTCTTAAACGCCCCCAAACTAGGCGCATTTACAACCGCAGCAGGCAGGGCATTCCAATCCCTCACCACCCTCTGGGTAAAGAACCTACCCCTGACATCCATCCTATAACTACCCCCGCTTAATTTAAAGCCATGCCCCCTCGTGCTAGCTTTCTCCATCCGAGGAAAAAGGCTATCACTGTCCACCCTATCTAAACCTCTAATCATCTTATATGTTTCAATAAGGCCCCCTCGTAGCCGCCTTCTTTCCAGCGAAAACAACCCCAAATCCCTCAGTCTCTCCTCATAGGACCTCCCCTCCATACCAGGCAACATCCTGGTAAACCTCCTCTGCACCCTCTCCAAAGCCTCCACATCCTTCCTGTAATGTGAGGACCAGAACTGCACACAATACTCCAAGTGCGGCCGCACCAGAGTTTTGTACAGTTGCAACATGACGCTGCGACTCCTAAATTCAATCCCCCTACCAATAAACGCCAAGACACCGTATGCCTTCTTAACAACCTTATCTACTTGATTCCCAACTTTCAGGGATCTATGTACACATACACCTAGATCCCTCTGTTCATCCACACTATTCAAAGTCCTCCCGTTAGCCCTATACTCAACACATCTGTTGATTTTATTTCATTTATTACTGTCACATGTATTAACATAGTGAAAAGTGTTGTTTCTTGTGCACTATACAGACAAAGCACATCGTTCGTAGAGAAAGAAACGAGAAAGTGCAGAATGTAGTGTTACATTCATAGCTAGGGTGTAGAGAAAGATCAACTTAATGCAAGGTTAATCCATTCAAAAGTCTGACAGCAGTAGGGAAGAAGCTGTCCTTGAGTTGGTTGGTATGCGACCTTAGACTTTTGTATCTTTATCCCAATGGAAGAAGTGGTGTCCGGGGTGTGTGGGGTCCTAAATTAGGCAGGCTGCTTTGCCAAGGCAGTGGGAAGTGTAGACAGAGTCAATGGATGGGAGATTAGTTTGTGTGATGGATTGTGCAATATCAACGACCTTTTGTAGTTCCTTGCAGTCTTGGGCAGAGCAGGAGCCCATACCAAGCTGTGATACAACCAGAAAGAACGCTTTCTATGGTGCATCTGTGAAAGTTGGTGAGAATCATATCTGACATGTCAAATTTCTTCTGAGAAAGTAGATGTCTTGGTGGGCTTTCTTAATTATAGTGTTAGCATGGGAAGATCAGGACAAATTGTTGATGACCTGGATACCTAACAACTTGAAGGTCTTGACCCTTTTTACCTCATCCCTGTTGAAGTAGACAGGGGCACATTCTCCTCTACGCTTCCTGAAGTCAATGATGTTGTTCTTCATTTTGTTGACATTGAGGGAGAGATTATTGTTGCTGCACCAGTTCACCAGATTCTCTATCTCATTGCTGTGCTCTATCTCATAATTGAGATCCAACTCACTACGGTGGTGTTAGCAGAAACCTTGAAAATGGAATTGGAGAGGAATTTGGCTGCACAGTCATAGGTGTATAAGGAGTATAGTAGTGGGGCTGAGAACACAGCTTTGTGGGGCACCAATGTTGAGGATGATCATGGAGGAGAGTTGTTGCCGATCCTTAGTGTTTGTGGTCTATGAGTTAGGAAGTTCAGGATCCAGTCGCAAGGAGAGGTGCTGAGGCCCAGGCCACAGAGTTTGGAGATGAGTTTTGTGGGAATAATGGTGTTGAAGGCTAAGCTGTAGTCAATAAATAATCCTTGTTATCTAGGTGTTCCAGGATTTAGTGCAGGGCCAGGGAGATGGCGTCTGCTGTGGACCTGTTGAAGTGGTAAGCAAGCCATAGTGGGAGGCTGGAATTGATTCGTGCCATGACTAGTCTTTCAAAGCAGTTCATGATGATATGTCAGAGCCACCGGCCAATAGTCATTAAGACACACTGCTTAGCTTTTCTTAGGTACTGGAATGATGGTTGTCTTCTTGAAGCAGATAGGGACCTCAGATTGTCGTAAAAAAAGAGATTGAAGATGTCTGTAAATATCCCCACCAGCTGATCCACACAGGGTCCAAGTGCATGTCCAGGTACCCCATCCAGGCCAGTTGCCTTTCGTGGGTTGACCTTTGAGAAAGCTGCTCTGACATCTGCAATTGTTACTCCAGATATTGGTTCATCCAGGGGTTCCACGGTGAAACCTGGTTAAGACACTTTTGCAAGTCTCCCACTTATCAGACATCCTTTTGCCTTCCCACAGACTCCCCCAATTAACTGTTGAAAATTCCTGCCTGATACCATCAAAATTGGCCTTGCCCCAGTTTAGAATTTTAACTTTTGGGCCAGACCTATCATTCTCCATAACTATCTTTAAACTAATGAGATTATGGTCACTCGTCCTAAAGTAGAACATGAAACATTGAACATTACAGCGCAGTACAAGCCCTTCAGCCCTCGATGTTGCGCCAACCAGTGGAACCAATCTAATGACCCTCTAACCTAAACTATTCCAATGTTATCCATATGCCTATCCACTGACCATTTGAAAGCCCTTAAAGGTGGTGAGTCCACAACTGCTGCAGGCAGGGCATTCCATGCCCTTACTACCCTCTGAGTAAAGAACCTACCTCTGACATCCGTCCTATAATTATCACCCCTCATTTTAAAGCTATGTCCCCTTGTGTTAGCCATCACCATCCGAGGTAAAAGGCTCTCACTGTCCACCCTATCCAATCCTCTGATCATCTTGTATGCCTCATTTAGGTCACCTCTTAACCTTCTTCTATGTAACGAAAACAACCTCAAGTCCCTCAGCCTTTCCTCATAAGACCTTCCCACCATACCAGGCAACATCCTGGTAAACCTCCACTGCGCCCTTTCCAATGCCTCCACATCCTTCTTGTAATGCGGCGACCAGAACTGTACGCAATACTCCAAGTGCGGCCGCACCAGAGTTTTGTACAGCTGCAACATGACCTCACGGCTCCGAAATTCAATCCCTCTATCAATAAAAGCTAACACACCGTATGCCTTCTTAACAACCTTATCAATCTGGGTGCCAACTTTCAGGGATCTATGCACATGAGATCTCTCTGAGATCTCTCTGCTCACCGACACTACCAAGAGTCCTTCCATTAGCCCTATATTCTGTACTCCTGTTACTCTTTCCAAAGTGAATTACCTCACACTTTTCCGCATTAAACTCCATTTGCCACCTCTCAGCCCAGCTCTGCAGCTTATCTATGTCCCTCTGCAAACTCGCTACGAGAGGACACAGGTTTAAGGTGCGGGGAGGAAAGTACAGAAGTGATGTTAGGGGTAAGTTTTTCACTCAGAGGGTGGTGAGTGAATGGAATCGGCTGCCGTCAGTGGTGGTGGAGGCGAACTCGCTGGGGTCTTTTAAAAGACTTCTGGATGAGTATATGGGGTTTTATGGGATTGGGGGTTATAGATAGGTGTTGATGTGATCGGCGCAACTCGTGGGCCGAAGGGCCTGTTTGTGCTGTAGTGTTCTATGTTCTATGTTCTATGTTCTATGTAACATCCATTCTCACTGTCTACAACTCCTCTGACTTTAGTGTCATCCGCAAATTTACTAACCCATCCTTCTACACCCTCATCTAGTTCATTTATAAAAATGACAAACAGCAATGGCCCCAGAACAGATCCCTGAGGTACATCACTTGTAACTGAACTCCAGGTTGAATATTTCTCATCAACCACCATCCTCCGTCTTCTATCAGCTAGCCAATTCCTGATCCAAACTGCTAAATCACCCTCAATCCCATGCATCTGTATTTTCTGCAGTATCTTACCATGGGGAACCTTATTAACCGCTTTGCTAAAATCCATATGCACCACATCAACTGCTTTACCCCTATCCACCTCTTTGGTCACCTTCTCAGCCCTTCCTTATTTCCCAAGAGGAGTTCAAGATTTGCCCCCTCTCTAGTCGGGCCATCACATACTGAATGAGAAATTCCTGCTGAATACATTGAGAAGGCAGTTGTCTAATCAGACAAAGTCAGCATGGATTTACAAATGAGAAATCATGCTTGATGAATCTATTGGAATTTTTTGGGGATGTAACTAGTTGAGTTGACCAAGATTTAAGAGGCAAGATTTAAGAGGCAAATGGTCCCCACCAGAGGACACAGGTTTAAGGTGCTGGGGAGTAGGTACAGAGGAGATGTCAGGGGTAAGTTTTTCACTCAGAGGGTGGTGAGTGATTGGAATCGGCTGCCGTCGGTGGTGGTGGAGGCGAACTCGCTGGAGTCTTTTAAGAGACTTCTGGATGAGTATATGGGATTTAATGGGATTGAGGGTTATGGATAGGCCTGGTAGGTAGAGATATGGTTGGCACAACTTGTGGGCCGAAGGGCTGTAGTGTTCTATGTTCTATTTAGATGGGTGCATGAATTGGGAGGGAATAGTGGGATACAGTCCGAGTAAGGGCAGGTTCTTTTTTAGTTTAGTTAAGGCATCAAGATTGGCACAGACTTGGACAGCTGAAGGGCCTGTTTCTGTTTGTACTGTTCTTTGGTCCCTTTGTTCTTTGAGAAACAGTGGATGTGGTTTATTTAGACTTTCAAAAGGCTTTCGATAATATCTCACATAGCGGAACACCACGTAAAGTTAAAGCGTATGAGATTGCAGATAGTGACTTGAGATGGCAGGAAGCTGGTTAGCAGATGGGAAGCAAAGTTAGAACATAAGAACATAAGAACATAAGAAATAGGAGCAGGAGTAGGCCATCTAGCCCTTCGAGCCTGCCCCGCCATTCAATAAGATCATGGCTGATCTGTCGTGGCTCAGTTCCACTTTCCCGCCCTCTCCCCATAACCCTTAATCCCCTCTCTTATCAAAAACCCATCAACCCGCTTCTTAAAAATATTTAGCGAGGCAGCCTCCACCACTTCAACGGGCAGAGAATTCCAGAGATTCACCACCCTTTGAGTGAAGAAGTTCCTCCTCAACTCCGTTCTAAACCGCCTCCCCTTTATCTTGAGGCTGTGCCCCCTAGTCCTACTGTCCTTTCTGAGCGGGAAGAGTCTCTCCACCTCTATCCTATCCATCCCATTCATCATCTTATACGTCTCAATGAGATCTCCCCTCATTCTTCTAAACTCTAACGAGTACAAGCCTAGTTTATTCAGCCTCTCCTCATAGCTCAATCCCCTCAACTCCGGTATCAGCCTAGTAAACCTCCTCTGCACTCCCTCCAGGGCCAAAATATCCTTGCGCAGGTGTGGCGCCCAAAACTGCACACAGTACTCCAGCTGCGGCCTCACCAATGCCCTATACAGCTGCAGCAAGACCTCCCTACTTTTATATTCAATCCCCCTCGCTATGAAGGCCAGCATCCCATTCGCCTTCCTGACCACCTGCTGCACCTGCAAGCTGGGTTTTTGCGACTCATGCACAAGGACCCCGAGGTCCCTCTGCACCGTCGCCTGCTGCAGTTTTTCGCCACGTAAGTAATAGTCCTTCCTACCATTCTTCCTACCAAAGTGAACCACCTCACACTTGCCAACATTAAATTCCATTTGCCATTTCCTGGCCCATTCGCCCAGCCTATCTAGATCCTTCTGCAGACTCTCCACACCCTCCGCACAATTTGCCTTTCCCCCAATCTTGGTGTCATCAGCAAATTTTGACACCCTGCACTCGGTTCCCTCCTCCAGATCATCTATATAAATGGTAAATAGCTGAGTTGGCATAAATGGGTCTTTTTCTGATTGGCAGTCAGTGATTAGTGGAGTACCACAGGGTTTTGTGCTAGGACCCAACTATTCATTTTACCTATTAATGATTTGGGAGAGGGAACTAAATACATTATCTCCAATTTGCAGATGATACAAAATTGGATGGGAGTGTGAGCTATGAGGAGGACACGGAAATGCTTCAGCGTGATTTGGACAGGCTGAGTGTGTGGGCAAATGATTGGCAGATGCAGTATAATGTGGATAAATGTGAGGTTATCCACTTTTGGAGCAATAATAGGAAGACGGATTATTACTTGAATGGGTTTAAATTGAGGGAGCTTTGTGTCCTTGTGCATCAGTCGCTGAAAGTAGGCAAACAGGTATAGCAGGCAATAAAGAAGGCAAATGGTATGTTGGCCTTCATAGCGAGAGAATTTTAGTGTAGGGATAGGGGTGTTTTGCTGTATCGGGCATTGGTGAAGCCATGCCTGGAATATTGGGTGCAGTTTTGGTGTCCTTATCTGAGGAAGGGTGTTCTTGCTGTAGAGGGAGTACAGCGAGGGTTTACCAGGCTAATTCCTGGCAGGTGTGTCATACGTGGGGAAACTAAATTGGTTAGGATTATATTCACTGTGGTTTAGAAGAGTGAAAGGTGACCTCATGGAAACTTATAGATTCAGAAAGAATGTTCATTGGAATCAATGGGTACTATTCTGGTTGGTGGACGGTGACTAATGGAGTGCCGCAGGGATCGGCGCTGGGGCCTCAACTGTTTAACATTTACATAGATGATATAGAGGAGGGGGCTGAATATCTGGTGACGAAATTTGCTGATGAGACAAAGATGAGTGGAAATGCAAATTGTGTGGAGGGTGTGGAAAGTCTGCAGAGGGATCTGGATAGGCTGAGCGAGTGGGCGAGGACCTGGCAGATGGAGTATAATGTTAGCAAGTGTGAGGTTATCCACTTTGGTAGAAATAATAGTAGGAGGGATTATTATTTAAAAGGCGAAAAGCTGCAGCATGCTACGGTGCAGAGGGACCTGGGGGTCCTTGTGCATGAATTGCAAAAACCCAGTCTGCAGGTGCAGCAGGTGATCAAGAAGGCGAATGGGATGCTGGCCTTTATAGCGAGGGGGATAGAATATAAAAGCAACTGTACAGGATATTGGTGAGGCTGCAGCTGGAGTACTGTGTGCAGTTTTGGTTGCCGCACTTGCGGAAGGATATATTGGCCTTGGAGGGAGTACAGAGAAGGTTCACTAGGCTGATACTGGAGATGAGGGGGTTAGCCTATGAAGAGAGACTGAACTCATTGGAGTTTAGAAGGCTGTGGGGGGATCTTACAGAGACGTATAAGATAATGAAGGGGATAGATAGGGTAGAGGTAGAAAGATTCTTCCTGCTTAGAAAGGATAGCAGGACTAGAGGGCACAGCCTCAAGATAAGGGTGGGGCAGTTTAGATCAGAGTTGAGGAGGAACTTCTTCACTCAAAGGGTGGTGAATCTCTGGAATTCTCTGCTCGTTGAAGTGGTGGAGGCTGCCTCGCTGAATATATTTAAGTCACGGGTAGATAGGTTTCTGATAGACAGGGGAATTAAGGGTTATGGGGAGAAAGCGGGAAAGTGGAACTGATCCACTTCAGATCAGCCATGATCTTATTGAATGACGGGGCAGGCTCGAAGGGCTAGATGGCCTACTCCTGCTCCTATTTCTTATGTTCTTGTGTTCTTATGTTCCCAATGGTGGGGAAGTCCAGAACTAGGGGTCATAGTTTGAGGGTAAGGAATAAACCTTTTTGGACTGAGATGAAAAGAAATCTCTTCACCCAGAGACTGGTGAATGTGTGGAATTCACCACCAGATGAAATAGTTGAGGTCAAAACATTGTCTGATTTCAAAAAGAAATGAGATATAATTCTTGGGGCTAAAGGAATCAAGAGATATGGGGGGAAGATGGAATCAGGATATTGAATTTGATGATCAACCACGATCAGAATGAATGGCGGAGCGGGCTCGAAGGGCTGAATGACCTACACTTGTTGCTAGTTTCAATGTTTCTGTGTAACTCTCAATGTTTCACTCTCTACAGTTAGCACTCTGTGTTGAGGGGGGTGGTGGGCAGGCGTTCATAGTTTGTCCATTAGTGTCCTTGCTCCTTTGGATCTTCTTCTTGTTGGCAGGTTCTGCAGATGTTAACCAAAGGAGTTACTGGATATTGGATAGTCAGATGCTCTTTCCCAGGGTAAAAAGTCAAGTACTAGGGGACATAATTTTAAGGTGCGTGGGGAAAAGTTCAGAGGAACTGTGCGAGGCAGGTTTTTTACACAGAGGGTGGTGAATGTCTGAAATGCACTGTCTAGGGAGGTGGTGGGAGCAGGTATGAAAAGCAACATTTAAGGGGTAACTAGATGAATACATGAATAGGATGGGAATGGAAGGATATGGAATCTGTAAGTGCATACGGTTTTAGGCAGGTATTATAATCGGTGTAGGCTTGGAGGGCTGAAGGGCCTGTTCCTTTACTGTACTGTTCTTTGTTCTTTGTATTTTATATAGATTGTCAATTGTATAGGGGAAGAAATCAAAATAAGGGACTTTATAGGTTGTCACAGAAATGAATGGGATTAATTTCACAGGATACAGAAAGAGCAGATCGAGAGGGAGAAGAAGGAGGAGGACGACAAGCAACATGGAAGGACCAAGTATGCCACTGACCTTCGGGAGCAGATTGGTGAGAGGGAGCGGAAGCACATTGCAGAGAGGGCGGCATTCTTTGAGGAAGGCAAGCGTCTGAAGGAGGAAGCTTATCAACGACGGCTTCGACTCGACCAAATAAAACGCAAGAAACTCGAGGAGCTCAGGTCAGGCTCATGCGAATAATGTACAGTGGGAATGAATGGGTAAGGGTTTTGGCTCCATTGGATTCGGAGCGGAAGGTGGTTGATCCATTGGGATCACATACAATGGAATAAATTAGGTTTATTGAGATTGCGTAAGTGGGAGTGAATAGGAAGGGATTGGATATGTGCGGGAGTGAGCGGGAAGTGCTTTGATCCTGAATCAGCCTCAGTTTCAGTCTCTGTATCTCTTCTGATGCTCTTTTGCAGAACTGTCGGCCTTCCTGAGAAGTATTGTCGGGAGATTGAGCGCAGATTGGCAGCTGTCACAGCGTAGGGACAAGTTTCATTAACATGATGGCTACACTCAGAGATTTGGCGCTTGATATGTAATTTTGTCATTAAAACATGTAAAAAAAATCAAACATCATATGACTCATTGTCATTCTCAAAATTAGCAAAATGTCTTAATCTGCTTGGTAAATGGAAAGTCAGGTAAGTATTTAATAATACTAGCATTTGTAATCTCAGAGGTCATTTCTGTGGTTTATAGTTTGTAAAGGTTATAGAACATAGAACATTACAGTGCAGAACAGGCCCTTCGGCCCACGATGTTGCGCCGACCAGTTAAAAAACAATGACCCACTAATCTAAACCAATCCCTTTTCGTCCATAAACCTATCCACGGATCTCTTAAACGCCCCCAAACTAGGCGCATTTACAACTGCAGCAGGCAGGGCATTCCAGTCCCTCACCACCCTCTGGGTAAAGAACCTGCCCCTGACATCCGTCCTATAACTACCCCCCCTTAATTTAAAGCCATGCCCCCTCGTGCTAGATTTCTCCATCAGAGGAAAAAGGCTATCACTATCCACCCTATCTAAACCTCTAATCATCTTATATGTTTTATATTCAGTAGTAACGAGAAACAGGAAAGAGAATTGGACATAATCTGAAACAGAACATCTTTCAGAAGTTTAATTCAAAGAGGTAAGACATGACAGGAGATCTCTTAGCCATGGTCAGATCTTCATCTCCCTGTGGGAGGCTGGGAACATTTCAAATGCCTGGAGCCAGCATGTGCTCACATTTCAGAGCTGGAGTGGCAGCTGGGGACACTGTGGCGCATCTGTAAATCAGATAGTATCGTGGATAGCACATATAGAGATTTGGTCACAGGCTCAGATTCCACAGACATAAAGGGAATGGGTGACTGCCAGGCAGAGCTAGAGAGACAGGCAAGTAATGCAGGAATATCCTGTGGCCATTCCCCTGCAAAACAGTTATACCGCTTTGGATACTGTTAAGGGGAATGGCCTCTTAGAGGAAACAGCGGCAGCCAAACTTGTTGCACCATGGGTGGTTCTGCTGCAGAGGGGAGGGGTAAAAAGTTAGGAATGCAATAGTTATAGGGGATTCAATTGTGAAGGGTACAGTCAGGTGGCTGTAAACCAGACTGTAGGATGGTATGTTGCCTCTCTGGTGCTCGGGTCAAGGATGTTTCAAAGATGTTGCAGGACATTCTGAAAAGGGATGGCGAACAGCCAATGGTTATAGTAGACTTTGGTACAAATGGCATCAGTAAAAAAAGGATGAGGTTCCAAAAGCAGAATATAAGAAGCTAGGAAGCAAGGTGAAAAGTAGGACCTCAAAGGTAGTGATTTCAAAGACCAAAGAAAATTGCAGGGCAGGAATAGGCCCTTCAGCCCTCCAAGCCTGCACCGACCATGCTGCCTGTCTGAACTAAAACCCCCTATCCTTCCGGGGACCATATCCCTCTATTCCCATCCTATTCATGTAGTACTCATGGGTAACAAATGGGGGAGGGGATCTTCCAGAGGGAAGACAGGAGGAGCGGGTTGCCTTAGAGGGAAGGAAGAGGACTAGAAGTGAGATAGTGGTGGGGGATGGGAGGGTTAAAGGAATAGATAGGCGGTTCTGTGGGCAAAAGCAAGACTCCAGGATGGTAGTCTGCCTCTCTGGAGCAGGGGTACAGGATGTTTCAGAGAGGGTAGAAGGAATATTGAAGGGCGAAGGGAACCAAGCTGATGTAATTGTGCATATAGGTGAGAAGGAAGTAGGAAGGAAGAGCAGGGGCGAAATACGTAGGCAGTTTAGGGAGTTGGGTGCCAGGCTGAAGAACAAGGCCTCCAGGGTGGCAATCTCTGGGCTGCTACCAGTGCCTAGTAATGGTGGGGCTAGGAATACTGAGATCCTTCAACTGAATGCGTGGCTGAAGGATTGGTGCAAGACAGAGGGTTTTACATTTGTAAATCATTGGGAAGTATTCGTGAGAGAAGGGCACCTGTATAGGAAGGATGGGGAACACATAAATGGGAAGGGCACAAATATCTTGGCTGGGAGGTTAGCAGGGTTTAAACTAATGTGGGGGGGGGGGGTGGGGATGAAACCGAAAGCTCAGTAGGCACTGGGATTGGGAGCGAGTTGGGTGACAGGGTACGATTAGACGAGAGGAAAATCATCCGGGAGAAGGAGGACCCGAGTGGGCCTGGAGGTCTGGAGTGCATCTGTTTTAACGCGAGGAGCGTAATGAGTAAAACGGATGAACTTAAGGCCTTAATGTTTGCAAGGAATTTAGAACAAAGAACAAAGAACAACCCAGCACAGGAAACAGGCCCTTCGGCCCAACGAGCCTGCACCGCCATCTTAAAAAGCATTTTCCTACACCTACCTTGACCCGTGTGTATGCTAATGGTACCCCTATTGTAACCAGATTCAGGGGAGAATAGTGTAGGGTCAATTTGGTACACCAATCAGCCTAAGAGCACATCTTTGGGGTGTGGGAGGAAACCGGAGCACTCGGAGGAAACCCACACAACCATATTTAGATGTGGTTGCAGTGACGGAGATGTGGTTAAAAGAAGGGCAGGACTGGCAGCTAAATATTCCTGAGTATAAGTGTTTCAGGCACGACAGAGGAGGGTTAGAAAGAGGAGGGGGAATGGCGTTGTTAGGGAACACATTACAGTGGTGCAGAGGAAGGATAATTTAGAGGAGTCGGGAATTGAGTCGCTGTGAGTGGAGTTCAGGAATAGGAAGGGAGCGATCACTATGCTAGGGGTATACTATAGGCCACCCAACAGCCCACTGGAAGTGGAAGAAAGTATATGTAAAGAAATCCTGGATAGGTGTAGAAAAAATAAGGTTGTTGTAGTGGGAGACTTTAATCTCCCGGGGGTGGATTGGAAGGTGCCTAAGGCTGGGGGTCCGGACAGGGAGGAATTTGTAAACTGTGTACTGAAAGGCTCTTTGGAGCAGTATGTAGCTAGCCCGACTAGAGAGGGGACTATACTGGATTTAGTTCTGGGAAATGAGCCTGGTCAGGTGGTCGAGGTTGCAGTAGGGGAACATGTGGCAAAAAGTGACCACAATTCTGTCTACTTCAGGATACTAATGGAAGAAGGTGAGTGCTGTCCAAAGGGGAGGGTGATTAGGCAGGAACTTATAGATACTGATTGGGAGAGGCTGTTTGAGGGTAAGTCCACATTTGGCATGTGGGAGTCTTAAGGGACAACTGAAAAGGTTGCAGGAAAGACATGTGCCGGTTAAGAGGAAGGATGGGAAAGGTAGGATTAGAGAGCCGTGGATAACTAGGGAGATTGAGGACTTGGTCAGGAAGAAAAAAGATGCGTATGTTAGGTCTAAGCAACTGGGAACGGAGAGAGCATTGGAGGAATACAGAGAGAGAAGGAAGGAGCTCAAACGGGGAGTTAGAAGGGTGAAAAGGGGGCATGAAATGGCCTTGGCAGACAGGATTAAGGAAAATCCAAAGACATTTTACTCCTATGTTAGGAACAAAAGAGTGGTTAGAGGAAAAATCGGTCCTGTTAGGGACAGAGGAGGGGAACTATGCTTAGACTCTGAGGGAATGGGGGAGATCCTGAATGAATACTTTGCGTCAGTATTCACGAAGGAGAGGGACTTGTTGTCCGGTACTGTCTTGGAGGGAGTTGTAGACCCGTTGGAGGAAATATCTATTACGAGGGAGGAAATGTTAGGGTTTAAAGGTAGTATTAAAACTGATAAATCTCCGGGGCCTGATGGCATTTATCCTAGGCTGCTTAGGGAGACGAGAGAGGAAATTGCTGGGCCTCTGACACAAATCTCTGTCTCTTCTTTGGACACAGGTGAGGTCCCAGAGAACTGGAGGATAGCGAACATGGTACTGTTGTTTAAAAAGGGTATGAGGGATAACCCAGGTAATTATAGGCTGGTGAGTTTGACGTCAGTGGTAGGGAAGTTGTTGGAAAGGATTCTTAGAGATAGGATGTATACGCATTTAGAGTGGGGCAATTTGATTAGTGATAGGCAGCATGGATTTGTTAAGAGGAGGTTGTGCCTTACGGATCTGGTAAAATTTTTTGAGGAGGTGACAAAAACGGTCGACGAAGGATGAGCCGTGGATGTCGTTTACATGGATTTCAGTAAGGCGTTTGACAAAGTCCCTCATGGTAAGTTGGTGGAAAAGGTTAAGGCTCATGGGATACAAGGACAGATGTCTAGATGGATTGAGAACTGGCCTGGTAACAGGATAAAGTCTGACAACACCAGGTTTTAGTCCAACCTATTTATTTGATAATACACTCACAAGCTTTCGAGGGGACTGCCTCTTCGTCAGGTGAATGGAGAGTTCTGGCCTCAGACAGAGCATATAAAGCACAGACAGTTTAGAGATTACTGATTAAAATGCGAATCCTTACACCTAACCTGCTGTTCAAGACCTGAAGTGGCTGATAATGTGAGTGGAAGGAGCACTGATCACAGTTTAAAGAGATGTGTATTGTCTCCAGACAGTACAGTAAGTGAGGTTTTGCAAACCCAGGCAAGTCACGGGGGTTACAGATAGTGCGACATGTAACCCCCGTGACTTGCCTGGGTTTGCAAAACCTCACTTACTGTACTGTCTGGAGACAATACACATCTCTTTAAACTGTGATCAGTGCTCCTTCCACTCACATTATCAGCCACTTCAGGTCTTGAACAGCAGGTTAGGTGTAAGGATTCACATTTTAATCAGTAATCTCTAAACTGTCTGTGCTTTATATGCTCTGTCTGAGGCCAGAACTCTCCATTCACCTGACGAAGAGGCAGTCCCCTCGAAAGCTTGTGAGTATATTATCAAATAAATAGGTTGGACTAAAACCTGGTGTTGTCAGACTTTTTACTGTGTTTACGCCAGTCGAACGCCGGCATACCCACATCATGCCTGGTAACAGGAGACAGAGAGTAATAGTGGGAGGGTCCTTTTCTAGCTGGAGGTCTGTAATTAGTGGTGTGCCTCAGGGCTCAGTACTGGGACCTTTGCTATTTGTAATATACATAAATGACGTGGAAGAGGGCGTACGTGGTGTGATCAGCAAGTTTGCAGATGACACGAAGATGGCTGGACTTGCTGATAGTGAGGAGCAGTGTCAGGCAATACAGCAGGATATAGATAGGCTGGTATTTTGGGCAGATAAATGGTAGATGGAATTTAATCCAGATAAATGCAAGGTGATGCGTTTTGGAAGAAATAATGTAGGGGGGAGTTACACAATAAATGGTAGGCCTATTAAGAGTATAGAAATGCAGAGGGACCTGGGGGTGCAAGTACACAAGTCCGTGAAGGTGGCAGTACAGTAGGAGAAGGTGGTGAAGAAGGCCTATGGTATGCTTGCCTTTATAGGGAGGGGTATAGAGTATAAAAGCTGGCGTCTAATGTTGCAGTTGTATAGAACGTTGATTCGCCCGCATTTGGAGTACTGCGTCCAGTTCTGTTTGTTCCTTGGTCTTTCTTCTGCTCATTGTTCCTTGGGAGCACTGAAGAGAGGCAGCGATTTGTAAGAGGAGAGCTTGAGGGTAAGTTAAAGCGATTTTTAAAGCTAACTTTGCTAGTTTTTTTTTCTTTAAATTTTATACCGGAAACTGGAAGCAGTTTGCAAAGGGGACTTGGGTAGTTTTTTTTTCCCCCCATTTAAAAGTTACTCACCTCAGGGAATCGACCTCATTGTTCCTTGGGAGCACTGAAGAGAGGCAGCGATTTGTAAGAGGAGAGCTTGAGGGTAAGTTAAAGCGATTTTTAAAGCTAACTTTGCTAGTTTTCTCTTTAAATTTTATACCGGAAACCGGAAGCAGTTTGCAAAGGGACTTGGGTAGTTTTTTTTCCCTTTCCATAAATTGGACTGGTGTCCCAGGTCTGAAAGTTGCGCTGAATGTACCCCTACCTACTAGGCTTACCTAAAACCCTCTATCTTACTAAATCCCATGTACTCTTCCAAAAGTGTCTTAAAAGACCCTATCAAATCCGCCTCCACCACCACCGACAGCAGCTGATTCCACTCACCCACCACCCTCTGAGTGAAAAACTTACCCCTGACATCTCCTCTGCACTACTCCCCAACACCCTAAACCTGTGTCCTCTTGTGGCAGCCATTCCAGCCTTGGGAAAATGCCTCTGAGAATCTACTCGACAAATACCTCTCAACATCTTATACACCTCTATCAGATATTTACCAGGATGTTGTCTGGTATGGAGAGCATTAGCTTTGAGGGAGGGTTGGAAAAACCTGGTTTGCTCTCTTTGGAACAACGGAGGTTGAGGAGCGACCCAATAGAAATCTACAAGATTATGAGGGGCATGGACAGAATGGATAGTCAGAAGCTTTTCCCAGGATAGAAGAGGCAATTACTAGGGGGCACAGGTTTTAGTTGCGAGGAGCAAGGTTTAAAAGAGATGTATGAGGCAAGTTTTTTTTACACAGAGGGTGGTGGGTGCCTGGAGCTCACTGCCGGGGGAGGTAGTGGAAGCAGATACGGTAGTGAATTTTCAGGGGCTTCTTGACAAATAAAGAACAAAGAACAACACAGCATGGGAAACAGGCCCTTCAGCCCAATGAGCCCGCGCCGCCATTTTAACATTATGAGTACCCCCCTTTACCCATGACCTTTGTCTATGCCTATTGGGGAAGATTGAGGGAAGACTAAATTAGGGACAATTTGTTACACCAATCAGCCTGAGAGCACGTTTTTGGGATGTGGGAGGAAACCGGAGCACCCGGAGAAAACTCACGCAATCACAGGGAGAATGTGCAAACTCCCACAGACACCGACCCAAGTCGGAGATCCGACCCAGGTCCACGTATCTGCACAGCAAACAGTGATAGTCACTGAGCTGTCATGTTGCCTGTCAGTTGGTCCAGTTTAAGCGTACATTAACGACATGAAGCACTAGGCAACTCTCGAAGCAACATCCAAGAGCAGCCCTCGCACGATCCACCGCGTGTATGCCCCTTGTTGGACAACAAGGCGGACCGAATCACCTGTGAAGTAAAAGAAAAGACATCAATAAACATACAAAACTTAAACAGACATTTACGGAATCCCCAGAAGCTCAGAAGTAAGACAAGTGAGCCATGAAATATGTTGGAAGGTCCATAAGAGTCAATTGATTCCCAGGGACATCCCAAGGCTCTTGATCCTTATTTAGAATGGTCTCCTGTATCCCTCCATCTCTAGTCCGCTCATGTGCCTGTCTAAGTAAGCCTTAAACAACCCCAGCGTGCCTGCCTCCACCACCCTACTTGCCAGTGCATTCCAGGCCCCCACCACCCTCTGTGTGAAAAGCCTCCCTCTAACATCTGAATTATACCTCGCCCCCCTCACCCTAAGCCCGTGGCCCCTCGTAATTTTTGTATCCAACCTAGGGAAAAGCTTACCTCTGTTCACTCTATCTATACCCTTCATAATCTTATACACCTCTATTAGATCTCCCCTTATTCTCTGCCTTTCTATGGAGAACAGCCCCAATTTGCCCAATCTCTCCACATAACCCAGTCCTTCCATACCAGGCAGCATCCTGGTAAACCTCCTCTGCACTCTCTCCAGGGTCTCCACGTCCTTCCAGTAGTAAGGCGATCAGAACATAGAACACTACAGCACAAACAGGCCCTTCGGCCCACAAGTTGCACCGATCACATCTATACCTACCAAGCCATAGAACTATCTGTAACTCCCAATGGCATTAGATCCCATATACTCATCCAGAAGTCTTTTAAAAGACCCCAGTGAGTTCGCCTCTACCGCCACCGGCGGCAGCCAATTCCACTCACTCACCACCCTCTGAGTGAAAAACTTACCCCTTAACGTCTCCTCTGTACTTGCTCCCCAGCACCTTAAACCTGTGTCCTCTCGTAGCAACCATTTCAGCCCTGGGAAATAGCCTCCGAGAATCCACTTGATCAATACCTCTCAACATCTTATACACTTCCATCAGGTCACCTCTCATCTTTCTCTCCAAGGAGAATAAGCCGAGCTCTCTCAACCTATCCTCATAAGGCATGCCACCCAATCCAGGCAACATCCTTGTACATCTCCTCTGCACCCGTTCAATGGCTCCCATATCCTTCCTGTAGTGAGGTGACCAGAACTGAGCACAGTACTCCAAGTGGGGTCTGACAAGGGTCTTAAACAGCTGCAGCATTATCTCCCGACTCCTAAACTCAATTCCTTGATTAATGAAGGCCAGTACACCATACGCCTTCTTGACTACATCCCCCACCTGCGAGGTTGGTTTAAGAGTCCTGTGGACCCGGACCCCAAGATCCTTCTGCTCTTCAACACAGCTAAGACTCCTATCCTTGATATTGTACTCCTTCATCCCATTGGACCTGCCAAAATGGACCACTACACATTTATCTGCGTTGAAGTCCATCTGCCACTTCTCCGCCCAGTCTTGCATCCTATCGGTCATGCTACAACTTCTGACATCCCTCCAGACCATCCACAGCACTGCCAACCTTTGTGTCGTCGGCGAACTTACTAACCCATCCATCCACTTCCTCATCCAGGTCATTTATGCAAATGACAAACAGCAAGGGCCCTAGAACAGATCCCTGGGGCACTCCACTGGTGACCGACCTCCATTCAGAAAAAGACCCATCCACAACCACTCTCTGCCTTCTGCAGGGAGTGTCCATGACAGCTTTGTGCTCAGGCAGTCAGACATCCCTGGGCTCTTTGAAGACCAGCCCAGGCTCCCAAGATGGCTACTGGTGACAAGGACTACATGCTAAGGTCATGGCCGATGACACCTATGCGGAGGACCCAGATCAAGGCAGAGACCTGTTACAAGAGGTGTCATGCAGCCACCCAGTCCACCTCGAGAAGTGCTTCAGCCGCTGAAAATGAGGTTCCGCTGCTTGGACCGCTGTGGAGGTAGGATGAGTGGGGGCCTCCAGTATGACCCTGTCATTTACACATTGTCACCATTTGCTGCGTTCTGCACATTGCCCAGCAGTGGGGAGACTAGCTGGAGCAGGAGCAGTGAGGAGGTGAGGTGGGCGCCCCACCATATGAAGAACTGGAGGAAAATGGCAGGTGTCCAGCAGAGAAGGGCAGTGAGGGATGCCTGGATTGCAGTCTGCTTCACCTAGCGGTGCTGTGCAGTGAGGAGGCTACAACCACCACACATCAACCACACCCTAGGAGCAAGTGCAGCCGCTATTCCCCCTCCAAACCAACCTGGACCATCAAACCACCACATCACTCTTCCCTAGCCTCTCTCATCCCACTACCCTATCCTCCAGAAACATCCTAGAAATCATAGAAAGCCTACAGTATAAAAAGAGGCCATTTGGTTCATGGAGTCTGCACTGACCACAATCCCACCCAGGCTCACCCCCATATCCTTATATATTTACCCACTAATCCCTCTAACGTATGCATCTCAGGACACTAAGGGCAATTTTTAGCATGGCCAATCAACCTAATCCACACATCTTTGGACTGTGAGAGGAAACTGAAGCACCCAGAGGAAACCCACGCAGACACCAGGAGAATGTACAAACTCCAACCGACAGTGATCCAAGCAGGGAATCAAACCCAAGTCCCTGGAGCTGTGAATAAGCAGTGCTAACCACTGCGCTACTGTCCAAACCTGTTAATGTGCCTGGGCTGGCAATGGTTGCAAGTCTTGGTTGAAGACTGGAGGATAATGAAGACTCGCTACTGTGCACCTGGGATCTTGCCCCTACCTGCACTCTGAATGCACACTGCCACCCTGGCCCATGTAGCTGCAAGGGTTGGGGACACATATTCTTTGGCTAATAGAGGGTGAGGTTGGGGGGTGGATGTAGAGGCAGAGGGGGCACTTGCACCAAGGGTCTGATGGGCATTGGGGAAGGTAGGGCAGGTACTCCCCAACATATGGCTGAGTCTCCCAAGACACAACAGACAGAACCTCTGTGAATGGGAATAAGGACCACTCAGACCGTTGGTGGTGTGAGTGGGGGGTGGGTAAGGGTGAGGTGCAGGGTAATGTGAGAGACACATTACTCACAGCTGGAACAATTAACAGTTTATTGTGTTCTTACCAGATAAATCTGTTGGACTTTAACCTGGTGTTGTGAGAATTCTTACTGTGCTTACCCCAGTTCAACGCTGGCATCTCCACATTTCTGAGACTTGGCTGAGCTCTGGAGCTGTTCCACTACAGCATTCTGTGAGCCAGCCAGGCTCTGCAGCCCCCCAGCAGTAGCCCTCTGAGCCTGGGCTAAGTTATCAAGCCCCAATGTCATGGCCTGCTGTGTTTCCGGAATACTAGCGAGAGTCCCAGCCATGCCAGCAGTGTCTCCCACATGCCTCTGACACCCCTGGCAATGGAACGTTGTGCCTCCTGGATGCCGGAAACACACTTGCCCATGGCCCATTGTGTCTCCAGGATGTCCTGGACCCCGTCACCCATGAGGACAGACCCCTGAGCCAGACTTTCCATTGTGGTCGCCACCCTTGCAGTGTTGGCCTGAGTCTCATGCAGTGTCAGCACCAACTCCAGCAACAGCACTCTGTTTGACTCATCTAAAGTCTGGCAGCCGCAGCATGATTACTGACAGCCCTTCCACAATTCCTCTGGTTTCCTGATTTATCTCCACTAGCCTTGGGAGGAACACACCCAGAGACCCAGCAGATAGCTTGAGGACAGCTGAATCCTGGCCACTGGCAGATCTCCATGTGCCCAAGTCCTTGGATGTGCTATCTCCACCTGGTGCGCATCACTGTCCCTGATGTGCTCACCAGTTTGCGACCCAGAAGCCTCAATACTAAGGGTATCACTGTGGTGGTTGTCTATGTGTTGATGGGTTGTGTGGTAAATAGAACCATAGAAAATTACAGCTCAGAAACAGGCCTTTTGGCCCTTCTTGTCTGTGCCGAACCATTTTTTGCCTAGTCCAGCTGACCCACACTTGGACCCTATCCCTCCACACCCCTCTCATCCATGAACCTGTCCAAGTTTTTCTTAAATGTTAAAAGTGACCCCACATTTACCACTTCATCCGGCAGCTCATTCCACACTCCCACCACTCTCTGTGTGAACAATCCCCCTCCAATATTCCCTTTAAACTTTTCTCCTTTCACCCTTAACCCACGCCCTCTGGTTTTTTTCTCCCCTCGCTTCAGTGGAAAAAGCCTGCTTGCATTCACTCTATCTATACCCATCAAAATCTTATACACCTCCATCAAATCTCCCCTCATTCTTCTACACTCCAGGAAATAAAGTCCTAACCTATTCAATCTCTCTCTGTAACTCAGTTTCTCAAGTCCCGGCAACATCCTTGTGAACCTTCTCTGCACTCTTTCAACCTTATTTACATCCTTCCTGTAACTAGGTGACCAAAACTGTACACAATACTCTAAATTCAGCCTCACCAATGCCTTATATAACCTTACCATAACACTCCAACTTTTATATTCGATACTCCGATTTATAAAGGTCAATGTACCAAAAGCACTCTTTATGACCCTATCCACCTGTGACATCACTTTTAGGGAATTCTGTACCTGTATTCCCAGATCCCTCTGTTCAACTGCACTCTTCAAAGTCCTACCATTTACCCTGTACATTCTACTTTGGTTTGTCCTTCCAAAGTGCAATACCTCACACTTAGAACATAGAACATAGAACATTACAGCGCACAACAGGCCCTTCGGCCCACGATGTTGTGCCGACCAGTTAAAAAGCAATGACCCTCTAACCTAAACCAAACCCTTTCCATCCATAAACCTATCCACGGATCTCTTAAACACCCCCAAACTAGGCGCATTTACAACTGCAGCAGGCAGGGCATTCCAATCCCTCACCACCCTCTGGGTAAAGAACCTACCCCTGACATCCGTCCTATAACTACCACCCCTTAATTTAAAGCTATGCCCCCTCGTGCTAGCTTTCTCCATCCGAGGAAAAAGGCTATCACTGTCCACCCTATCTAAACCTCTAATCATCTTATATGTTTCAATAAGGTCCCCTCGTAGCCGCCTTCTTTCTAACGAAAACAACCTCAAATCCCTCGGTCTCTCCTCATAGGACCTCCCCTCCATACCAGGCAACAACCTGGTAAACCTCCTCTGCACCCTCTCCAAAGCCTCCACATCCTTCCTATAATGTGGGGACCAGAACTGCACACAATACTCCAAGTGCGGACGCACCAGAGTTTTGTACAGTTGCAACATGATGCTGCGGCTCTTAAATTCAATCCCCCTACCAATAAACGCCAAGACACCGTATGCCTTCCTAACAACCCTATCTACTTGATTCCCAACTTTCAGAGATCTATGTACACATACACCTAGATCCCTCTGTTCATCCACACTATTCAGAGTCCTACCATTAGCCCTATACTCTACACATCCGTTATTCCTGCCAAAGTGAATTACCTCACACTTTTCCGCATTAAACTCCATCCTCCACCTCTCGGCCCAGCTCTGCAACTTGTCCAAGTCTCCCTGTAAACTAAGACACCCTTCCTCACTATCTACCACACCTCCGACTTTGGTGTCATCAGCAAATTTACTAATCCACCCAACTATACCCTCATCCAGATCATTAATAAAAATTACAAACAGCAGTGGCCCCAAAACAGATCCCTGAGGCACTCCACTCGTAACTGAACTCCATGAGGAATACTTACCATCAACCACCACCGTCTGTCTCCTATCCGCCAGCCAATTCCTAATCCAATTTCCTAAATCACCCTCAATCCCATACATCTGCATTTTCTGCAGAAGCCTTCCATGGTGAACCTTATCAAACACCTTACGAAAGTCCATATATACCACGTCAACTGCCTTACCCCCATCCACCTCTTTAGTCACTTTCTCAAAAAACTCAATAAGGTTAGTAAGGCACGACCTACCCTCCACAAAACCATGCTGACTACCTCCAATCAATTCATTACTCTCCAAATAACTATAAATCCTATCCCTAATAATTTTTTCTAAAACCTTGCCCACGACAGAAGTAAGACTCACCGGTCTATAATTCCCGGGGAAGTCTCTGTTCCCCTTCTTAAACAATGGGACAACATTCGCTATCCTCCAATCTTCTGGCACTACACCAGTGACCAACGACGACCTGAAGATCAGAGCCAGAGGCTCTGCAATCTCCTCTCTTGCCTCCCAGAGAATCCTAGGGTAAATCCCATCCGGCCCAGGGGACTTATCTATTTTCAAACCCTCAAGAATATCTAGCACATCCTCCTTATCAACTGCAATACTGTCCAGTTTACAGCCCTGTAACCCAGTGTTCTCCACAGCTACATTTATGTCCCCCTGCGTGAACACCGAAGAGAAATATTGGTTCAATGCCTCTCCAATCTCTTCCGGTTCCACACATAAATTCCCACTGCTGTCTCTAACTGGCCTTAATCTTGCCCTAACCAACCTTCTGTTCTTGACATACCTATAGAACACCTTAGGATTCTCCTTAATCCTATCAGCCAAAGTCTTCTCATGTCCTCTTTTAGCCCTTCTTAACTCACTCTTCAACTCCCTCCTAGCCAATCTAAAGTTTTCTAGTGCACTACCTGAGCCCTCAAGTCTCATCCGGACATAAGCCTCCTTTTTCTTTTTAACCAGCAAATCAACTTTCCTAGTGCACCACGGTTCCCTAGCTCGACCAATTCCTCCTTGCCTGACAGGGACATACATATCAAGGACTCGCAGCAGCTGCTCCTTGAAAAAACTCCACATTTCGGACGTTCCGAGACCCTGTAGTCTCCTAGTCCAACCTATGCTTCCTAATTCTCTCCTAATAGCCTCATAATTACCCTTCCCCCAGCTAAAACTACTGACCTGAGGTTCATACCTATCCCTTTCCATCACTAAGGTGAACGTAACCGAGTTGTGGTCACTATCACCAAAATGCACACCAACTTCCAAGTCTAGCACCTGGTCTGGCTCATTTCCCAGCACCAAATCCAATATAGCCTCACCTCTAGTTGGCTTATCAACATACTGAGTCAAAAAACCTTCCTGCACGCTTTGCACAAAAACTGACCCCTCTAATGAGCTAGAGCTATAGCAATTCCAATCAATATTAGTAAAGTTAAAGTCCCCCATAACAATTACCCTATTACTTTCACTCCTATCCAGGATCATCTCCGCAATCCTTTCCTCAACCTCTCTAGAACTTTTAGGAGGTCTATAAAAGACTCCCAACAGGGTGACCTCTCCTCTCCTATTTTTAACCTCAGCCCATACTACCTCAACAGACAAGTCCTCATCAAACTTCCTCTCTGACACTGTGATACAATCCTTGACTAATAATGCTACCCCACCCCCCCTTCTACCTCCTTCTCTACTCCTACTGAAGCATTTGAACCCCGGAACCTGCAACAACCATTCCTGACCCTGCTCTATCCATGTCTCTGAAATGGCCACAACATCAAAGTCCCAGGTACTGATCCACGCTGCAAGTTCATCCACTTTATTGCGAATACTCCTCGCATTAAAGTATACACATTTCAAACCCTGCTCCGGTTCACCCCCACGATGCCGTGCATTGCAGTCCCCATCTATGCCCCCCTCACTTTCACCCCTGCTACTCAGGATCCCACCCCCCCTCTGAATCAGTTTGCGTTAAATTCCATTTGCCATTTTTCAGTCCATTTTTCTAGTTGGTCCAAATCCCTCTGCAAACTTTGAAAACCTTCCTCACTGTCCACTACACCTCCAATCTTTGTATCATCAGCAAATTTGCTGATCCAATTTACCACATTATCATCCAGATCATTGATACAGATGACAAACAACAATGGACCCAACACTGATCGCTATGGCACACCACTAGTCACAGGCCTCCACTCAGAGAAGCAATCCTCCACAACCACTCTCTGGCTTCTTCATTGAGCCAGTGTCTAATCCAATTTACTGCCTCTCCATGTATACTCAGTGACTGAACCTTCCTAACTAACCTCCCATGAGGAACCTTGTCAAAGGCCTTGCTGAAATCCAGGTAGACAACATCCACCACCTTCCCTTCATCCACTTGCATGGTAACCTCCTCGAAAAACTCTAATAGATTGATCAAACATGACCTACCACACACAAAGCCATGTTGACTCTCCCTAATAAGTCCCTGTCTATTCAAATATTTGTAGATCCTATCTCTTATCACACCTTCCAATAACTTGCCCACCACCGACGTCAAACTTACTAGCCTATAGTTTCCCGGATTTCTTTTGGAACCTTTTTTAAACAACGGAATAGCATGAGCCACCCCCCAATCATCCGGCACCTCCCCCCTGAATACTGACATTTTAAATATGTCTGCCAGGGCCCCTGCAAGTTCAACACTAGCCTCCCTCAAGGTCCGTGGGAATACCCTGTCCGGTCTTAGGGATTTATCCACTCTGATTCACCTCAAATGCCAGTGTTGCACCTGTAGTGCTGCCCTCGGAGGATTTCTCAGCACCTCCCTCCGAGATGTCATCCAGGCGGTCGTGGGCAGTTTGCTCCAGAGCAGAAGCAGGTGGGGGCAACACCCAAAGGGTCGGGTTCCTCTGGGTCCAGAGCTGCAATAAAGAACACACATTAGGGGGAAGGAGACAAAACATTTCATGCAGCATCACACTTACCTAGAGGAGGACCAAGGTTGACGGCGCGCTTCTGCTCAGTTGCATGCTGTACACTGACCAGGCTGTCAGTGACTATCACCCCCTGCCAGCTCCATAACACGTTTCTCCATGCTGGTCAGATGCCACAGGTCAAGCACACCACCACCAATCTATGTCTTCTCCCGTGCGTTGTGAATGTTCTTTTCCTGTGGGAATATAGGGCAGACAGCAAGCATTAACATATTGCAGTTCATGGTGTGCAATGTGTCTCAGGCATTGTGCAGAGGGTTCTGGGGAAAGCAGTCACCACTGAAGGGTGCTCATTGAGGGGTGAGGGGAAAGGGTTAGATTCTGTTCCTGGGGAAATGATCGCTTGTTGCATGGCCTTCAGGTTTCGAAGCAGGGTTGGAGATCTGTGCCAAGCATGTGCGGGGTTCCAAATGGGATGCTCACTCATCCTTGTTGCTCGAAGAAGGTGGTACATTTTTTTCCGACACTGTCGGCTAGAGTACAGTGTCAGGCTCCTGGCATTCACCACTTCTGCCACCTCTTCCCACAATGCTATGGCAGACGCACCCCTTGGGCGAGGGCTGTGGCCACGGAAGATCCGCTGGTGAGTCTCCTCCACAGCATCTAGCAGGTGCTGCTGGTCAGCCTTTGTGAATCTGGGAGCTGGTTTCCACGCAGGCACCTTTGTGATATGACTGGTTGTGTGTCCAGTCCTGCAGCTTATATGCAACTCTGGCTTATTAGGGGAGTGCAGGTGCAGTGAGTGTGGCCAGTCACAGGCCCGTTGGCAACAAATACTTGAGAGAAATTTTGAAGGCTGTTTTCAGTTGAGTGACATTCATCCCTCGGGGTGCGGATTGGCTGCCATTCAATAGGCTGCTTTGTCGGAGGGGGCGGAGTGTTGCAAAACTCAAGGCTCCTGTTCAATAATCTGCTGTGTCCAGAGGTGGGGGAGGGGGGAGTGGACTCTGCACCAATTAGCTGCTGTGAACAGAGAGGATGCAATACTCTAGACTCCCACTCAGAAGAGGGAATGGCACAAGCTGGGGTTGTGCATGTCAGCACAACACTAGTTCAAGAGATGGAGTGATTGTATACAAAAGGCAGGGAATTATAGGCCGGTTAGTTTAACGTCTGTAGTTGGAAAAATGCTAGAATCCGTCATCAAAGAAGAAATAGCGAGGCATCTAGAAAAGAATGGTTTGATAGAGCAGACGCAGCACAAATTCGTTAAGGGGAAGTCGTGTTTGATGAATTTATTGGATTTCTATGAGGATGTGACTAGTACGGTAGACAGAGGGGAACCGGTGGATGTTGTGTTTCTCGATTTTCAAAAGGCGTTTGATAAGGTGCCGCACAAAAGGTTGCTACAGAAGGTTAGGGGGCATGGAGTTGGGGGTTAGCGTGGATAGAGGATTGGTTGTCTAATAGGAGGCAGAGAGTTGGTATCAATGGGTGCTATTCTGATTGGTGGTTGGTGACTAGTGGAGTGCCGCAGGGATCGGTGCTGGGGCCTCAATTATTTACCATTTATATAGATGATCTGGAGGAGGGGGCTGAGTGTAGGGTAACGAAATTTGCTGATGACATGAAGATGAGTGGAAAAGCAAATTGCGTGGAGGGTGTGGAAAGTCTGCAGAGGGATCTGGATAGGCTGAGTGAGTGGACGAGGACCTGGCAGATGGAGTATAATGTTAGCAAGTGTGAGGTTATCCACTTTGGCAGAAATAATAGTAGGAGGGATTATTATTTAAAAGGTGAAAAGCTGCAGCATGCCACAGTGCAGAGGGACCTGGGGGTCCTTGTGCACGAATTGCAAAAACCCAGTCTGCAGGTTCAGCAGGTGATCAAGAAGGCGAATGGAATGTTGGCCTTTATAGCGAGGGGGATAGAATATAAAAGCAGGGAGGTCTTGCTGCAACTGTACAGGGCACTGGTGAGGCCGCAGCTGGAGTACTGTGTGCAGTTTTGGTCGCCGCACTTGCGGAAGGATATATTGACCTTGGAGGGAGTGCAGAGAAGGCTCACTAGGCTGATACCGGAGATGAGGGGGTTAGCCTATGAGGAGAGATTGAATAGACTGGGTCTATACTCCCAGGCTGAGGGGGGATCTTATAGAGATATGTAAGATAATGAAGGGGCTAGATAGGGTAGAGATACAGAGATTCTTCCCGCTCAGAAAGGATAGCAGGACTAGAGGGCACAGCCTCAAGATAAGGGGGGGGGGGGAGGGGGGCGCAGTTTAGAACGGAGTTGAGGGGGAACTTTTTCACTCAAAGGGTGGTGAATCTTTGGAATTCTCTGCCCATTGAAGTGGTGGAGGCTACCTCGCTAAATATATTTAAGTCACGGGTAGGTAGGTTTTTGACAGACAAGGGAATTAAGGGTTATGGGGAGAAAGCGGGAAAGTGGAACTGATCCACGACAGATCAGCCATGATCTTATTGAATGGCGGGGCAGGCTCGAAGGGCTAGATGGCCTACTCCTGCTCCTATTTCTTATGTTCTTATGTTCATACCCATACTATTCAGAACCTTGGAGACATGAGGTGTGTGGGCAGCCATGTCTGTGCGTGGGGGAGACAATGGGAGGGAGGGAGGGGCAGCAATGTCTGAAGGGGTGGGGGGGTTTGTGGGGGCCAGCGATGAGGCCAGTGATGTCGGTGCGGGTTGGACGGCAATGATCCGAATGCTAGGAGGTCTTTTCAGCGATCTCCCAGAGATGTGCGCATGTGTGGGTTCCCACTCCATCCCACCGATTTCAGGATCTTTGGTATGAATTGCACCCACCACCCCCCCCTCCTCATGCCGGGCTTTTAATGATATTCATGTGACCTCTACATTGCACAGAGTGGGGAGATTCAGGTCTGAAGTTGCACTGAAAAAATAGTCATGATCTCTCCAGTTTTCCCACCAATTCAGCACTTTTGGGAGAATCACCCCCAAAACTTCTATAACATAGAACATAGAACATAGAACACTACAGCACAAACAGGCCCTTCGGCCCATGAGTTGCGCCGATCACATCAACACCTACCAATCTATAGACCTATCTATAACCCCCAATCCCATTAAACCCCATATACTCATCCAGAAGTCTTTTAAAAGACCCCAGCGAGTTTGCCTCCACCACCACTGACGGCAGCCGATTCCATTCACTCACCACCCTCTGAGTGAAAAACTTACCCCTAACATCACTTCTGACTTACCCCTAACATCACTTCTAACATTGTCCAATTAAAACAATTCTATCATTCCAGAGAGGGAGCAGAGTTCCCTCAACATTGATGCACACCTTGAGGGTTGAGGCGGGGGGGTGGAATGGGGGAGGGAGGCAAGGCAGGGTTAAGGTGAGGATTAGGGTTAGGATTAGGGTTATGGGCTATACAAGGAAGATATATATACCCCCATTGAGGGAGATACTTTTTTTGAGGAAGTGACGAAGGTTGTTGATGAGGGTAGGGCGGTGGATGTTGTCTAGATGGAATTCTGTGAGGCCTTTGACAAGGTCCCTCATGGCAGACTGGTGCAGAAGATGAAGTCGCATGGGATCAGAGGTGAGCTGGCAAAGTGGATACAAAACTGGCTCGGTCACACAAGACAGAGGGTAGCAGTGGAAGGGTGCGTTTCTGAATGGAGGGCTGTGACAAGTGCCACTCCTCAGGGATCAGTGCTAGGAACTTTACTGTTTGTAATATATATAAATGACTTGGAGGAAAATGTAATTAGTAAGTTTGCGAATGACACAAAGGTTGGTGGATTTGCGGATAGTGATGAGAACCATCAGAGGATACAGAAGGATATAGATCAGTTGGAGACTTGGGCAGAGAGATGGCAGATGGAGTTTAATCCGGACAAATGTGAGGTAATGCATTTTGGAAGATCTAATACATATAGGAAATATACAGTAAATGGCAGAACCCTTCAGAGTATTGAAAGGCAAAGTGATCTAGGTGTACAGGTACACAGGTCACTGAAAGTGGCAATGCAGGTGGAGAAGGTAGTCAAGAAGGCATACGGCATGCTTGCCTTCATAGGCCAGGGGCAATGAGTTTAAAAATTGGCAAGTCATGTTGTAGCTTTATAGAACCTTAATTAGGCCGCACTTGGAATTTAGTGTTCAATTCTTGTTTCCACACTACCAAGAAGATGTGGAGGCTTTGGAGAGGGTACAGAAAAGATTTTACCAGGTTGTTGCTTGCTATGGAGGGCATTATGAGGAGAGGTTGGAGAAACTTAGTTTGTTCTCACTGGAATGAAAGAGTTGACAGGTGACTTGATAGAAGTCTACAAGATTATGAGGCATGGACAAAGTGGATAGTCAGAAGCTTTTTCCCAGAGTGAAAGAGTCAATTACTATGGGGGAACAGGTTTAAGGTGCGAAGGATAAGGTTTAAAGGAGATGTACGAGGCAGATATTTTGCACAGAGGGTGGTGGGTGTCTCGAACTTGTTGCCGAGGGAGATAGTGGAAGCGGGTACGATAGTGACTTCTAAGGGGCGCCGTGACAAAGACTGAAAACAGGATGGGAATAGAGTCATAGAGCCATAGAGGTTTACAACAAGTAAACAGGCCCTTCGGCCCAACTTGTCCATGCCACCCTTTCTTTTTTAAAACACCTTAGCTAATCCCAATTACCTGCATTTGGTCCATATCCCTCTATACCCATCAAACCCATGTAACTATCTAAATGCTTTTTAAAAGATAAAATTGTACCCGCCACTAGTACGAATAGAGAGATATGGTTGCCAGAAGGGTAAGTGGCTTTAGTTAAGTCGGGCAGCGTGGTCAGTGCAGACTTGAAGGACCGAAGGGCCTGTTCCTGTGCTGTAATTGTCTTTGTTCTTTTTGTTCTATAACTGTATAGGCAGCACTGGCTTGGTTTGAAGTATCTTACTGTGTTTAAGGACAGTGTAACTAAACACCTAATTACCCCATAACAGAACTGATAAATGAATATAAATACTCCTATAAAGGGTAGGTCACTGCAGGATGATGACGTAACAGCCTCACAGGTAAGGGACAGTACAGGATGATGCTGTTACAGTCTCACAGGTAAGGGACAGTACAGGATGGTGCTGTTACAGCCTCACAGGTAAGGGACAGTACAGGATGGTGCTGTTACAGCCTCACAGGTAAGGGACAGTGCAAGGGAACAGTCCCTTTTGTGATCAGTCTAATCCTGGGTGTTGGTGGTCACACACATTGGGACGATTTGATTAACAGAGAGGATTATTTAATTTGGCTGCTGGGAACTTACCGTCTGTGTCTGGGGCTCAGAGGGGGAAGATGCTCTGAGCAGTGTAGAGACTGAGGGAGACAGCTGTCTCTGACAGCTAGAAATTCTGACAGCTCAACAGACTTGCAGAGACTGAGGGATAGAGTGAGTTACAGGTGAGGTTACTGAAGATTGGAGGGTGGCAAATGTTGTGCTTTTTTGAAAAAAGAGCTACAGGGAAAAGCCTGGGAACTGCAGATTGGTGAGCTTCACATCTGTGGTGGGTAAGTTGTTGGAAAGTATTTTGAGAGACATGATCTACAGGCATTTAGAGATGCAAGGACTGATTAGGGGCCGTCAGCATGGCTTTGTGAGTGGAAAATCATGTGTCTCAAATTTGAGCGTTTTGAAACAGTAATCAAGAAGGTAGATGAGGGCAGTGCAGTTGATGCCCATATGATTTTAGTGATGCCTTTGATAGGGTGTTGCATAAAATTAAATCTCATGGGATCCAGGGTGAGGTAGCTAAATAGATACAAAATTGGCTTGGAAACAGGATGGTTATAGAAGGTTGTTTTTCAAACTGGAGGCCTGTGACCAGTGGTACAAAGAACAAAGAACAAAGAACAACACAGCACGGGAAACAGGCCCCTCGGCCCAACGAGCCCGCGCCGCCGTCCCACTGTCTCAGTGACCTATTCATGATTTTAGTCTACGCCTAATGTGCGAGGATCAGGGAGGTCCAATATAGGGACAATTTAGTACCCAATCAATCAGCCTAAAAGCACATCTTTGGGATGTGGGAGGAAACCGGAGTACCCGGAGGAAACCCACGCAACCACGGGGAGAACGTGCAAACTCCCACAGACACAGGCCCAAATCCATGTGTCCGCACAGTAACAGAGATAGTCTCTGAGCTGTCATGTTGCCCTTGAGATGGTCCAGTTTAAGCACACTAACGACATGAAACAATAGGCAACTCCCGAAGCAACGTCCAAGAGCAGCCCACTACAACCTGCCACATGCATGCCCCTTGCTGGACTTAAATGCCTCAGGGGTTGGTGCTGTGTTCACTGTTATTTATATTAATGATTTGGATGATCTTATAGGAAGCATGGTTAGTCAGTTTGCAGATGACATCAAGATTGGTAGCATAGTGGACAGTGAAGAATGTTATCTTGGATTGCAATGGGATCTTGATTGATTGGGCCAGTGGGCTGACAAACGGCAAATGGAGTTTAATTTTGATAAATTGTGAGGTGATGCATTTTCGTAGTTTGAACCAGGGCAGGACTTACTCAGTTAATGGTAGGGTGTTGGAGAGGGCTACAGAATAAAGATCGAAGGATACAGGTTCATAGCTTCTTGAAAGTGGAGTCAACACAATGGTGAAGAAGACATTTGGCATGCTTGTTTTATTGGTCAGAACAATGAATACAGGAGTTGGAACATATTGTTGAAGTTGTACGAGACATTGGTAAGGCCACACTTGGGATACTGTGTACTATTCTGGTCACCCTATTATAGAAAGGATATTATTTAAAGATTTATATTACAGATTTATTAGGATGCTAATGGGGCTTGATGGTTTGAGTTATAAGGAGAGGCTTGATAAACTGGGAGTCTTTCTCTGGAGCATAGGAGGCTGAGGGGCAATTTTATAGAGCTCTAAAAAATATCATAAACCTGCTAGATGGTCAATATCTTTTCCCAAAGGTATGGGAGTCTAAATCTAGAGGGCATGGGTTTAAGATGAGGGGGAGATACAAAACTTCCAGAGGGGCAATTATTTCACTCGCATGATGGTGAGTATCTGGAACAAACTGGTAGAGGTGGGTACAGTTGTCTTTTAAGAAGCATTTGGACAGTTACATGGGTAAGGTGGGCACAGAGGGATAGGGGCCAAATGTGGGCAATTGGAACTAGCTTATGAGTTTTAAAAGGGCAGCATGGATAGACAAGATGCTTCCATGCCGTTAACCTCCAAGTGCCGGATCAGCTGTCTCTGACACCTGAACAGACTCGCAGAGACTGAGGGATATATTTTTTGGGGCCGGACAGAGGACATGTCCCCTTTTCCTTGTGCTCTGCCACTTCTCTTTCAGCTCACGTCCAACCATTGTTGCTCCCTATGATGCCTTGCCCTTATCTTGTGGCTTGTTGCTGTCTTGTCTTCTGGGCTTTTTTTTAGTTTTTTTTGGAAGGGGACGGGGTATCCTCATGTGGCAGTTTAAGTGGGGGAGGGGTAGGGAGGAGAAGAAGGGGTAGAAGGGAAAAGGACAAAGGAAAACAGGGTGATCAGGGTGATGGTTTGCTTCTGTTGCATTTTAAGTGTTTGAGAGGTGGAATGTGGTTGATGAGGCGGCTATTAGGTTGGGTGTTTACATGCTTCTGGGGGCTGGGATGGATGTCCAAGTCGTATTAGAGAGTTGTTTTTCCTTGCGGGGTGGGCGTTCCTGGCTGGGACGTTATCTGTTGCTGAGTTAGATGCTGTTATTTTTGAAGGGAATGTTTTGTTCTTAATGGGCTACTGAGGGCAGCAAGGGATCAAGTGATTGAGGGAGAAAAAAGTCCTGGGATTTCCTCTTGGGTGTTGGTGGGTAGGTTGTTGGTTGAAGAATGGTTTGTTGTCCTCCCCTGTCTTGGTGTTTTCACCTCATGTGGTGTTGGTGTGGGTGGGGTGAGGGGGCCCCCAGAGCTTGTGGGATGGGGTGAATTTTTATTCTTCATGGGTGTTTTATGTTGTGGTAGGGATTTGCGTAGTGTATATTGGGTTGGTGTAGGGACATTGCTGTTTGTTCAGATGGTTATAGGTTTGATATGAGGATAGGTCTTTTGTTAGTAGTGCAAAAATTACTTCATTAATTATTAGTTTGTTTATTGATTTAAGTAGCGTCCCCAGTGGGCTTCCATTAGCAATGTAATGAAGTTACAACGGGAGGGTACACTGCAGAAGAATTTATCATGGCAAATCCAAATTTTGTTAGTTGTAATGGGTCAACCTGTGTCCAGATTTCTCCCATTGTTCCTGATGGTCAAATACTTAAAGATTTGTAGTTCCCCCAGACCTGCCTATGGACTATCCAATCACCCTGTGGTTGGAGTATCATCTATGCAGAGTTAAATATTTATATTTTTTGTTCAGGGTTTACACTTCTCCCTGTGGATTAATTTGCCTGTTCTAATAGGTTCCCATATGTGTCCAATTATCCCTTTTAATGAAAGTGAAACTATAGTGATCCTCAGGCCATGTGTAAGAATCTTCACACGTGGATTTTTTGTGTGTTTCATTTTTAAAAAAAAATCTCTGAAGCTGTTGAAGGTCAAGTCCAAGGTTAGATCTTGTTCATGCATGTCTGGGATTGGCTACGGATAGTGTTTGGCCATTAGTGCATCTCCCTCCAGTAGAACAATAACTGAGACTTAGTCTTACCCTCTTCGCTTGCATATCAACTGGTTTCACTGCTTCGTGCTTTATCAAGAGAAGGGAGAGCTGATTTCACCATTCTGGGCCTCTGTAGCCCTTTTTTTGGATTGTCTCCCCTAATAGGGTTCAGGTGGGTGAGTGTTGTCTATTCCTTGTCACCTATGGGTAAAGTAATATCCTTCCTGTACCTGTCCTGTAAATGGGCTTAAATCCTGCCCCTCCCTATCCGTGAGTGACAGGAAGCTGTTACAGCTCATTGGCTCCCTGTGGGTTTGGGATTCACCCCCTACAATCCTTGAGTGACCAGGAGGCAATGTGATGTGTTGGGTCAATTCCTTGCATTCCATCCCTGGTGTCTGTGGAGGACAGATAGTAATTTTTAGCCTTGTAGCATTCTGTGCTGTCATGGGCTCTTGGATTATTTTTTGGGGAGGGTTTTGGGAGTGGATAAGTCCCCAGGTCTGGGTGCCTTATGTTGCGTATATTATGGAAAGAGGTGTGGGAGAGGAAAGTGGCTTTCTGTTATACTTATAGATTCAAGGAGGTGGGAGGTGGGGGGGGGCGGGGGGTGTGGTGGTAGAGACAAGGGTGGGTGAGGCAAGGAGCTGGAGTGAGGTGGGGGATGGGGCCTGATGATGGATGGGTCTTGGTTGAAGGGTCTTCCTAAGGCAGATGTCTTATCGGTCCCTGTGGTATTAT